>NW_022990212.1:280668-638761 GCF_902827175.1 Gymnodraco acuticeps | reverse complement strand
AGAAGAAAGAAGGAAGAAGAAAAGAAGAAGAAAGAAGAAGAAGAAGAGAAGAAAGAAGAGAAGAAGAAGAAGAAGGAAAGAGAAGAAGAAGGAAGAAGACTGAGAAGAAGAAGAACAAGAAGAAGAAGAAGAAGAAGAAGAAGAAAAAAATAATAATGTATTCATCCCTCAGAGGGAAATGTCTTTCCCCACTCTGTTGTGTTTACACACATTACACACACAGGGATGATATGTACATGCACAAACACACAGAGCATATACATGCAGTATGTAAAAAAACATATTGAGTTTCACCGTAAGCGAAAAATGAAAGGATCTGGAAGTTAAATAACATCAGCATCTTCCCCTAGGTCTTATCACCTTAGCATAAGCTCATCACATTGAACATGCTAGCAAGCACTTACAGCCAATCTACTCTGAAAATCAAAACCTTGTTAGCAGTTAGCTACCTGCTAAATTGGTATTAGCATTGCAATTACAGTAAAGCAACTCTACTAACAAACAACCAACTGTTGTGTGTTCACAACCCCAGTAACATTGAGCTACTAATCTCTTTCAACACAAGAAAAAGCTGTGTACATTTCTGACATCATTTAGCTTTTCAGATCATCAGAGACGTGAAGCTATACGCAAAGTGCCTTGTGCAGCTAACACAGAGTGCATTCTCGTAGCGATTGCTACAACTGCACCGCGTTTGTTAGGAAAGTAGCTTTATAATAATAATAATAATAATAAATTTATTTATTTATGAAATGTATCAATGTTCTAAAATGTGTGACTTACCTCAATATTTAAAAAACAGAGTGATTGGCGGACAGCATGCAAAAACAATTATTGAGTTTCACTTTAAGTGAAAAATGAAAGGATCTAGAAGTTAAATAACATTAGCACCTTCCCCTAGGCCTAGTACAATTCAGCCCAAAACATTGAACATGCTAGCAGGCACTTACAGCCAGCCTCTGAATACTGTATCAAAACCTTGTTAGCAGTTAGTGCTACCACTATGCTAAATTGGTATTAGCATTGCAATTAAAGTAAAGCAACTCTACTAACAAACAACCAAATGTTGTCCTTTTAGACGTCTAATAATATCCAACTATTCAAGTCCATTATATTGAAAGAATAGGCCTTCACCAAAGCATGTTGACAAAGCTAGTAATACAGCGAAAGATCTTTTACAATCAAAGTCATTTAGCTTAAATATGTATTGTGATAATGTCCCACACAGCTAGTTGGTTACAACAATAATGTCACAGGGATTTCAGGCAGAAGGTAGTTGAAGGTTAAGTACCTGTGAATGTAGGTACAACGGCCTCGTGGAACAACAAAGATTTATTTTCTGTTTAAAAAAATAATCTCAGTAATACATCTTTGTCTATCACACATGCTTCTCTCCCATCTGACTTGATTGTGAGCTTGTGTTTTCAAGAAGTTAATTGAGCATGTTTTATGAGACTGAACAGTCTCATAGGGTATTGGACTCTCTTAAAACCAAGGTAGGTGCAGAATAGGTTTCTCAAAAATAAAGCAATCAGGAAGGCAGTAGCCTACTATGCATGACTACAAATGATAGTAAACTATATGCACACATTGATTAATACCTACTTAAGTTGTACCTGGGACAGGGCACCAACGTACAGATGGGATTTTCCTGATCATAATCAACTTTATATAAATGTGCACCAACATTAGTTATTAGTACACTATTCTCAATTTAAAAGAATAAATGGACGATAAAGAAATTCTTATAACATATTTTGCTTGTGTCTTTCGTAGGCCTTCAGTGTTTGTTTTATTATGTATCGACTAGTTACATTGTCATTTTGTAAATTAGGAAAATACAATCCAAAGAACAAAGAAATTATAATTGCAATGTAAATAGTTTGCCCGCCATCGTATTTGTTTTACTTTTAAATGAATGTTCATGGTGTGGTGTTACGAATTAATTAAAATAATACAAAGATTGGAGGATCCATCACAGTGTCCACACACACACACACACACACCATTTGTATTGTATTATTGTATGAGAGGTTCCAGGTTGAATTGAGGCGAATATTTGTAATGTTCAGAGGTTGTTGTGTTTAATATTCATGAGAATATTTGTCATTGTTCAAATGATAATAAACAAACATATAAAGCATATTTCTCCACCTATATGTTGATAAGAGTATTAAAAACGTCAAAAATATCCCTCTAAGGTACATTTAGAACAGATCAGAAAATGTGCGATTAATCGCGATTAACTATTTTAATCGACTGAAGGCCCTAATTCTCATCAAAATATAGTGAAAGTAGCGACAGTAAAAGTATTCATTGTGCAGATTGGTCCATTTCAGAATAATATATATGATATGTTTTATAATGATTGATCATGAAAGTGTTCTCAAAGCTGGTGAAGGTGCAGCTAGTTTGAATGACTTTGTATACTGCAGGGTAGCTGGTGGATTTACTCCAGGTGGAACTAAAGTCTGATTTAACACTTGATTAGATTTCACATCATTCATCCACATCTGTAAAGTAACTAGAGGGATTAAATACATGTAGTGGAGTGAAAGTACACCATTTACACCTGCATTTTAGTGGGGCAGAAGTACAAAGTAGCAAAACATTATTAATAGTCAAGTAAAGTGCAAGTACCTAACAATTGTAACTAAGTACAGTATTTGCAAACTGACTGCTTCACATTTTAAATAAGTGCATTGATATATTTCTATTAGATGTGACTCTTTCATGAAATTATTATTACCACTGCTTCTTTAGTTATTCTGACTGCTAAATGCTCTCATTTTAAAGACGATAATATGTGGGGGCGGGGGGGGGGGGGCATGATTGTCCTGAGTTAATCGCGATTAATCGCAAATTAATCGCACATTTTTGATCCGTTCTAAATGCACCTTAGAGGAATATTTTTCAAGTTTTGAATACTCTTATCAACATATGAGTGGACAAATATGCTTTATGCTAATGTGTATTATCATTTGAACAATGACAAATATTCTCATGAATATTAAACACAACAACCTCTGAACATTACAAATATTCATCTCAATTCAACCTGGAACCTCTCTCATACAATAATACAACCCAGTCTCACGGCATTTCGTGTTCACCAACACGATTTTTAATCTATTGCTTCGTGTTCGCCTACGTCTGTTTCCGGTTATTTTTATTTTGAAATTCAGTTCCTGACGGACGCCAAAAAAGCCCGAGATTATGGAATTAAACCAATAAATAAAAGCAAGGATAATTGTGTGTTATTGGTGAGTAAATAACAGTGTGTTATTTTGAAAAGAATATCGAATTAGAAGGAAAAAAAGATTTAAAAATACAGATTTCAGTATTCTGAGGCTCTGAGCACCATTTATTTTCCTCACAGACGGCAACAAAAGTCCGAAATTATACGATTTCAAATAAAAGCAATAACTGTGGCTTGATATTGAGTAAGAACATGTTTTTATGAACCACACAGCTTCCGGTCTTCCTCGACCCGACCGGAGAAAAAGACGTGCTGCAGGCAGTAGAAATACATTGCTTTTAAAATCGTGCTGTGCAACACGAAAAAAAGGGGCAAATCGTGTTGGTGAACACGAATCAATAGATTAAAAATCGTGAGACTGGGTTGAATAATACAATACAAAGTGTGTGTGTGTGTGTGTGTGTGTGTGTGTGTGTGTGTGTGTGTGTGTGTGTGTGTGTGTGTGTGTGTGTGTGTGATGGATCGTTGGAGCTATGTGCAACTCAAGGCATATGCTCGAACGGGAGCTGCCTGGACGCTGTGATCATGTTGCGCGCACTATCCGTGCTGAGTGTGCTGACTTGTCGTACAATGTCCCACTGTCTGGCTTCCTGCATAAAGTAAAGTGCTCGGCGCAGTTGTGGCGAAATGTCGCTCCTCTGTTTTCATTTAAACAGCTCCATATCCGTTAGCGCAGCTAGCTAGCACCAGATGCTAACAACAACAATGCACGTAAGGTCTCTCTCTCGCTCGCTCGCTCGGGCCACACATACACACACCCTCCCGGTCCTCCCAACAGCCAGTCGGTGCCTGCCGGTGAGCGTGGAAGTGTGGTCTGCTGCAAGCGGGCGGCAGGAGCGGGGCTGTCAGCATCAGCTTGTAGATGGTATTTTAAACTCGATGCGCTCTGAAACTACGGGGCGGCCGAGGACAAAAAATACACATGCGTTAATCACGTTAAAATAATTAGTGGCGTTAATTTTTTTTTGCGTAACTTGACAGCCCTAATATATATATATATATATATATATATATATATACAAATCTCAGTTAAAGTGGTATTACTGTGCTTAAAGCTGGTGCTGTGTTATTTAAGTTATTTGTAACTAACCATATGCAAACTTGTGTCTCTTTTCTCCCTCAGCTGTTTGCTGCTATACAAGGAATTTCAACGTTGGCTACCAGCAATAATAAGCAGCCAGAGATCCTAAAGTAAGACAATATGACAAGTTTGATCAATTCTTTCACATGTCCTACATGTCGCTTTGCTATCCTAACAGTGAAGGGATATGTGAGTCATCAAGAATTACACAAAAATGAAGCACATGGTCAATATGCCTGTTGCATAGTTGGGTGCAAATTAAAGTTTGCAAAATATAATTATTTTAAAAGTCACATTTATCGCCACCATAGACAATCATCTGTTTCACAATGTGAAACAGTAAATGGGCCACTGAAATGTGAAAATCGTCATTGCCAGAAACAATGCGTTGATCTGAAAGATCTTTTAGATCATTTGAAGACTCATGTTTCAAAGAAAGAAGAAGTGCAGTGCCCATTCAAAGGTTGTGGCAAAGCCTTTTCAATTAGGTCCTCTTTTGCTACACACATTTCTAGAAAACATAAAAATGCTACATCTGTGCAAGTTTCGGCTTCGCATTTTGTTGACTCTTTGCCTAGCAATTACTCGGATGTTGTCAGTCAGATGTTTTTGAACATGACGAACCTATGGATACCCTGGACCCTGCTGATATGAAAGGGTTATATATGAGAAATGTGTGTATGTTTTACATGAAGTTGCAGGCTAAGTACCTTGTAGCTTCCTCCACTATTCAGATGATTGTGGAACAAGTAAACACTCTCAATAGTGTGTGTCACCAGTACACAGGAAATCAAATTAAAGGTGCCCTGCAAGCTAATACCAACTTGACACAGTCAGAAATCAAAGATGTCTTGACAAGTTTAACTGACACTAGTTTGCATGCACCCTGTAGCCGTGCACTCTCTACTGAGTATTTGAGAAGACAATATGTTCAGACAAACTTCTCTTATGTGCATCCTCAAGCTATTAGTTTAGGCACTGATGAAAATCGAAAGGAACGATTTGCTCAGTATATCCCCATAAAAAAGACTTTGCTTAAAGACCCTATTGTGTGGCAAGAATGTACCAAGTCGGTAGATGACACTTCTGCACATGTTCTAAATGATGTAAGAGATGGCTCTGTATACAAGTGTAATGCACTGTTCATGGAGTCAGGTATACGTCTAAAGATCATACTGTATCAAGATGCCTTTGAGATTGTTAATCCTCTTGGGTCAGCAAAAACAAAATACAAGGTACTTGGTGTTTACTTTACACTGGCCAACTTTGACCCGATGTATCGTTCCATGGTTGAAAATGTACAGCTTTTGCTTTTGTGTAGAGAGGTAGATTTTAAATATTTTGGCCAGGAAAAAGTTTTCTCCACAATGCTGTCAGATATCAAGGACCTGGAGACAAATGGGCTTGTGATATCTGGGCAGGTTGTTAAGGCAATTATTATTTTCATTGCTGTAGATAATTTGGGGTCTCACAGTATCGGAGGTTTCACAGAGAATTTCAGTACCTCCACTTACTTCTGTAGATATTGCCTTGTAACTAGAAGGGAGCTTGAAGATCTTCAGAAAGGTGCCCCACCCCGAACAGTGCAAAACTACAATGAGGCAGTAGAAGAGCTACAATGTGGTGACCCGACACAAAGCAGAGGTTTGAAATTTGACTCTGTTTTCAATTCCCTCACCTACTTTCACGTCTGTCAGCCTGGTCTCCCACTGTGTATTGGTCATGATGTGTTTGAAGGAATTGTGGCATATGACTTGGCTATTAAATCAAGTAATTTATAAAAGTTAAGAAATTCTTCACCTACAGTCAGCTAAACCGGAGAATCGCGCAGTTTAGCTATCAGGGATCTGATGCTGCTTCTACTCCCTCAGTGGTAGTTGAAAAGGGAGTTCAAATAGGTGGCCAGGCAGCAGAGAACTGGTCTCTCCTGAGACTCCTTCCTCTTATAATAGGTGAAAAGATCCCAGACACAGATGATCCGGTATGGCAGCTGACAGTCCAACTGAAAGAAATTGTGGAATTAATATGTGCCCCTACAATATCTCTCTCTCAAGTTGCTTTGCTCAATGTTCTCATTGTGGAGTATCTAGAGACAAGAAAATAGATGTTTCCTGATCAAAAACTCAAACCAAAGCACCATTATATTGTTCACTATCCTGCTTTGATACTCAAGTTTGGCCCACTCATAAGATTGTGGACAATGAGATTTGAAAGCAAGCATTCTTACTTCAAAAGATGTGTGCGAAGAACCCAAAACTTCAAAAATGTGTGCCAGACACTTGCAAATAGCCACCAACCTCTGCAAACCTATCTAAGCTCAAGTTCCGTCTTTGCTCCTACTTTGCAAGTGAAGCAATCCACCCCTTTCCATGCAGAGTTGTACAGTGATGCAGTACGCAGTGCAGTCGAAGCAAGCTTTCCTGGGGAATGTGATCTTGTAGTGTCTACTGAGATACAGTGGAAATGCACTCTTTACAGAAAGAGCTTCTTTCTGTGCATAGGTCCTGGCATGCCAACAGAGTTTGCACAAATAGAACTTGTGTTAATAATGGACAATAAGAATGTGTACTTCCTTGTAACACCTCATGGTTCATCATATTTACCAGACTTGGGACTATATGAGATTCACACAGCAAGTGGGGGTGGTGCATAAATGGAGAGCTATTGTTAGATTACTATCCATTGCCTGCTGCTCTTTGTGGAACTAGAGTCATTTCTCTCAAACACAGCATAGTAGATACAGAGTAGGGGGGATACATGACAATGAGTGTTTTTATGGCGAGCTGCGCCTGTAGGAGCTGTATCAGGTAATATAAGCATGGTTACCCTACAGACTATGGAAAACTAGAGTGCGTTGAACTTGGCACAGGAGGTCCTTAAATGCTTGAAATCAGGGCTAAGATCATATGTCTGTAATAGGTCAACAACTCCCTAATGTGTTGTAATAAATGGAAAGCTTCTGTTGGAATACCATCGGAAAAAAACACGTATGGGGATTTATTGTTGGATAACTGTTGGATTGCTATGGAGCAAAACAGTTGATTTACTATTACTACTTTTTACTATTACCATTTACTATTACTATTGCTAATTGTTGGTACTATTTACGGTTACTGTCATTGGATTACTGTCGGATTGCTGTGGAGCATGACACTTGATTTACTATTTACTATTACTACTATTTGCTAATACTATTTAATATTACTACTTTTAAATAATACTATTTAATATTACTAATCATTGTTACTGATATTTACGGTTACTGTCATTGGATTACTTTGGGATTGCTATGGAGAATGACAGTTGATTTACTATTACTATTTACTATTTCTACTATTTACTATTTCTACTATTTACTAATACTATTACTAATTATTGTTACTGCTATTTACGTTTACTGTCATTAGATAACTGTGGCACTCTATTACTGTTCATAGAAAAACAGAGAGCTGTTGTTGGATTACGATTGGTAGTTGTTACGTGCTCCCCTCCTGGTGTTCTCTCTCCGTATTGCAGGCGCACCTTATCTGCCCCTGGCTCCGCCTCTGCCCAGGTGTTGCCAACTCCAGCTAATTACGGGGGATAAAAGGAAGGCTGGAGGAGAACAATTGGCCTCTGACAATCCGACCCATTCTGTTGCCTGACACTGTGAGAGGCGTGAGGTGATTCGCCTGATCGCAGGGGAGATCTTAACCATCTGCCCTATGCCAGGAAAAAAACACCTAAGTGAAATTGCCAGGGAGATGGTTTTAATGTATCCAATGTCATTCCGAGACTACATTGAAGACATAGTTGTAGGTACCGGTTATGACTCTCTAACAAAGCAGCTGCAGAGCAGAGTGGACAATTTAAAAAGGGGCAAAACCTCCCTTTACTTAAAAAGAAAGGCAACAAGCGCAAGTGAGGGTGAAGACCAACCTCCCAAGACAATGAGACTCGATACCTATGGGTGTATTAATTGGCAGCCACAGCGACCACCACCAGGGGAAACTGGGGAGACTCAAGAACAGTTAAAATTAGAATTAAAGAACATGCACATAACGAGGAGCAAGGACACCAAAAGGATTGAGGAGAAAATGGTGGCAACATTCTACACTCAGAGAAATGATATCATAAAGGGAATGGAAACCCCGGTTCTGCTAAGAGAGTGGCCATATCTGTTTGAGATGTGCGGCATGAAGGATCACTTCAAAGAACTCACAGGTATGGATGTTGACAAGGAAGCTATGTCAAGCAAATTCAGAAGAGTTGTGTCCTACCTCATGTCCCGTGAGAAGAAGAGCAAAATAGAGGACATCCTATCAGACATGGAAATAGCCAAAGCAAGGCATCTAGATGCTGATCTTCCCGGATGTCTGATTCTTCTTTTGAGGCATTTCAATGAAGACCAGGCCAAGATGTTCCTGAAACTTGTCTGCCATCGGAAGTTGATGACCTGCCAAGCGCACCATGCATCGTTGTGTGTGGTATGATTCTTATTTATTCCCCCGCCTTTTAATCCTTGTGCATGGCTACATTGGCTTGGAATATTTTTGTTTTTTTAAATGTTCCCATAATTTGGCTGTGTTAATACAAATGGCATATGTTTTGGTGAGGGTGTGAGTTATTATTATTTATTTTCAAATGTTGGAAGTTTAAAGCTCCTACAATAAGTTTACAACGAAGTGTATAGCCTAAATACAGACACTCAGACCTGATGTTTTGAAGTGGGGTTGTATGAGGTACTTATCCATAGTCAGTGTATTACGCCCACAGTAGATGATGGTCGGCATTCCCCCAGTTTGGAGATGCAGACAGGAATTACCGCACAGAAGCAAATCAATGTACTGGGGTGGATGCGGTCGGCAGCAAAACATATTTAAGACACATAAAAGAAAGGCTCACAAAAAAAATCAGTTAAGTGTATGATATATTTAGAACATTTTGCTGGTTTACCTTGCCATGAGACAGCTATACTGTCTATGTTTCTTACAGAGAACCGAAGTCGCCATCTATGTTCTCATCAAAGCCACCAGACAAAAAACAATAATTTTACCTCTCAGAACACTGGAGTCGCTTAGTTTGTTTGTGTTATTGTGTGACTTTGGTGAATCCGAACTTACCAAAGTCACACAATAACAAACTTACCAAAGGTTGCTTTGGCGAGAGTATAGATGCATACAACAGCTTCAGTTCCCTGAGAAGGGCTGTCTTATGGCAAAGTAAACACACGAAAATATTCAAAATATAGCATACGATATTTTTAGGAGGGCCTTTCTTTAAGGTGGCTACAATATGTTTTTCTGCTGACCCTGTCCAGAGCAGTACATTGCTTTGCTTCCATGTGGTTGCTCCTGTCTGCATCTCCAAACTCGGGGCATACCGAAATCATCTACTCTAGGTAAGACACTGACTATGGATAAGTACCTTATACAACCCCACTTTAAACACCCAAACTATCCCTTTAAGATGTGCCATATTCTACTGTTAACATTAAGAAACACTTAAGAAAGAAAAGAAAGCTGCAGGAGCTCACAATTCTTTAAATACAATTGGCCATATGATCACCAGTACAAACAAATATGAACAATCTGCACCAAATATTTTTTGCATTTATAATTTTTTTTTACAGGGAGTTCTCCCCTGACAGCTGGACACTTCATGTACGCCGTCGACCAGACCATCGTCAATGGCAGTGTCCCAAATGTTGTTGACCCTGACACTGATGTTTGCAGTATATTACTGCCTCAACATCAGCTATCCCACAGAACTGGGAGGTACCCTGGAGTTCTTGCAGAGGTAAGACTTGAATTGTAATTATTCTAACTCATTCCATCTTAAACCACAGAGTAGAGGATTGTGCACATTTCTGACACACGATAAGTGCTCCTGACAATACAAGATAATCGAGATAAAAAGATTATTGCGCTGCATTCTGTTTCGCATTATGCTCTAGTTCTGTCTTGCGATGTAAATTCAGCGTACCCCTTTCCTTTGCAGTGGTGTGCTTTAGCTCCTCCCTAAATGCCCAAACTCACTCTTAGCCAATCGGTGGTATGTTTACTTCAGCTCAATGATAATGACAGAAAGAGGGCCCTTTGTCGACAACAAAAGAGAACCAATTAAGTTATTTGGAAAAAGGTATTGTTTTCAAGGAGTCCTGTTGAATAGGGATTCAGGTAGGACTGTATAGGGGAAGGTTTCACTCGGAGTGACTTACACTTTGGGGTGTCGGTAAGAACACACAAGATTTTTGGTAGCGGTTGATTTCCTTAACTTATTCATATCAACAGCACAGTAATACAGCCATGGAGCAGGTTTAGTGCATGTGTGTGGTCTATAGAGGCTTTGCGTGAGTGTCAGCACCTGATGACAACGGAATCTGACGAGGAAGAAGCAACTATTTCTTGCACCGAAATGGGATGGGCACCAAAACCCGGTATTATTGCAGTGAACAAACACATTAATACTTATTTTGGTTAACTAAGATGCTTTTACACCGCTCACTCTGCTGCTGACACGCACCTCATCTGCCCCAGTTACACAAACCTCTCAAGATGGCACTCGTAGCTACCACACTCAAATGACCTCAAGTATTTGCTGCTGTTTACAGACCTGCTGCGATAATGTCCAGTGTGATAGTGATGCCAAGTGACGACTTTATATAATGGAACTCTTTTCAAACCAATGCTTTAAATGTACAGATATGATCATAACAGTCAATTTAAGAGTAGTATTGCCCTTTGACTTCAAGCTGTATAAGTGTGAAGACAATTAATGGCCGTATCATCCAGAGAATTTGTAATTATAAAAACTATTGTTTGTAGCACTACATTTAAGTGTACTTCTGTCTTAACGGGTGCCTTTTCAAAATCAATCTGGACAAGGGGACTAAAATGGAGAGGAAAGCTTCAAAGAAACAGCAGTCAGTCAATCCGAAGGTGCTTTCATTGATCACCAACATCGCTGACTTTGAATGGAGAGTAAAATCGCACATGCATAGTCACACACATAACTGTTAAGAGAGTTTAGTGTTTATAATGTTATCTTTGGCACAACATTTTGGCTAATGTTTAAGGTTTCTTTGCCAGTCTATTCTGCTTTATTATTATTGTGTGTATGGATGTGTGTGTGTATATGTATGGGTTATATATATATATATATATATATATATATTAGTGCTGTCAAAATTATCGCGTTAACGGCGGTAATTAATTTTTTGAATTAATTGCGTTAAAATATTAAACGCATTTAACGCATGTGCAGAATGGCCCGCCCCATACGTGCCACCAGTGGGAGCGCCAGGGTATGGCTGGGGTAGGCTACACCCATACCAAGAAATGGCTTAGCCCCACCATGAGAAATTATGTTAAAGTAAGCAAAATAAAGTCTGCCAACTCGCGCGGAGTAAATTGCACAGACAGCAGTTAGTAAGATTGATTTCAGTAGCCACGGTTTTGTAAACTTTTGTCACGTAGTGATCGTCTTCTCGATAGAACATCTTTGATAACGGCGTGGTTTTGTTGCAGGAAGTCCCGACGGAGAATACTTTTGCTGTAGTACAGGGGTGCACCAAGCGGCAAACTGTGGGGTAGAGCCGGGAAGCCAATACGGAAGTGCCACACACTGCAGTTCATATATTGGCCGATAGGCGATGGCTGCAGAAAGGAGCAATTTCCATAGACCCCCATGTTAAAATGCCCGATTTTACAGCAGAAAAAAACATGTTTCTACCCCTGGCTCCATACATTTTATTATCGATATAGTTAGATTCCACCTTCATGATTATGGATCTGTGAGTGAATTGTTTTCTAACGCGACCCTTTATATTTATATTAGGTCTTAAAGTTAGTGCATACATTAGGGTGTGGTCACTTTGATTGACAGATACGTGCCTCACTGTCAGCTAACAGCAACTTGTCCAATCTGCTAGGCTACAACCATAGAGGCTACAACGTTAGTTAGTTGTAGTTACTGTACTTGATCCTTTAGCTGTGTTCGTGGTGATCGTGCCTGTTAGGGAATATTGTTACAAATACCAGATAATTAAAATGTCGTGCTGTGCGCTTGAATGTACTAACAGATCTTCCAAGAAGTCTACTTTCAGTTTTTTTCGGTGAGTAAAATGATAATATTATACATGTTAACCCCGTTAGCAGGTGTTTGTGTGCTTGTTAGCTTAGCCTGTTATGTAGCTTATTAGCCAGCTAAGGACGTAACCCTTTATACATATATACAGTTTAGTTTATGATTCAGCCTTGGGTAAGACTTTTATACTATATGGCTATGACGCCCATAATGCTAAACGGGAGCAAATGTTAAAAGGGGTGGGCCGCCGGAGTCCACGCCGCCGAAGCTAACGGGGCTGCAGGGTGCTAGCTCGCTAGCGCGTCCCGGCGGCCGTAGCTAGCACCCTGGGGCTCCGTTAGCTTCGGCCAGCGGCGGAGTCCAGCGTTATAACTGGAGATCAAGGAATGCATCGTAACGCGGACTTGGTTCGCCTGCAGCCCGCTGTAGTATTAGCTAAATAAATGATGTTGAGCAAGGCTTATTAAGCTGAACACCGCCACAATTATTCTGCTATGTAACGTATTAACGTGTGAATGACAAGCATTAAGAATAATACCAAATAGCTAATTATCTTACAGATTGTCTCGTTTGATTATGAATGTAACGTTTATATAGTGGAACTACACTGTTTTATCAAAACCAAAGTGCCACGCAGTGACTTGGTATGCATGTATTTCAGCAGGAAATGTGCAACCTAGATGACATTTACCAACACAGACTATATAGAAATATTTGTAAAAGTTGTTCATGCGTTACTAAGTGAATATGGCATTAACCCTCCTGTTGTCTTCGGGTCAAATCTGACCGATTTACTACTTTCATCAATCATGTTTTACATTCGATTGATACTGAGAGCATGTTAGCTTAGCTTCTTAGCCTGAGCTAGGACTCGAACGTCACGCTCGTTGGCAGCAGGTCCCGCCCTGTCCCGCCTCGGCTCCGCCTCAGCTCCGCCTCTTTGCCCTTATTTTGAGAAGGCGGGAGAAGGCGGGAGTTAGACTCTGACGACGCCGTTAGTGGCCGACTCCGCCTACTAAGGGCTTCACGGCAACTCTGCAGAATCCTATGGGTGACGTCACGGACCCTACGTCCATTTATATATACAGTCTATGGGGTGCACATAACTAGTACGCAGGTTATGTGCGTAATCTGAAATGCGTACCGTCACTTGTGTCACAAAGCGCATTTATACTTGTGAAGCTTTTCCAGAAGGCGGTTAGATCACCGGACGACAGAGTCGGTCTCCGTGTGCACAGACAGGGCTGCTGTTAACGTCGTTCTGTACAACGGAATTGTGCCAAAACTACGCCAACCAACTTCCCCCCCCCCCCCCCCCCCCCCCCCTTCACTGGAGAACTGCGCTAAAACAGCTGATCACAACGTTCACACTCTGTGGTCACGAAGTACTCCACTAGCCGCCGCCCCCCCCCACCCCCCCCCCCCCCCCCCTCTGTCGACTTTCCTGAAGTACTCCCCCGTTGATAGAAATCAACACGTAATGAATTAAGACCCCACGGTTTGATGATTGATAGGTGTATGGGTTGTCTTTCATTTTGACACGCAGAAAAATGTTATAATAAACATAGATACTGTATGTTAAATTGATATATCTGCCTTCTTTCATTTATCTTTCCATTCCCACAACAATATATATAAAGAAATGGCATATTTTGGACATGGTTCGAATGGTGATTAATCATGATTAATTCATTTTTAAGCTGTGATTAATCTGATTAAAAATGTTAATCGTTTGACAGCCCTAATATATATATATAGAAAGTATTGTAATAACGTGTATATATTGTGTTCTTAATTATGTTACGGCATTGCAAATAAGAAATTATAAAAAAGAATGGTGGGTGTGTCATTTTTTATTTATATTGTCAAATATGTTCAACATGTTGCCAAAGGGATAACGTTTTAATGATATTGCATACATTTCTTTGCTGCATCATTTCACAGATTTTAAAGTATTATGCAGACAAATATCATCATACTTCAGGAGTTATTTTTTCCAATTTATATTTTTAAATACAAGATTGACACAATGTAAAAGTACAGTAAACCTACATTTAGAGAAAGTAAATGCATTTATTTTGACAGTTTATTAATGTATTGAATACAGATTTTTTTTTTCTGCAAACCATCTGACAGTTAATGTAAACTTAAGCATTTGCGAAAATAAAATTACATGTTTTCTTTGTATTTTACATGTAAATGATCTTTGATGTACAGTAATATTTTTAAAGAACAACAGTAATCTTCTGTCTTTAAGCTTTTTATTATCATTTAAAAACATATTTATTCTGTTGTTTTAGAGGTAAATGACTCTATTCTAAAAATTAATATATGTTAAAAGAAAAAAGATTTCATGGAATTATAAGAAGATTTCTTGTGAAATTAGTATTACAGATTTTTTTTTGTGCAAAAAATAAGAATTCATGTAAACTAACGCTTTTGTAAAGTAAAATGACGTTCTTTTCTTTGTGTTTTACTTGTAAATGGTCTTAGATATATGGTACTTTTTTGTAATAATTAAATTAATTTTCTGTATTTGTTTTCTTTATCATTTTTAAAAGATAATTATTCTGTTTTCTAGAGGTTTATGACTCTATTCTATGAATCGCTACCAGTAGGAGCATATAATGCTGCTTTCTGGTGACGCTGTGGACCTATAACGAAACGTGCTATGTGGGAAACACCATATCCCAGCGTGCATTGCGGCTACAACATCCAATCACCGAGCTTGAACCATAGCTGGGCCTACGTCTGTTTCCGGTGACTTTATTTTAAAAATGAGTTCCTGACAGACGGCTAAAAAGCCCAATATTATAGAATTAAACGAATAAATAAAAACAAGGATAATTATGTGTTATTGTTGAGTAAATAACAGTGTTATTTAGAAAAGGATAACAAATGTGAAGGAAAAAAAATATATACAGATTTCAGTATTCTGAGGCTCTGAGCCCCATTTATTTTCCTCACGGACGGCAAAAAAAGTCCGACATTATACGATTTAAAATAAAATCAATAATCGTGGCTTGATATTGAGTAATAACATGTTTTTATGGACCACACAGCTTCCGGTCTTCGCAGACCCGACCGTATCCATTTGCGTCTCATATGCACGCAAAACTCGGACTCAGAACTCAATGGGAATAGTTGGTGTATGACAGGCACGTAAAATCGGACTTTAGCGTATCTATTCCACGCATTTTCCAATGTGTAAAGTCGTGTCATTTGTACGCAGACTGAAGAGAGTGGGTTGGGCGACGAATGATTTTGCCAGGGGGAGCATGTAAAGGATGAAGAGAAGGGGGCCAAGCACCGAACCCTGGGGGACGCCTTGGGACAGAGGAGCAGTGGAGGAGGTGCAGTTGTTGTTGATAAACTGATGTCTGTCGGTGAGGTAGGATTTCAGCCAGGAGAGTACAGTGTCGGTGATGTTGAGTGATGATTCGAGGAGGGACAGCAGGATGGTGTGGTTGATGGTGTTGAATGCTGCGATGAGGATGTTCAGGTTGCCGGAGTCAGAGGAGAGGAGGAGGTCGTTTGTGATTTTGAGAAGAGCTGTTTCTGTGCTGTGTTTTGATCAGAAACCGGATTGAAATGGCTCAAAGAGGTCATTGGAGCTGAGGTGGGATTTAAGTTAAGTTGATTTAAGTATTTTTGACAGAAAGGGGAGATTTGAGATGGGCCGGAAGTTGGACATCATGTCAGGTGTGAGTCCAGATCTTTTGAGAGATTGCTGTAAATGTTGCTGATTTTGGTTTGGAAAAACGAGAGGAAGGAGTTGCACTGTTCGGTGGAGAAGGATGAGGTGGCGTTGTCAAAGGTTTTGAGAAGTTTGCTGATGGTGGAGAACAGACGCTTGGGGTTGCTGGAGCCAGACTGAATGAGTTGTGAGCAGTAATTAGACCGGGCTGCTTTGAGTGCGTTACTGTACTGCTGCTCAGTGGGTCCTCCCTCGCTCGTCTGTAGCGGGTGCAAAATGCCGCATCAAGGCATTTAACTGGCACACGGAAATATGACCACATTTCCCCCATTTTGGCAGCCAATACATTTTAGGATTCATTTCAAAATCCTTTTGTTTGCTTTTAAATCCCTAAATGACATGACCCCACCATATCTTTCTGAGCTGCTACATCCTTACACGCCCAAACGCCCTCTCAGGTCAGCGGATCAACTGCTCCTGAACGTGGCCAGAACCAAGTCAAAGCTCAGAGGGGGCCGTTGCTTCTCTGTAGCGGCTCGCACACTGTGGAACGATCTGCCCCTGCACATCAGACAGGCCGCCACACTGCCTGCTTTTAAATCGCTTCTTAAAACCCACCTCTTCTCCTTAGCGTATTAACATCTTTGAGAGCGTTGCTTTTAAATTGTTTATTGTTTTTACTTGTTCTGGTGTGTGAGCTGAGCTGTTACTTTATGTATGTTTTGTTTTGTTTATTTGCCTGTACAGGACTTTGGTCTGGAGGTTTAAAGTGCTATATAAATAAAGCTGTATTGTATTGTACACAGGGCAAAGGATGTTTTAAATGGGTTTTGCAGATTCCTCATTGCTCACTTAATACCACAGACACCTACATGCATGCCACATGGGAATGCACACCAGTTAAGCAATTCTGGCATAACATCACTGACAACCTCTCCCTTTTGCTGGACTGCCACATCCCCCTTTTTCCATCCATTTGTTTACTAGGAGACATTTCCAATGTGAACATCAATATTACATCAAGTATAATTCTGTCCATAGCCCTAATCATTGAAAAACAAACTATCCTCATGAATTGGAAGTCACGACACAAAAGCAATATCACAATTTGGAAAAACCTGCTTATGGATTCAATGGAAAAATGATCTGCCGGCATAAAAAAAACCCACTGATATTGATGCAATCTGGAACCCATTCATTGATACATTTAATTAATAATCCTAAATCCGAATCCAGCCACTAACCCTTTCTACTTCTTTAACCCTCCTATTGTCTTCATTTTCCCCCCTTGCTTTGATTTTCTCGGTCAAATGTGACGGGTCCTGTTTTAACTGCTATTACATTAACACAAAAATCATTCAGCATCACCACATTTCATTTAACACCCTTCCAAACTGTAAGTATTGTATCAGACTACTGGTACAACTGCAGTAAATATACAAAGAACAGACACTGAACATGTATTGGTGTGCCAGGTGTGATCCATGTGGGGGGATGGGCGCATAAGAGCGGGAAATGTGTCAAATTGTTCTGTGTGTTTGTGAGTGCCAGGTGTGATTGACATGGGGGGATTGGGCACATAAGGGGGGGACACAACGTCCCCTTTTGGCGGGCATTTTTGACCGGGAACAAAAGCCTTAATGCAATCGAATGTAAAACAAAAAAGTTATGATTGATGAAAGTAGTAAATCGGTCAGATTTGACCCGAAGAGAACAGGAGGGTTAAGGTCATGCTACTTTACATGCCCCCCCCCCCAGGATACATGACTATTATATTGTTACTCATATCATTTTAATTATAATTTTGTCATTTATGATTCTCTTTTTGTCTAATCCCTCACACACACACACACACACACACACACACATATGCACTTGTATGCACTGTCTTGTAACTCCTATAAACTAAATACAAAATAAATAATAAAATGCCTTGGTCCAATGATTATTTTCATTGTTTTTTTGTTATCAATGCAGCTAATGAGATATCAATTAAAAAGTAAATATGTGAGGAGATGTCTTCATGTCAGGAAACCACACCATTCAGGTACCGGGATACAATGAAATATACACATATCATTTACTATCATGCAGTAGAGCTTACAGGCTTTGTGCTCTCACATTTATTCTCCTGCGATCAACTTTTTCCTCATTAATGTTAAGCCTGCTGAGTCAGCACGCAGGCGGGACTTACTCCACTTTTGTGTTTTTCATTTGGGGAAGTAACCTTTTTAAATGTGCATACATTAATCAATATGAATCCATGTATAAGCCTCTGGAATTTAATAGCTCATATTTTTCAGCAAGATATCTGCTCATGTTCAAAAGTATTCGTACAGTCAAAACACATGCTGCATAGCTGTATCTGTATTTTGGGGGAATTTGCAACCAAAGGCATAATTTAGTTAGAATAAAGTCACAATATATTTTTTTTAAAGTTGTATTTTTAATTTGCATACTAGAGCTGGTAATAATAATCATGGCATTTGTTAAGTTACTTTATTTATTATAATTACAGTTGCTAATGATACTGTGGGGGTGCCTGGTTGCCTGGCATCAGTGGTGAAACTATCGACGGTGCAGCCGGTGCAACGCACCAGGGCCCAGAGCCGGCCAGGGGCCCATGCAAAAAAATGATTATATATTTTTTATATATATGTGAGTATCCTCCTCATTCGGTTTGTGTCGCTGTATCAATGCATAACTAAAGTTAACCAAGTAACCATTCACATCTTATCTGGATAAGTGCTGCAAAGTGCAGAATACCGTTTTGATAAGGGATACATGTGTGTAGTCTTTAATATTAAACATGATCGCTAGTAGATTAGCTACATAAGTCGTATCACAGTTTAAACTGGGCGGATCACAGCTCCACAGCTGAATACTTCTCCATGCTGCTTTCAAACTGTGAGTAAACAACATGTGCTTCACTTGTAGGCTGTCTGAAGGTGTACACAGGTCTCACATGGACTTGGTATCACATTAAGAACGATATTCAGTAATAAGTCTGGCAAAAATAACTGGTTTAAATTATTGATTCAAGCTTGCAATGTTTTGAACAGACATCCCCAGTCACCTCATTGTCATTTTGTAGTCCTCGCAACGCGTCCGGATATCCGCATCGCAACTCACTGGTACTGAATGTGCATCATCAAAGTGTTCCTATGGAGACAAATACCAAAAGATGAATGTAAAAGACAGAAGAAGCAATTGGAATGTGTATTTCCTGGTTATTCGACAATGGCTCCTCAAAGTACACGCCCCTGACACATCTTCCTACCGTTATAGAATATCAGCAGTTCCCAGTGACATCAGTTAAACGGTAACACCGGCGCTGTTGTTATTAGCATCTGGTGCTATCTGCGCTAACGGATTTAAGAAGAAGATGTTTCTACAATAATGTGGAGGGAGAGTCCTCTCCAGTCAGACTGAGAGGCTAATAACTACAGCTCAGTGAGGTAAAGGACTCTGAGTGTTTAGATAGTTCACTTTAGTCTAAGTTATCTCAGTGGGTCTCAAACGTTTTGATCACAATTTATGTAAACACATATTTCCAAGGCACTCCTTTATAATTATTGGGATGAACAGGTTTGAAATCATTTCAATGTATACTATAGTACAGTAAACCAAAAATATCGTTTAAAACTGGAGAGATAACAAAAAATGCATTACTAAATAAACGTTAACTAGGTCAAATAAAGATATCAATGAACAACAAAAATAAAATAAGTTACATTTATTTGTTATCGTAGGTTATCTTATGTTCACATACTTATTTGATTATTCAAATATAAACAGATATTTTTCATATCGGTGTTTAGAGTTGTACCCCCAGATCTAGTCTCTAGTAATTGTGGGCTCAAAGTGCACCAGTTTGAAGCATTTAAAATGTTCAAACATTTCTTCCCGGGAGGGCTAATCCCCGGACCCCCCTAGAGGATGTGACGTCCACCCCCAATTCAAACATGTTCATACAATACTGAATACATTTGAAGCCTTTTTGGCGGAAATTACCTATGTCAATACGTTATTGTTTTTGTAGTGTATTTGTCTTTTGTAGAGATTTTTAATTTATTCTTTATATATTCTATAGGGGGGGGGGGCGCCAGCTAAAAATCTTGCCTATAGGGCATTGGCTAGAACCGGCCCTGCTTTCATGTCATGTGATACCTTGCGTGACGAGCGAACCGTTTAATCAACCTGCACTGTACTGTATCAGCAGCAAGTTCGGCAGCATTATAAAACATTTAATAGCTCGCATTTATAATGTACAGCAAACCAAAGCACAAGAGCAGCGCTCAAAAGAGAAAGGACAAAAGAGAGTGTATGTCCGTGCCGTGCGTGTGTGAGCGCATCAGCGTACGCTTATGTTTGGGGCGATGGGGGGGGGGGGGGGCAAAACAATATTTGCACCGGGGCCAATCACAACCTTGTTACGCCACGGCCTGGCATATATATATATATATATATATATATTATTATTATTTTTTTTTAACTAGGGATGTCAATGTTAACACAGCTTGAGATTCATCTGGAAACTTTAATGCATTAAAAAAATAAACGCAAATTAATTACATTACCAAGTTTGACTCCAGCTTCTTCCCATAATTCCATCGTGGATGAATTACATAGCAGTGATAAGAAAATGATTTATCTCCCCCCCAAAATACAAGTAAACACTAGTATTTTTAACTTGATTTGATTATGATTATTCAGAGATTATTATTGTGTTAAACGCAGTTAATGTTTTTAACTATTTATGATTCCCCCCCCCCAAAATATTTAGACATTTTGAGCACGTTTGAATATCTGGGTGTTATGAATGCTATGTGAAGCTTTTCCTCAAATTAATTAAATGTGTGTGTCTGCAGAACTCTGTCAGTGCTCGTTTGTTGCATGAAGTGGGTGTTGCTACATCTCCATGTCACGGCTGAGCTTTTACTTCCCTCCGGCCATCCCGTCCGGACATTTCTGCCGTCGCCCCTGGTTACCACTCAACACCGGTCATTAGTGCACACACCTCCCGCGCTGCGCGAGGCCCATGCAGTAGCTGTCAGATGCGTGTACGAGCTTCAGAAGCTCACTGAGCAGAGAGTGAACATATCGCGCGGCTCCTCTCTCCGGCTGCTTGACTCTTGGATAGGACTGTTTGCGTCTGCGTCCCAACATGAACCAAACCGCCACCGTATCACACCAAGTGAAATGCCAATCTACGAAGACCATCAAGGTAAAGCTTTCTGAATGTTTCTCCTTGGCTGGAATGAACTTAATATGACTGTTTAATATAACTCAGCTGCAGCTCTGTGGCAGCTCCAAACTTCAGTGCTACTTTGGTGATATATATATATGCTCATTGACGCACAGCGCTTTGGAGATGGGTTGAGGATGTCAGCATCCTCATCATTCAAAAGTAACAATTTGAAACATTTACATTCTGACATGAAAGTTGTCACCTGGTTGCTTTGGCCGTGTTTGAATGAGTGGGCTCCGGTTCTCGCATGTGTTGGATGAGGAGCCACTGGAGCATTGGCGATATTTCATTCACATCACGTCGTGCTCCTTATTCTTTTTTTATCTTTGTGGGCAGAGAATACATGATAGAGGCTTTCTTCAAACAGATTTCAGGTTAGTCTCCACTTCTGCTACGACATGGCAAAAACAAATGCATTTTGAGGCATCACTTGCTTAACTTTGTCGTGCTTAATCTGAGAAAACCTGGTCTTACATCCTGATTTTCGACCTGTTGTGACCGTGAACACATGTTTCCACATGTTATTAAAGTGGATACAGTGAGGCATCGGCAGGAGGTGTAATGGAATGAAACCCGGTGTTCTCTCATCGAGTCACGATGGAGAACCGTCTCTGCGCGGCAGCATCCGCATTGTGTTCACACAGTGCACCTAAACCTGGGCTCAGGCACTGAGGTGTGTGTTGGTGTGCGCGCAGTGCATTGCATGCCGTGTGTGTGACTCAACGGCTGTGTATCGATTTTGCCGCGAGTTCTATATCACTTTTTAACCCCGAAGTCCCACCAGAGAAATGTAGCTTGGGGCAAATGTATCGATCCAATTCCCCACTATGTCCCAAAAGACTTAAATTAGTGGAGATCACCTTCTTGAAATATGGTTGGAAAAATGTAATTGGTTATCTCGTGATATTTAATTTTGTAAGCTGTTTGGAATCAGATAATATGCTAACCAATTTCCTGCTGGTGTGTGTTTCTGATGCCTCTCTGAGCTCCCTGAGCTGAAACTGTTCATCTGTCTCTGTCTGCTGGTGTTCACCAGAGCCCAGCATTCAATAAAGCCACAGAATAGGATGCTCATAAAAGCCATCGGGCTGTGTTTCAAATGAGGCTGCGGCTTTCACACTGCATGTTTCAGATGCAGCCAGGCGTCATTATGGGATGCATTCAGTGGCTATGTTCAATATGTCTCAGAAGTCAAACCCTTTCTTCATTCTGTATTTTTTTTAAGATCAAGTAAGCAAATGTATATGAATTATGCATTTTAATTTTCAATGATTTGCCCTTCATTACTTAGCTGACACTGATTATGTTTACATGCACTCTTATAAATCACTATTTGGAATTAGAAAATATTCAGAATCTTCAATCTTCATTTGTGAGGTCTTAAGAAATTGTATGAGGCAAGTAATGATCACACATTGTGAACTGGACAGATTTCCATAGCTGTGGAATGTTGAGGGAAAAAATACCCAAACTGTAAAATAACAACATGTTTGAAAACTATACCTCAATTATTAATATGTTCTGGTCATGTCTAAAAGGGAAACAATCACATTGTTATTGTCTTTACACTCTAATCTGCTTCATCAGGACCGTGTGTGACTGGAATGCTTTAAATCAATGGAGGTATTGACGCTGACACTGAAAAGTAAACAGTGCTGAATTCTTTAAAAAAAATTGAGATTATCTCCTTTTTTATTATAAATCCATAATTACGATGTTTAAAAAGAACCCTGTAACATACGTGTTTCTCCAAGGACTTTTGTTTTTAAGTGACAGAGAATAAGGATGTTAGGGTTCTAAGTTCTGTGTTTTTATGAAAATAGAAGAATTAGAGGATTGAAAGAGCTTGATATAGGGACACACATGAGCAAATAAAAGAATGAGATTTTCTGTACACAACTGTAAACATTCTTAACAATTCATTTCAGGTTTCTGAACACTGAGCAAATAAAAAACACAATATTCTACAGGATCAGACTTGCTGAGCCAAATTTGATGTTTGCTTTGTCCGACAGGGACCGGAAACCCTGAGTTTTCCCTGAAGTTAGCCCGCTAAGCGAAAGTCCTGCTTTGTAGTACAGGCCTCTGGCTGCGAAATCTGTGTTGTGAAAGACCTCCCCAAAACTATAAGGATTGGTTGGGCCTCTGCTGAAGCTCGGCATGATGCATTGCCTTCATCGGCGAACATGTCTCAGAAATCAGTGAAACAAACGGGGATCATAGTCAGGATTAAGTACTTTAAAACTCCTCTGTGTTGCACAAAAAGCGCTAATCTCTCCATGTCTGACCTCCGTCTTCTGGCACTGAGGTCTTAACGGCTCTCTGTTATCCTCTTAAATGCCCCTTTTTCATATCATAGCTGTGTCCCTATGCCACAAGCCCAGATAAGAAATCCAATTAGGTTGCAGCAGCATTTTTCCTGGGCCTTAACTCCTGCGGTCTAGCAAGGCTGGATGTAGCCCGAGGCACGTGTCATCGGCGGTCCTTGGAAGTGTCAGGTCCACCCACATGCAGATTGCAGCTTTAAAGTCAGAGGAGAAGGGAGCTGTGGCAGCGCTGCTCTCACAGCGTTGGGAGGTTGTCTGAGAGAAGGTGCAATATTTCCCAAGCTGTGCTGTAACATTATGGATCTACACAGAATTCACACAGCGGGGATCTTGACAGAAAGTTTGGGTAAGAGCGACAGTCTGTGATTTATGTAAGTGCCGAGGACTGAGCCTTTTTTTGTGAATTATCAATGTTAGGATCCTGTTTCAAGAGGACAATATAAAGTACATCTGAGCGAGATGGCTGTATCCAACACCCACTACCTCCCGGCCAATTATAGTCATCACTTTCAAGGTTCTTGACTGACAAAAAGCCTGGAACTGAAAATTAAAGTGGCATAAAGCCTTTAAGCAGGGGGCAAAACAGTGTCTTTCATTAAAACCAGATGTTCTGCTTGATAAAACCTCTACCCGAGGAAAAAAGTACAGTTTGTGCTCCAGGGGCTGGATGCATAAAAAACTCTGTGTAGGTGCACTACAAAAGAAAGTGTGTCTGCATATGTCTGTCTTTGTGCATACAGATTAACTGCTGCATAGGCATTATTCAGTTTTATCACTCAGTCACTCTGGATTGGCAGACAGATCCCTCGCAGAAAATCAGTCCTTTGTATTGTAACATGTTCTTTAGCTCCACTAAAAAATAAACCGACTATAACTGATATGAGTGGTTTTCTTTCTGGAGAAACTGTAACGAGTATTCAATGTATTATAACAGCAAATGGACAGTCTCACAAAAAGTATAATACATTAATTCATCAGAAATAGATATATTATTCCATACATTTTTTCATCTTTTCATAACCTGGCGCCTAAATTACCCAGAAGTCCGAGTTGACTGTGTTCCAGTAGCACAAGTGGGAAAAAGATGGACGCCTGCAGGAAAGTTGTTTGTCTTGTTTACAGCTTTAGCAGTCACCTCGGGTTAGCCATTGTTAGCAATACCAGTTGATCACTACACTTTATTTAGTATTTTGTGAATACAAATATTGAGCAACATATCCTCAGATAGAAGACGAGTTGTGCCATATGTAGAGTGGATTTAATGTGACACAAATAACAAAGAAGAGCTAAACATCTTTTATTTATATATATGCGGAGACTCTGTTTTGAATGATGATCTCAGGTATGGTGAGGTATCTCCGAGTTTCCTTAGACGTAAGTCTGACCTCAGGGGGCGTTCCAGTTGAAAATTCTGACTGTGAACGTGTACTTCCAAGTACAACTGGATTTCACCATTATGTCAGTTTGTGTGAAATGCATGTTTTGGTGCATACATGATATTTATACTACTTGCTGCAGTGGACTTTATTGACCACCACATAAACAGGAACCTCATCAGTGAACTAGTTTCACATCATGCCGTTAGTTCTACATTCTCTCTGGCTAATTATTATTTTGAACAGCATAATTCAGTGAGATAACGGTTATGAGAGCTAATTGCATCCTGGTTTACCAATATTTATGAGTGGAAGGTACTCAGTGGTCAGTCTTATCTGAAAAAGCCTCCTCTCCTAATGAATATAAATGAGTTGCTCTGCTGTGGAATGGAAATGGAATGGTTTGTCTGTCATGTAGTCCATGAAAACTGCCTGTTCTCTAAATAGAGCTTTTTTTTTGCGGGAGATATATTTAAGTTATAAGTTATAGTTGAGTTTAAATAGTGACGTGCTTTGATCCAGCTTGCAGGGCACCCTACTTCAGATGGAGCACTTTGACAAGTTGTTATGTTGTAGTTGAAGTGAAAGCCTCTTAGATTTGAAAGATAAGTAATGAGGACAACGTCGGGCTGCAATCAAACTCTGTCCTGAGTCTGGGAAAAAAGCATGTCTTCCATTTTAAATGTCTACTGTCACATCTGATGGTGAAGCATCAATGAGGTCACTAAATAGTATAATGAGAAACTCGTCCATTTAAAAAAAACTTTTTTTCTCGAGTCTGCAAAGCCAAATTCTCACAGATACGCCATGTATTATGTACTCAACTGTTCAAGTGATGCTAGATGACAGTACTGCTTGTTGCTCTGTATTGCGTGATGTGTTTGTGCAAAAAACAGAAAATATCAAATGATGAAGGATATTCAGAAAGACAAACAAATAGAACATAAAATATTGAATTCCAAACACCCCGTTTTCATTTATATTTCACATTTTATGTACACATACACTTTCCCTCCAAGGGTTTCCTATCGCTGGCAGGAAGAGCGGATTGTTTGCAATCTCTCTGCCAGCACCAGCACCGATAGCTCTCATCTCCGTAACTCAGCGCGCTGCTGCTCGACAACTCAGCCAGCAGGTTATTGAACCTGCGAGGCGTTCCCCTGTTCCCAAGATCTATCACATAAACAGTCTTTAAAAACTACTCGGGACTGGCTGGCTCTGGGTTTGATAGATTGCTGGAAACCTTCTCATAAGAATGATTGCATTGGCTCTTGACTCACTGAGTCTATAAATTATAGAGCTATGCCAGCTGATCTCAATATACCCCCCCCCCGAATACATCTCTCATTTCAAAGCCTCACCAAGGGATAAGTGATAGATGTGTCTCTAATTTGTTTTGTGGTTGAGACGTATCTACCCCTCATTTGCATAACAGTGCTTCCTCTGGGGAAGGCTTATTTGTCCCTGTAAAGATAAATGTAACGTGATATTACCTACCATTTGCAAAGGCATGCACTGCTATCTGCACAAGTCCATAGACTCTTTAAGATCTAAAGTTGATGCTCCTGAGAACATAATGAAAGTTGGTGTAAAAAAATTGCAATTAGACACTTTCCTTTAAAAGCTGAAAGCACAGTAAAGCGGTACAGTTCTGCCCAAATCTTCCTCTGGAGGACACATTTCCCAAAAGGAGCTCAATACACTTGATGATTAATGGCTCCAGGAATCTGAATGTTTCTATTTTGAAAACACAATCAGAGAGATTGATGAGTTTGTTCACATGCTGAGTTTGTCTCTTCTTATTTTACTCTGCCAAAGTGTGTGCGGTGTCTGCAAATGAGAAAGCCATGCGGGAGGAGAAATGCTATTCAGATACGATTTAACATATTAATTAAAACACAATGCAGTGAGTCTTTATTCATCGCTGTTGAAAACATTTAACAATAACTTATATATGTCTGACGAAGTAGAGTCTGTTAAGGTTGTGTCAGACAGATTATGTCAGGTAAAAAGGAGCTTCAGAGCATGGGAAATGAATAATGAAGAATGTACTGCTCGATGGATGCACTGAATCCTGAGGTCCAGAACAACTTACATTCCTGTGGAGTTTTGGTAATAACCCAAGTAGTAAAGTCCTTTCTGTGTCGTGAATAATAAAGGGGAGGAAGCTTTGAAAATATTTGAGTAGAGTGACAGGCGATATGTGATTCGATGCCTTTTTATATCCTCGCCATAAGGTGGACTGTATATGTTTACATCCCACAGGTGTTGTTTGTATTAGTTGTTGTTTGCTTTATTATCGTCTTTCATGGTGGTTCCATATGGATGTGCCAGATGTCTTTGTCTCATCAGGTAGTCCTGACTGAAAGAGAGATGCTAACAAACGCTGATTCTAATATATCCTCATTATCGTTGTTTGGCTTATCATATTATATAAAGTATGCCCTTTAATTTTTTTTCTGGCGTCTTATCATTTACTAAATTACAGACCATTTTGCGATGGAATCATATTGGAATTCTGACCTGGGAAGCTAAATGTCAGGGCCAATGGAATAGTAAATCATCCTCTTACTATTCCCCCACTACCGGTGCCCTGGCTCGCCTAATAAATCTTCAAACTTCATTTTCATTTTGATCTCAAATACACAGCTTTCGGATTTCATACGCGTAGTCCCAGGTACTTGTTACGTTCCCTCTTGGCTAGGGGTACAAAGGGACACGACACAACCAGTTTGGAATTGGTAATTGTTACCGGTGGTTTATTTGTAACCAAAACTTTCAACACAATAATATACACACGAACAGCCTGGACCAACAACGGACCAAACATTTACGGTTTAACAACAAAGGACTCCAAAAGAGAGTTGCACAGTATTCTACAAAAGAAAGAACGTACCTCACTTCTAAAGTGGAACAAAACACTAACCAGAATGAGGCTGTGTGGGAACACAGCTGTTGCTGATCAACCGGTGCTAATCACCGGGGTCTAAGCAATACTTTCACCAATGCTGATCTACAGGCGCTAAGCTAACCTGGGTCTAAGCTGTTTCACAATGTCAATATCCTAAATGCGGTTCTACAGGAGCTAAGCAACCTGGATCTACGCAATACACACACACAAACCCTATACTAGACACAGAATACTAGGACACACTGCTAATCAGTGTGCTCGCACAGAACCCTACTGAACACACTGCTAGGCAGTCTAACGAAGCACAGAATACACACTGCTAGGCAGTCTAAGGAATCACAGAAGATGGCAGTATCACAATGAGAGGCTTGAGGCGTCTGTCACACAATACAGAGCCTCCAGAATGATGTCCGTGCCCGGCCTTTGTACTCCTCCCCCGGATGACGTGGCAGAAGCGGGCGGGGATTGGGTGACGTCCGTCCAATCACCGCGGATGTTGCGAGGTCGGGACGGCCAATGACAGCAGAGGAACTGCACAGCTCATTTACATATGCACACACAAACAGAGTTAATGGCATAACGAAAGTAGAGGCTGTAACACCCCCCCCTTAAGACACAAACCCCACAGGGTTTTTGTGAACCATAACACACACTACCCAACGAACACATCACTACAGTCTGGACAGGGCATCCGCAAACACGTTCTCTGAACCTTTCTTATGGCGGATTTGCAGGTTGTAGTCCTGGACGATCAGAGCCCACCGCATGAGACGCTGGTTGTGATTATACATGCGGGACAAGAAGACAATGGGGTTATGATCAGTAAATACTGCAACTGGCAAAGAACTGGACCCGACATAAACCTCAAAGTTCTGGAGAGCTAACAACAAAGCAAGGGTCTCCTTTTCAATGGTAGAGTAGCGGACCTGGTGTTTGTTGAACTGGTGGGAGAAATAACAGACAGGATGATCAACTCCATCTGCATCCTCCTGCAGTAAAACAGCACCGGCCCCCACTGCACTGGCATCCACCTCGAGTTTAAAGGGTTTAGCAAGATCGGGAGCAGCGAGCACAGGAGCGTGACTTAAGAGTGTCTTTACACAGTCAAATGCATGTTGGCACTCAGGGGTCCAAACGTAGTCCACCTTGGGACTTATCAAATTAGTTAGGGGTTGGGCTACAGTGGAAAAGTTGCGGCAGAAACTGCGGTAGTAGCCTGCCATACAGAGAAAACGGCAGAGGTCACTCATGGTGACGGGCACCGCACATTCAGCCACCGCAGTAACCTTAGCTTCCACTGGTCGGACTTGGCCTTGCCCAACCTGCTTTCCTAAATAGGTGACAGTAGCTTTACCAAACTCACATTTGGCCAGATTCAAAGTAAGCGACGCCTGTGCGAGCCGGGTGAATACCTGCCCCAGGATCTTCATGTGCATCTCCCACGTGGGCGTGTACACAATGAGATCATCCAGATACACGTTACAATTACTTATCCCTGATAGGACGGTGTTCACCAATCTCTGGAACGTAGCAGGAGCATTACACATACCAAACGCCATGACTGTGTACTGCAGAAAACAGTCAGGCGTAGCGAAAGCGGAGATTTTTGAGGCACGGTCCGTTAAAGGTACCTGCCAGTAACCTTTAAGCAGGTCCAATTTACTGACGTATCTAGCGGAACCTAAATTGTCGATGCAATCCTCCATTCTTGGCAATGGGTAGCAATCGGTCACCGTAACAGCGTTCACTTTACGGTAGTCCGTGATAAAGCGCGGAGAACCATCAGATTTAGCCTCTACAAGGCACGGAGAGCACCATGGGCTAGACCTCTGTGTAGCTAAGCCATTAGATACAAGGTATTCAGCCTCCTGTTTCATAAGCTCGCGCTTGGTCGGATTGGCACGGTACGGATGTTGTTTAATCGGCCTCGCGCCTTTTACATCGATGTCATGCGTTATCACATTAGTTTGTGTCGGGACATCATGGAAAAGGCTCGGGAAACGATCCACCAACTGGGTTATGTCATGCTGCTGCCCCTCCTGCAGATGACCTAACGTAGTTGGCAATGTCCAAATCAATAGCAATTCTGAATAAAGCCAAATACCTAATTAATCAAGCTTCTTTGTTTATGCTGTACTGCTCCTCCATACATGATGTATTGTGTGGAAGTTTGAGGGAACACATATAAAACAAATACACATCCTATCTTCATCCTGCCAAAAAGAGCCATACGAGTTATACATAAAACTACTTACAGAGAACCAACAAATAAATTGTTCATCAAACTAAAAACACTAAAACTACAAGACCTGGTTGACTATAAAACTATTCAAATTATGTTCAAAGCCGCAAATCAACAATTACCTCATAATATCCAGGGACTTTTCACACAAAGAGAAAGCATGCACATGTTGAGAGGAAACGGCATTTTCAAAAAACCACCCGTACGAACAAATGCCAAACTTCATTGCATCTCATCAAAAGGTATTAGTCTGTGGAATAACTGTAATGATGCACTGAAATATTGTACAAGTCTATCTAAACTGAAAGTATTATTTAGGAGCCAAATCATTAATCCACAGTGGCAAAGCCCCGGGGGTGGATGAGATCCGCCCGGAAATGCTGAAGGCTCTGGGTGTTGAGGGACTGTCATGGTTGACACGTCTCATCAACGTTGCGTGGAAGTCGGAAATAGTACCGAAGGAGTGGCAGACCGGGGTGGTGGTCCCCCTTTTTAAAAAGGGGGATCAGAGGGTGTGTGCCAATTACAGAGGCATCACACTACTCAGCCTCCCCGGGAAAGTTTACTCTAAGGTACTCGAAAGGAGGGTCAGGCCGATTGTCGAACCTCAGATTGAGGAGGAACAATGCGGATTCCGTCCTGGTCGTGGAACGACGGATCAGCTTTTTACTCTCGCAAGGATCCTGGAGGGGGCCTGGGAATACGCTTATCCGGTCTACATGTGTTTTGTAGACTTGGAGAAGGCGTATGACCGAGTTCCCAGGGAGTTACTGTGGGAGGTGCTGCGGGAGTATGGGGTGAGGGGGTCTCTACTCAGGGCCATCCAATCTCTGTACTCCCAAAGCGAGAGCTGTGTCCGGGTCCTCGGCAGTAAGTCGGACCCATTTCCGGTGAGGGTTGGCCTCCGCCAGGGCTGCGCTTTGTCACCAATCCTGTTTGTAATATACATGGATCGGATTTCGAGGCGTAGTCATGGGGGAGGGGGTCTGCAGTTCGGTGGACTAAGGATTGCACCACTGCTTTTTGCAGATGATGTGGTTCTAATGGCTTCATCGGTCTGCGACCTTCAGCACTCACTGGATCGGTTCGCAACCGAGTGTGAAGCGGCTGGGATGAGGATCAGCACCTCCAAATCTGAGGCCATGGTTCTCAGCAGGAAACCGATGGACTGTCCACTTCAAGTAGGGAATGAGTCCTTACCCCAAGTGAAGGAGTTCAAGTATCTCGGGGTCTTGTTCTCGAGTGAGGGAACAATGGAGCGTGAGATGGGCCGGAGAATCGGAGCAGCGGGAGCGGTACTGCAGTCGCTTTACCGCACCGTTGTGACGAAAAGGGAGCTGAGCCAGAAGGCAAAGCTCTCTGTCTACCGGGCCATTTTCGTTCCTACCCTCACCTATGGTCATGAAGGATGGGTCATGACCGAAAGAACGAGATCGCGGATACAAGCGGCCGAGATGGGTTTTCTCCACAGGGTGGCTGGTGTCTCCCTTAGGGATAAGGTGAGAAGATTGGTCATCAGGGAGGGACTCGGAGTTGAGCCGCTCCTCCTTCGCGTCGAAAGGAGCCAGTTGAGGTGGTTCGGGCACCTAGTTAGGATGCCACCTGGGCGCCTCCCTAGGGAGGTGTTCCAGGCACGTCCAGCTGGGAAGAGACCAAGGGGTAGACCTAGGACCAGGTGGAGGGATTATATCTCTTCGCTGGCCTGGGAGCGCCTTGGGATCCCCCAGTCAGAGCTGGTTGATGTCGCCAGGGAAAAGAAAGTTTGGGGCTCTCTGCTGGAACTGCTACCCCCGCGACCCGACCACGGATAAGCGGAAGAAGATGGATGGATGGATCATTAATGGTTATGAACAGGACCTGTGAAATCCAATTTGTTGTTATTTCTTGTAATTGTAAAAGTAATTTCTTTCTGATTGTTTTGTAAAAAAACAAATTAACAAGACAAACATGTCGCTGATGACGATGACCTAATGTTTTATTTATAAGAAAAATATATGTTAGAGGGGGTAGGACCAGAAACGTTTTTTTTAAGCTTCTCCTTGCCCCTGTTGAACATGACAGAGACTATCTGATAATTATTATTATTTTTTTGTTATTATTAGTTTTTTTGTACTTTGTTATAATTATTAATTTGAGTGAGAAAAAAAAGGAAAAAAGAGAATATATATATATATATATATATTATTGTTGTATGTTTTTGTTTCTGACATGTTCAATAAACTGACACAAAAAAAAAAATGTCTTTACCATCTCCGAGTTACATAACCGAGCAGATGTGAATGCATCACCAAACCGTCGTCAGATGGGCCGGAACTATCTGTAACTATTAATGCGGAAGCAGCTACTCTTTGATTAGCCAAGCCGGCCGGCGGACTATCAGCCGCAGTGCGTGAATAATAACGCTTCAACATGTTCACATGACAGACGCGCGTTTTTCGTCGTCTCTCTGGAGTACCAATCACGTAATCTGTGTCACTGAGACAATCACGGATTTCGTACGGGCCGAGGAATTTTGCTGAGAGCGCAGCGCCGGGGATAGGCAAGAGTGCGAGGACCTTGTCACCTATTTCAAAGTGCCTAGGGACAGCGGCACGGTCATAATTACGCTTCATGACAGCTTGTGAAGCGGATAGCGACTCTCTAGCGAGTGAATTTGCTCGGTGCAAACGCGCAGACTAACGTAATCCAATACGTTCTTATCTGGAGAAGTATCAGCCGAAAGAAACTCATCGTGTAGGATTTTAAGTGGGCCGCGGGGCGTATGACCGAAAACGAGCTCCGCGGGACTGAATCCTAATGACTCCTGAACAGCTTCACGGGCTGCGAACAAAACGAAGGGAATTCCCTCATCCCAATTTTTTTCTGTTTCCATACAGTATTTTCGCAGCATACTTTTTAAAGTCTGATGCCACCGTTCTAACGCCCCCTGCGACTCGGGATGATACGCACTGGATATGACATGTTTTACATGTAAGGTTTGAAGAACCTGTTTGAATAACTTCGATTTAAAGTTTGTCCCTTGGTCACTCTGAATTACTCGCGGAATTCCAAATGTGGAAAATAACTTCGTCAAGGCCTTAACTACAGCTGCGGAAGTAATGCTACGCAGCGGAATAGCTTCCGGGAAACGCGTGGATGTACACATAATGGTGAGTAAATACTGTTGACCTGTTTTCGTACGTGGTAAAGGGCCAACACAGTCTATCAACACCCGGTCAAAGGGCTCACCTATAGCCGGTATGGGATGTAACGGAGCTTGCGGAATTTTCTGGTTAGGCTTACCGACAACCTGGCACACATAACAGCAGCGGCAAAAGCTAGAGACGTCCTTCTTTAACCCTGGCCAAAAGAAATGCTTGAGAATGATTTGATAAGTCTTAGTCACGCCCAAGTGTCCTGACCATTGGCTTTCATGCGCTACAGATAGCGGTATGGTGCCGGCACAACTACCTGATGCACTACACTCCAGTCAGCTTCAGCAGTAGCAGTGAGGGACCATTGGCGCACTAATATCTCCTTATCCAACACATGAGCTACCTTCTCACCCCTTGCCTTGTTATCACTTACCACCTGCTCGAAACACTTCGCAAGCGGCGGATCCGCCCTCTGCGCGGCGAGTAAACACTCTCGGGTTACCGGGAGTTTGGAACCGTCAACAGCTGGGCTGGCAGGTTGCGCTGGCGCAGCGGTCACAGCAGGGAAAGCGGAAACCGCCACTTCTGGCTTTTCCTCCGGTATTTTGTCATCTGTAAACAATGTCCCAAACATAGTATCATTTAAGGACACATCCGAGTCACTCTTACGCGCCTGCGCGCGAGTGACAGTACAAATGGGGAAAATGTGGGCATTTGTCACCTCAGGCAACACATTCTGAGGGGAATCCAATATTTCAAGTGCAGGAGTTACCTTACCTCCTGCGATGTCATTTCCCATTAAGAGAACTATACCCCGTATTGGTAATGCTGGGCACACAGCAACAGGGACAAATCCAGTAATTAACTTAGATTGTATATGTACATTGTGTACGGGACGGGGCACGTAACCCATTTCAATGCCACATAATAGTGGTCCATACCCACACGCTGATTGGTCTGAGAATGGCAGGGCAGAGGCCACAATCACTGACTGTGAACCTCCAGTGTCTCGTAGGATGCGGACGGGTCTCTGATCGTCTGACTCACCTGTTAATGATATCAACCCCTCGAACACAAAAGGCTTAAAACAGGGATCTATTTCCTCCTCATTGTCAGGTGTGGAAATACTGAGTGCGTTCGTGTTAATTAAGCCGATGTCTTTCGGCCTGGTCATGTTTGGTGGCTGCTCCTCCTGCTTAAGAATCATGCAGTTAGCAATAACATGTCCAGGCTGATGACAATAGTGACATTCTCTCTCCTCTTTGTTCCTCGTAAATACTCTCGCTGGCTGACCAACAGGTGCACCGGGCATACGGCGAGAGTTCTCAGCAACAGCCGGAGAAAACACAGTTTTATGCGTTAGCACATATTCGTCTGTCAATCCACTTAGTGAGCAACATCCCCTTCTCCCTGGCAAACTCGACATGTGTTTGATTAGCCCCCTTTCTGTGATTCCTAAACTTCTGCCGATAAGCTTCGGGAACTAGCTCGTACACCCTAAGTATGGCATGCTTTACCAGGTCGTAACTTAGGCTGTCCTCTATTGAAAGAGCAGCAACCGCCTCCTGAGCTCTCCCGTGAAGTTTGCACTGCGCTAACAGAGCCCAGGCCTCAGCCGGCCACTGTAATGCCGCTGCAATGCGCTCAAACGCACCGAAATACGCGTCCACTTCATTCTCCCGGAAAATCGGCACTAACGAAACATTTTTACCCACATTGAAGGCAGGTGGGTGAGAATTACCTGGAGAACTTTCTCCGGCACGGCCAAAAGCACCGGATGCGCGCAGCTCGGATTCTAGCTCCAGCTGACGCACCCGGACTTCCTTCTTGATTTCCAGCACTCTCAGTTCTTTCTCTATTTCTAATTTCCTTAATTCCAACTGGAACTGCCTGTCTTGCTCCTTGTCTTTAGCCTCCAACTGAAGCCGGGCGAGGCGGACTTGGAGTTTACTTCCCCTCTGGGAATCTGTACTGCCAACAGGGGAGGGTGGACATTTTCGAGGCGGCGTGAGCGGTGCTTTACACGACTCGCCCTCCTCGCTGTCACCACTCTTTTCCGGGGTAAACGTAAACTCCTTCTCCAGCCTCTGACTTAATGGGTCTTCAGCTAACACATCAGACACGGGGAGTTTAACTGGTACAGCCGGTACTAATAACTCCCTTTTCACCATCTCATCCACCACTAATGCCTTCAACTCTTTTTTTAACATTTGCCGACTTACCACAAGACTGAAGTGCCGCCCTATCTCCATCAAATCATCCTTTTTACACCGGTCCAGCTGCTCATAGCACGGCCAGACTAAGAACGCCTCTATGTCGAACGATGCCATACCTGAGTATACCGCCCACACGTTTTACAGCTACAAAAAAAAACACCTATAACCCCAGGAATTTATTTAGAGATCCCGGACGAGAGCCCCCACGTGTTACGTTCCCTCTTGGCTAGGGGTACAAAGGGACACGACACGACCAGTTTGGAATTGGTAATTGTTACCGGTGGTTTATTTGTAACCAAAACTTTGAACACAATAATATACACACGAACAGCCTGGACCAACAACGGACCAAACTGTTACGGTTTAACAACAAAGGACTCCAAAAGAGAGTTGCACAGTATGCTACAAAAGAAAGAACGTACCTCATTTCTAAAGTGGAACAAAACACTAACCAGAATGAGGCTGTGTGGGAACACAGCTGTTGCTGATCAACCGGTGCTAATCACCGGGGTCTAAGCAATACTTTCACCAATGCTGATCTACAGGCGCTAAGCTAACCTGGGTCTAAGCTGTTTCACAATGTCAATATCCTAAATGCGGTTCTACAGGAGCTAAGCAACCTGGATCTACGCAATACACACACACAAACCCTATACTAGACACAGAATACTACGACACACTGCTAATCAGTGTGCTCGCACAGAACCCTACTGAACACACTGCTAGGCAGTCTAACGAAGCACAGAATACACACTGCTAGGCAGTCTAAGGAATCACAGAAGATGGCAGTATCACAATGAGAGGCTTGAGGCGTCTGTCACACAATACAGAGCCTCCAGAATGATGTCCGTGCCCGGCCTTTGTACTCCTCCCCCGGATGACGTGGCAGAAGCGGGCGGGGATTGGGTGACGTCCGTCCAATCACCGCGGATGTTGCGAGGTCGGGACGGCCAATGACAGCAGAGGAACTGCACAGCTCATTTACATATGCACACACAAACAGAGTTAATGGCATAACGAAAGTAGCGGCTGTAACAGTACTGAACTAACACAAGGCCAAATATCCAGTCACTGCACATTCCCTTACAACGGACTCTGTGAGATGTCAACTGAACTGAGAAATCAACAGATGATTTAAGGAGCTGATCTAGATCAGTTCATTCATGTTTCACTGTTCTCCTCAATGTGCACATGGAGAGGTTCAAAATCACAATAGCGGCTCAAAGAGGTTACCCAGATACTGCAACAGCATCAGTTACTGTATATAGGAACAGCAAACTCTTTATTCATCAAGAGATAAGGATAGAGTTGACACATAGTTCAACATATCCCCTGCCAAGTATTTTTGTAAAGTGTCTGACCTCCAAATGACTTCAATGACAGATTCTCAGATGGTGACAAACCATCAGGCACATCAGGTCAGCGGTGACGGGGCAAAACATATTTTAACAACAACAAAAACAACATCAGTCTAAGTGTACACTATATTAAGAATCATTTCAGTGCTTTACCTTGCTGTTCCACAGCTCTTCAGAAGTCAAAAACAATGGAGATGGTCTTCTACTGCCTTGATTGTTCAGTTTTCTTGTGTTATTGAGTGACTTTGGGTTAGTCTGGAATCACTAAAGTCACAGTTAAGATCAGGCAGTTTGTGAGATAACTTGTTAACAATCAGATAAAAAAGAAAACCTTGTTGTTGAAGGTCAAGAGGACTTATTGGATAATGTGGGCCCCAACCAATAATGATAGACTTCTTGTTAGCTGATGTTGGAGTTTACGCTGTTATATTTTGGAGTGAATAGAACAGTGAGTGGACAGCTGCAGACTGGATGAGTTGACGACTTTGGAAGTGAGGTCCTAACCCGGTGAAGGGTCATGTAGAGAAGAAGAAGCGCGACAAGCAGCATCACCTCTGCATGTTTCATGTTGTCAGAATGGATCTCAGTGAGGTTTGATGTTTGAGAGACACTGAAACCACAAATACTGTTACTTCAGAATACATGCTTTCTCTGATTTAGATCATTTTGTGTGCAAATATTAGGCAAGTAAATAAGGTTTTAGTATTTTTTTAATAAGGCAAGGCAAGTTTGTTTATACAGCACATTTCAACACAAGGTACTTCACAGTGGTTTACAAAAGAAAAGAAAAACAACAAGAGCTTTAAGATATAATGCAGCAGAAAAACATTATACAATGACTTCTCAATATGTAAACATAGTCACAACAAATGTAAGAGAATAACATTAAAATAAAGCTAATAAGCAATAGGACAGTTATAAAATACAAGAATAACAATTACGGAACAGTATAAGCTAGGAATAGTCATTTGAATTAATTAAAGATGGCAGTGGCCAGATAGATAGTAGACAAATCTTGATTTTAGTGGTGGTTTAGCGGTGATTGTCTGCGTTCGGGATTTTAGCAAAAAGGTTCATAAATAATTGGTCATCATTCCAGTTGGGTGCGTAAACGGAAACCAAAATTACAGGCATGCCCTGCAAGACACCTGAAACTATGACGTAGCGGCCATTATTGTCGAGAATAGTATTTGTTGGTACGAACATCACACTCTTGTGAATAATAATGGCAGCACCTCTGGCTTTACTAGAAAATCTTGAGTGGAAGTAATGGCTCATCCACGCCCGCTTGATGCAAAGGGTGTCAGACGTTTTAAGGTGTGTTTCTTGTAAAAATATAATGTCCCCTTTAAGATGTTGCAGTCGAGTCAAGACCTTACCAATTTGAATAGCTTTGTTCATTCCTCTGGTGTTCCAGGAGATCGGGCGCACACTTCTGCCAGCAGTCGTCATACTGTTAGTCATATGGGGAGTCTAATGAAGGTGGTCTGAAACCGTTGTGCTTCCCAAGGTATGGTCCCAAATTGTGACCATACCTGGAGCATCCCAAATACAAACCTTGACTGAGCGCTATAGCTCAAAGCTCAACAGCTGAACTTATCTTCCGGGGTCCCGTTCCCTATACTAAAAGCGGGAAGCCCATTGTCACACGGAAGAGTATCAAAGTGAACAAACAAAAAAAACTCAAGTGTATATATATGCATAGAATAGTAATTATAATAACATCCATAGATAGTTAAACAGCCAGCCAATATAAGCATAGCAGGGGGCAATAAGGCACTGACATAGATCTCAAGTAACATACATAAATAAAATAAGGCGCAGAGATCAAGTAAAACAAAATAAAATTGCACTTTAAGGGTTAAAACCATAGAGGTTAAAACCCATAGAAGGAATCAGTTCAAACAGCATTCAGAACAGTCCAAGTACTTGGGTCCCATGTAGTGTAAACAGTAGCAGGTGCATTCATGTTCATTGCAATATCAGCACTAGGCTCAAACTAAACTATCAGTGCAAATACCAGAGCGGCTAAGGTGCATGTACAAAAAGTGTCCATGAAAGCAGAATCCGAAAAAAAAGTAGCAATAGTCTCTTACTAAACGTCCCATCAGACGCATGAGTTATAGGCATTGTTAGTGCTAGTCAGAGTCAGGACGAATGGATGCTATGTAGCCTTTAGCCTCTGCCACCGAGGAGAATCTCTTCTTACCTCCCTCCTTCGATGGAAAGCCTCGCAGGGAACAGCAGGGCTGGCTTGAGCCCTAGGTTGTAAAGCTCCGCCATCACCTCTCGGTATTTGTAGCGCTGTTCCATCACTTCGGGTGTGTAGTCCTCGTAGATGGCGATGGGCGTACCTTGGTACTGTAGCTTGCCTCTCCTGGCCCGGGCCTCGCGGATAATTTTCTCCTTCTGCTGGTACCTGTGGACGCGGATGATGACCGGCCATGGCCTTTGTCCCGGCTTGGGCTTGTCGGTGAGTGAGTGGTGGGCCCTGTCGCACTCCGGTGGCGAATCAAGGACGCCCTCACCAAGGACCTCCATCAGCAGCTTCGGGAAGAATGTCGAGGGATGAGGGCCCTCAATGGATTCTGGCAAACCGACAATTCTTATATTGTTGCGCCGGCTGCGGGACTCGAGATCAGTGACTTTGGCCAGCAGTTTAGCATTGCTGTCCGTTAGCGTAGCACAAGTAGCCTCCAGGGCTAACATGCGTTCATCCTGAAAGTTAGCATTGGACTCGAGCGAAACAATTGTCTGCCGTGGTCTGACACAGTCGCTTGGATTCGGTCTAGTTTTGCTTCGAGAGTTGAGATGTCAGACTTAAAGTCGGCAGAGAGAGCTCTACGGTGGTCTTGAAGGAGGATAGCTATGCCCGCCATGCTGAGATTGTTGCTAGCTAGCTCGGGGCTATCGGTCCTGGCGTTTTGTTCTTTTTTGTTGCTTTTCGCCGGTTTGGACGGCATACTACAGTGGCGTTGTGAGCGGAATAATATTGATATTCACTTGAATGTAAGTTAAAGAAGAGTTACAGGCTTCAGAAAAGTTACAACACAACAGTTTGCGGGAGCAGGACTACGCACGTCTCTACTCCGTCATGCCCAACCGGAAGTCCATTTAAATAGTTTTTATCAGTAAATAATTATGTTCAAAATAAAATAGTCCCTCCGTTGCCTTCTGCACAAAACATAGTGCAGCTAGCGAACATATTAGACAGTTGATCGATTATTTGGCTATTTATTTACATTAATGTGTATGTTGACGTTTATTGTGCACCCACTGAAAAACTGTCCAGCATCAGTAGAATGGCTTACGTGGTTACTTGTATAGGTTGAGGTTGTTCTAGGCCAGGGGTGCCCAACCTTTTTTGAACCGAGAGCTACTTTTAAAGTTGCCAGTCTGCCGAGATCTACCAGTCCAAATAGAGAGACGTAGCCATTACTGACCAGGTAAACTACCAGGTAAATACACACTTCTACTTGTATAAAACTGACCTTTGTACGATGAATACTCCATAAAATACTGCAGATCCTTTATCTTACCTCTTTCTAATCTACACACACATACAAGTATTTAACTGAAGTTACACAACAGTGTTGTTGATACAGAGTTGGTGTTTATTCACACGTCACATACTACAGTGGGTAATGTTTTCAAGAAACATTGAACAGTGCTGCCACATATGACACAGGAAAAAATAAAAGACTCTGAACCCTTTCTTTGCCATTAAAATGAGGCTTACTAATAAGACAACTCAGATCTGAAGCTACACAGGAATCTGCTGCCAAAGTGCAATAAAAAAGACAACATTAATAGAATCAAACCCTTTTTTTGTTGCATTTTAGTAGAGTATAAAAAGAAATGTCTTTAAAATAGGATGCAAGCAACACTAGTTTCTTAACCTGAATTGATAATAGACTATAATCAATTTAAGTTTGCATTCTTATACCATTTTGTACAATAATTATAATGAATAAGTTCAAACAAACTAAAACTTACAGCTGATTAATAACGGTATCTAACTTGAGTTTTTATCATATCAAAAACCTGTTGAAATGCTACTGTTATTTTTACTGTCCCCCAAAAGCGCGTCGGCACGATAAGATGCTCTGGTATCAGCCTTGCTCTTGTTGTTGGGCCTGGTGAAAATGGACTGCATTTAGCTGTGCTCTCAGGCCCCTCCCCTTTTGGGAGCGTAGGGCAGAATTAGGAGGGAATTCCGTCTCGTAGCTTTTGTGCACTGTTTTGAAATGCCGCTCCTAAATTACCCTTCTTCGATAAAGCCACGCTCGCATTGCAGATGAGACAGATGGACTTTGAATTGGAATAGATACAAAAATAATCATCCTCCCACTCGGAGTGAAAATGATATATTTTGGGCTTTTTTGCTTCTGCCATAATTGCGGTCTTGTGTGTGTGCGGACTGTCACTCCTGTTGTTGACACGGACAACCTCAGCAAAATAGTGCCCACTGCCGACCAGCCACGCCCCGACACATGGGGTCTAGCCGGCCAATCACAAAGCTTTGATGCGTTCAAGTGCATTATTCTGGCACAGGAAGATTATGTTATAGGACATTAACGATAAAACAGAATATTGTTGTTCTATTTTTAGACACATCTCGCGATCGACTGGGAATCTCCCGGTCGATCGCGATCGACTGGTTGGGCACCCCTGTTCTAGGTTGTTGCTTGGCGTGGTGAGAATATTGCTCCACTTTCTCCGGTCCCCGAGATTCGGCTTCCAGTAGCTCTGGAGAGAGCTTTCGCACATGTGGCCACTAACGGTCATGATTTATCTGCTTTGTTTCAAGACCTGCATCAGAAAGCTTTTGAATGGTGGTACTTTTCGAGTTGGTCTACCTGCTCTTCACGTAGCTCTGCATGTCGTCGTTTAGGTGCATTTTTTTTTTCTGGAGATAGGCACTCCTCAATCCACTCCTCCATAGTAAGACGAAGAGAGGAGGCAGTGGAGGATAGGCTGAAGCAGAGGACAGAAACATCAGCATGTGTTGAGATCTCACCGTGATTGCGAGTATCACGGCCAGCGAGGGGCCAACAGGCCACCCCTGCTTTCAAATGACCGTCCCCTGGCAGTAAAGGACATTTATAATTCAGTATGCTAGTGTGGGCCTACTGGCATGCTCTGACATTTCCATATTTTAACTTTCAGAGCGAGGCTAGACAATGTTCTGTCTGTCTGTCTGTCTGCAATGAAAAAACTGGAACGTTGACTTTAATTAAATGTATTATGTCAACACATATCACATAACTGTATTAGGTTAATTGAAAGCAATAATATGAAGTTGAACCTATTTCAACTTTATATTATTGCTTTCAACTAACCTAATACAGTTATGTGAAACATAAAACACTTAATGTCAACGTTTCAGTTTTCTCTGTGTGTGTGTGTGTGTGTGTGTGTGTGTGTGTGTGTGTGTGTCTATCTGTTTGTCTTTGTGTCGACAGATAGGTTCAAATCTAATACAAAGAATGCAAAAGATAATGATGAGACTTTTTAAATGTCAACCTAGCCCTTTAGGAAACACTGTAATTGCCTGTGACTACTTTCAAATCTCCTCTAAAGACCAGCAGAGTAGAATACAGCTGGTAAAAGAAAAAGTGTTTGAATGCGTACATTAACAGGTTTATGATATCACTGCCCCGTCTAAGACACGATCTGACTTTAATTACATTTGACTCGAGTGTTTCGTCAACTTAATGTGTTGCTTAAAATAATACTTCTGCATACAGTATGTGACACTGTGAGTGTGGCACGGCCTGATACGGCTCAGCTGACTCAGATCAGGAGATATATGATACATTATGATGTGATATGCCGCGGACTGTACTTAATGTTACTCTGATCCGGTTACTTATGTTGTGGCAGATATTTAAGTAAGCTTTCTTAACGCTAATGTTATAATAGTCAGATTGCTCTGAAGATGGAGGTGATATTCTATTAATGTTCATGTTCACACAGTCAGTTGATTTTTGCCGGCCGTCTTTCCTGCAAAGGCAGCTTTTCTGTATTTCCTTTCTCCTGTAATATGACTTGATCGCTTTGAACTCCGCACACTGAGCTCTGATTGGTCAGCAGGCGGTGCTTTCACTGAGTTGAGCTCTTAGCCTGCAACCTCACCTGCTCCGGGGCAGGTTAGCCGCACAGCATAAGTTACCATGGAGATCTAGCCCGCTAAAAAGAGAACCAGCGTCGTAGGACCGGAAACCCTGAAGTTAGCCGGCTAAGCGAAAATCCTGCTTCGTAGTACAGGCCTCTGAGATGGCAAATCTTACTTGTTATTGTTTTCTCTTTGCATCCTGTTGCATTCACAGAGAGGTTCTCTCTTTGCAAGAATATATTGGGCTCTGTTTTCCTGAAACTGGGCCCAAATGGAAGTGATTTTCACGTTCACTCGATGCTAGGCGATCCCTCGCCATGGAACACGATGATGTCATAACTCCAACTGACATGCTCAGAACGCCGCCAAACGTCACATGATGGTTAACACTGCTGCCCTGAACAGCTCTACATCAAATCTGAGGTTACATAATCTGGTGTTACCATGGCAACGCATCCCTCGCCAAAACACGATGTCGATATAACTCCAATGGACATGGTCCGATGTTCCCCAAAACTACAGTTGTATATCACCGGTCCATGCCTCAACAGCTCTACGCCAAATCTGAGATCTCACCATATACTGTTGCCATGGAAACACAATGCTCGCCATAAAACACGATATTGTCATGACTCATAGGAAAATCGTCCAAACAGCACCAGACTTCAGAAGATGGCTAATGGTCTGGCCCTCAACATGTCTATATGACAATTGTGAGATTCGCTAAAACGCTGTTGCCATGACAACACATTACTCGTCATGGAACACGATAACGCTGTAACTCCAAAGGAAATGGTCAAAAAGTGCTCAAACTTCACTTATGTGCTAACAGTCCAGACCTGAAGAGATCTACATGTCAGTTTTGAGATTTTGTCAATTGCCGTTGCCGTGGCGACAGATCCTTCGCCATGAAACACAATGTTGTTGTAACTCAAGTAAACATGGTTACAAACGGCCCAAAACTTCACATGTTTGATACTGATAGAGACCTCAAGACATCTAAGCCTAATATGGGGTGTCATCAAATGCCGTTGCCATGGCGACAGATCACTCGGCATGAAACACCATGTTTATGTCACTGCTCTAAACTTCCCACGTTTGCTAACGGCCGAGTCCGGAAAACATCTGTGCAACGTCGGCGTGCGGACAACAGCGAACCTGCACGGATTGTCGAAGACCTGCACATCGCTGCTCGCAGCTTTAATTTTTATTGCAATGCAAGCATTGATCTATTTTCCACCATTAACAACTACCCATCATGCCCTCATTTTAAACAATCATGCATTATTGATAACTGAATTATTGCCAAGCTTTGACTGCTATCACTTATGAGGAACTTCCTAGGAGAATCTACAGTGGATAGAAAAAAGAAGATCAGTGATGGTCTGAAGAAGCTCCTAACCTCCCTCAGTCTGACCGTCTGACAGCGCGTGCTACTGGTCATAGTCAGCAGATGACCTGTTGCTAAAGTGTGTGGGGGGGAGGGGCTGTGTGGGAGGCTGTCTTGCTCCTCTCCACTCGTTGCTTGAAAGCAACAGATTGGATCCGTCGGCTGTACCCAACGTTTACTGACAAAGGTTGGTCTTTATGCAGAATATAAAATGAACATTGTCCCCGAAGAAAGTTAAACCTGCACTTGGTGAGGACAAAGACATCTGTCAGCAACAGGGATTCATTCCGGCACATTCTCCTCACTGTGAGGCTGCATTCTGTTACCCTAGTACCGTATATCTGGCAGAGAGGCAAGGTGTTGATTGGTACTACACTTTGTGATTGATGCGTAAAAACATGACCAATTAACAGTTTGAAATCGAATGCAATGCTAAGTGAAAGCTTTTTTAATCAGTACAACATAAAACCATAGCTGACACATTGATAGGCTTAAATGTGATTTATAACCGCCAAATAAATACAAGTGAAACAGTTCTCATTCAGAGGTTGTCAATAACTTCAGTTGGAAGATTTAAGCTTAGACATTTGACTCAAAGCTTTATATCCTTTGGCAACACCAACACATTTGCACTCCCAAACATTAAATACAAACGGCTGGCCTTGGCAACTACTACAAACTACTAATACAAAAGTACTTTAATAGGCTTATCAAAAGATTGTGGTTTGGGTTCAAATAGGTATGATTGTTAGTTGAAATAATTGATATTACAAAAGTTGGGTAAGATGTCCTAATATTGATTTTGTGTCACACGGGACACACACAGTGGTCTCTGTTTGTTTTCCATCATGTGTATGTAGTATTTCTCACTATTTATACTATGGACTGACCATTAAATAATGATGTGGATAGGTGAATTAGCCCGGTGTGTCCTTTTTCATGTTATATTCACAAAATGTTATCTATTGATTTGTGTACACGGACACACGTTCAAATTGTTTTTGTGCCACATAGAATGATTTTTAAAAACAATATATTTATATTGGAAGCACTGTGTCTTTCGTGCCGGCACCATGTACTTTTGTCGGGTTTTTACTTCTTTATTTTAATTTGTATTATTTCCTTCCTTTTGCTGTCAATGAAGAAGAGATTCAAAGCTCAGAATACAGGAATCTGTATTTTTCAAATATTTGTTCCTTCTAATTTGATAGTATTTTCTAACCACACACTGTTATTTAATCAATAATAAGTCAAAATTATCCTTGCTTTTATTTGTTAAATTGTATAATGACGGACCGAGAGTCAGAACTGTAACGTTTCTTTCCTATTTGTTGTAGTTTTCTTTTTTTAACTACAACCACTAATTTAGTCAACATTTAGTTTGAATTATCCTTGTACTTTAAACAAAAATGGTATATGTACTTTATAAGGCCTTTTTAGCCTGCTTTTTTTACATGAAGGGTATCACACGTACTGACTAAGCATTGGTATGTAAAAAGATGGTAGAGCTGGTTGGCAAACAGGACTTTCCTGTAACAGTACCTTTTTACCAACTATTTTAGCTCTGTCTTTTTTTGAATAACCTGTTCAGAGAACTGTACTGTCAGTGCTTGAAGGCACCTGAATGAGGAATACATTTAGAGCATGTTGCAGTCCCTGGCTAATATCCACAGAACAAAGCAGGCCGGACGCTGAGATGAATTAATTCCTCATCGCCTTCGCTGTGGCCCGAGGCTGCCAAAAATCTCAGGGGAAGGAGGAGTTATTGCTTAAGCTTGTTATATGTTTGTTCCTCGTTCATTTGTATGTATATAGTGTTGTACCAATGTGCCTGAGGAGGAAACCAAAGCTCATCCCAGTAACGCAGTAGAGGGGGGTAGAGGTGTCAGAACAGTAATGCACGGTTGTGTATTTTCCTCTGTTCGTCGCTCCACTGTGGTGACCGAGCTGCAATAATAGGAGCCACACATAATGAGTCGCTGTGAGAAGAGAAGTACACAAAAACACACACACACATGAAAAGCTGGTCAAAATACAGTTTGGAACCAGAGCCTCTTTTGTTTTCCAGAGGAAGTGAGCGTGTGCTGGACACGTTCAGCGGGACTGCATTTAGTTATTCGGCCCTTTTTACACTCACTGTTTCTTACAGGCTTTTAACACAGTCACTACATATTCTAGCTAGGCATGCTATATAGTATTTTCAGAAGACGTGGTACTACTTAGATATACCATTCATTTGCGAGTAAGTGGTGCTTTACCTGTTCTCAGACAGTTTTCTGTTTCTGGCAGAATTCTAAAATACTTTCTATTAGGGCTGTCCAATTAAACTTATTTTAATCTGGATTACGATTTTGGCTTGCAACGATTACGAAAATAACGTAATCGAAATAAAACGATTATTATTTAAATTTTTTGAAAACTTTATTTATTTTTTGGTTTATCAGTTGAATTATACTTAAAGTTCAGGGTAATCAATCGTTAAAAACATACATGTTCAATAAATGGATGTTTTCAAAGTAAATGGATAATTGTTTTTAATAATCGTGATATCAATTATTGACCAAAATAATCGTGATTAGGATTTTTGCCATAATCGCACAGCCCTACTTTCTACGGTAATGAGTGCATTGTTAAAGGAACCTCATTTATGTTACTTGTACTGTTTTACACATTGCCTGATTTATTTTCTTCTGCAACTTACTTTAATATGGATTTTCAATTTGTTATAAACTTAAGGAAAACATGTTTCGATATTGAAAGGAAGACAGTATTACAGTACTGCTGTATCAATACAGCGAGTGTAAGTGTTGCCAGATAAGAATCTTGTTGGAGTAATGTAAAACAAGGTCAGTGTTTGGAACTACTTGCCATCCTGCTTTAGGTGAAGGACGTACTGGTGCCATTGTTTTTAGTGTCTTGTTTTTTTAAGCCTTGTATTCCTTTAAATGTTTTTGAATAAACTTTTTGAAAAGTCATGCTACGCTAACTGCTATCAGTTCCTGTTTGCTCCGGTACAATGGAAACAATCAACTGGATCCATGTTTTTGTGTTCTGATATGAATGAGTATTGGGTCTGAGAGGAAGGGGTGAGGAGATTTAATGAATACTGCATCAATCCACTGTCTTGTCATCTTTTTAGTAGCAATGCTGTTTTTTGGCTATTTTGGTTTTTCGTAGGCCATATCCACAAAGTGGATCATCTTTTGATTTGTAGTGGAGTAGAATTACAAAGTAACAATGAGCTGTCATGTGGGTATATATTAATGCTGCCCATTATGGATACAAGCGATTTTCACCCATTTAGTAATTACATGTTTTAAATGTGTACATACCAATTTGTTTCCTATCGCCTAAACCTCCAGGGCTGTACACAGTTTAATACTGTCAACTTCTGATTTTGGGAAAAAACGAAAACGTCTTTTAAAATTACAATTCCCAGTAGAGACGTGCCATAGAGAACATGTTGCGAAACACAATAGCCAGCATGTGTAGTTCTGGGGGGGCGTTCGAGTCCAGTTTTGAATAGTCTGCCGTGGTTTCGTTCCATTTCAAAGAGCTTGACGCTCGGCGTAACCTTGGCGCACTGCCACTCCAACATCCAATCCCAGAGCTTGAAGATTAATCACAGGGTTTGTCGCAAAGCGGACAGGCGTCGTCACAACATTAGCTGGGGATTGTGGGTAGTGTAGTCTCTTTGGCGCTCCACATTTCAGAGAAAACAAGTTGTTTCTCAGAATTGAAGGGGAAAAATACAAAAGCATTGCACACAATTTAAACCTATCAATGTTGTGTAATTAACCTCTTAAGCCCTGAGCCTGTTTTTAAGGTTTCAGGCTAGAAAATGCTATGCCCAAAACAAATTACTATAACTTAACTTTTAAAAGGGTTATATGAATAATTTCTTTTTTCAAAGCAAGGTTACATCTGTGAGTTGGATGTAGAAGAGTCAGAATCAATATAGATATTTCTCAGTCAGAGTAAATTCAGATGGAACATAGTAAAAAAAGGTAAATTCTTACCCCCGCCTAAAACAAAAACATTACTTATAGTGAAAACTACCCTTGGATGATGGTAAGGTAGACTAAAAGCTTTAGGAATCCAAAGTATAACATATAATAAGTACCCTGTATCAAGATTGAGGCAAAACAAGTTAAATTTGACCTTTTTAGAGAGGTTTAGCTAAAAGTAGTCCAGGCGGACTGACCTTTGGGCACATTTGGGCACATTTGGATACCATCAGTGCCATTTGACCTTTTTCAGGTACCATACTGTAAAAATAATTGTATTATCACTATAGGTAATCATTCCATCCAAATACAAGTGTTTTTAAAAAAAAAAAAAATTATTTTTAAATTACATTTTTTTTGTATGTAAATGGTGTGTGTGTCTGTGTGTGGACTTTGCCACAGCCCTTACATGTTTATCACCAAATTAACACTTCTAGGAAGGTTTACTTACACAATAACAATTAGGAAACATAGGATACACTTGTCTCTTGTATTGAGCAGATTTATTTAAAAAATAACACAAAAAAACGACACTAAAACCGAAATAACACCACAAGCATTTTTTTTGTAAATACTGGCAAAAAAGAAAAAATGCGTGTGGTACAGTGTGTAGGTGCGTGTGTGTGTGTGTGTGTGTGTGTGTGTGTGTGTGTGTGTGTGTGTGTGTGTGTGTGTGTGTGTGTGTGTGTGTGTGTGTGTGTGTGTGTGTGTGTGTGTGTGTGTGTGTGTGTGTGTGTGTGTGTGTGTGTGTGTGTGTGTGTGTGTGTGTGTGTGTGTGTGTGTGTGTGTGTGTGTGTGTGTGTGTGTGTGTGTGTGTGTGTGTGTGTGTGTGTGTGTGTGTGTGTGTGTGTGTGTGTGTGTGTGTGTGTGTGTGTGTGTGTGTGTGTGTGTGTGTGTGTGTGTGTGTGTGTGTGTGTGTGTGTGTGTGTGTGTGTGTGTGTGTAGATGCGGCAGACAGGTGTCTATGCTTACTTTTAATACTTGTAAATAAAAGTTTTGGCACGTCATTTAAATTCCCCATTCTAGCGACCAGAGAGGGGGGGGGGACATATCCAGTCTCTGATAGTGTTACGTTATTATGAGAGCGCTCTCATACTTGTTTGATTCTGAAATTGTATATATTTATATAAATATATATATCAATATATATGTGTGTGTGTCCGCATCTGTAGCCTGTTATTGTCGCATTATACCGCACTGTGAATGAATCAAAGTAAATATATAAGTGGTCATGAACACATCTGTCCATCAGACAGAGGGCTGCTGTGCCTCCTGTCATCATTAATGGACGTCTCTTTAAAATGACCGCTCAGAGGAGAGGAGTTCTCATTTTTCTAAACGCCTGCTGCTTCCCCTCCTCTCTCCTCGAGTCCTCCGCTCGTATCTCCTGTGGGCGGGACTAAGACACGAGGATAGGAGTCGAGGATAGGAGTCGAGAGGGGGAGTTAGAGAAATGAGAAACCTTCAGTGTTTGATCTTTGGCTTTTGGTCTGTGATTATCTGTTTTGTATAAACACACCTGAGATTCTCAGGTGTGTTTATTCCACACTAGATTATCGCTCCCCTTCCACATGCTCAAACAACAAAACACTTCTAAGAAAGAGCTGGTTCACGGTGTAATAGGATTTAATGGCGGTAATAATCTGTAGCAGCAAAACCCGACAGGTGATGCAATTTCCTGGGCCTTTGCTTTTCTTCTAATCTGGTTTAATAGGATGTGAAGCTTCGGTGGTGCTTTAATCTGGGTGACCAGACCACAATCCTTTAGCGTGCTCAAAAACAAACTTGATATGACAGGGTACTCAGCAAATTATTTACTTGGAAAGAGATTATTCTGCGCACTGAAAGGTGATTGTTTTTGCCAGCACTCTGCTCCTGGATGTTTTTGGGGTTGACAGGGACACAACACCAGCGCTTCATTGGTATTCTGCAGCCGCTCTGCCTGTCTTGCTATACTATAGAATGCATAGACTTTGTGACAAAGTTGATGAAGCATGTATTTTCATCACAGTGCCAAGGCAGGACCCCGACAGTGTAGGATGGAATCATTGAGCAGCAGTAAAAAAAAAGGTCTGACTGAAGATATAAGCTGTGCACATACAAGTTATGCATTGTGTATTAGAGAGATTGCACATGTATGTACAGTATCTGCTTGTATATCTCTGTATCTCAATATTTACTCTATCTATTTTATATGTCTTCTCATGTATTTTACTACACAATCTCATGGTGTTGAACTGAGTTGGAGGATCGGGCAATGCGAGGTGCATTTTCTCCTCATTACTGCTAAATGATGACTTGTTTTTTGCCTTAGAGCAAGCAGTTTACACACTGGCTCCTAATTGTACCATAACATGTGTTTTGCCTGTGGTCTAAATAATAGGATTCCAGGCTGTTGGGTTGTAGGTGGGGGCTGAGGGAGAGATGAGAAGTAAAGGTTCATGCAGCAGCTCTTATTTGATTTGAGCTCATGTCTGTTAGTGTGTTTGGCAGGAGGATCACAGGAAACCGACATACATGATTGTCAAAAACTTGGTGTATAAAGCATTGTCCAAGGCTACATTTTGAAACAGATCAGAATCAATGGAGGAAAACACTCTTTATTTTAAACTTTGCACTGAAACGTTGACTTTAAAGTGGATGCTAGTGGAGTACGCGCGTGAACGGCGAGCGCTGGAGCCTCGCAGCGGCGAAACTGGGGCACGCTTAATTGCGCCGCATTTGCGCATCAGATGATGCTCCCTCCGCAAGATGAGGCCCCACGCAGTCTGCGTGATCTGCGTATATGGGGCGGGCCTGGCTACGCACATGTGTGATGATTAAAAGTTAACTACGATTTTAATTCTCAATTTTTATCAGTAAAATAGTATAATAATCTGAAGGTATTCTGTCATTTAGTCTCCTAAACTCTGATGAAAAGGGCCTGAGGGTGCAACTCTGCATTATAGGGTAAACATTTTTGAGGCGTCTTCATGCTGTGTGTCAAGTTTAGAGGGTTTATTATAATAGGACGCATCTGCTGTAAGCTCCTCAAGTAACCCTCCAGCACAAAGCTGCTGCCACATGACTCTTGCAAAGACACAGCGGTGGAGGCTGATACTGTAATGAGGAAGAAGCTGACTGACTAGGCTCAGTCGTGGTGGCAAGCTGTGCCCTGTTTCCCACAACCAATAATTACCATCTGATGAAAAGCAAATGATAGTGATTATTCATGGGTAGTTAATGACACATTCAGTGGGCTTCTGCAATACTTTCTTTATCTCCTCCTGTTTGCTTTCTTCTAATATATCCCCCTGTACGCTCCATGTGTTGACACCATTTTTGACAGGTCAACATTTTAAACAGTTACAGTTTTTTTCACTGCTGATATTATCAATAATATAGAGTCGCTACATAAAACTACTGAAGAAGAAAACTGATTTCAGAAATGTTCAGAAAAAATAAAATGTTCTCTCTTAAAGTCAACAAACTTGTTAACCTCTAGACACCAGCAGAGTGCCCCAGCTCTCAGCTGTATAGTCGATAAGAGAAGATGGTTTGCACCCTTTGGTCAAGATGTGAAAAATTAATATTAACATTCTGATCTCAGAGATGCGCCGGTGAAGATTGCATTGTCCTTTCGCTCCTCTCCCACTTTGCCCTTTTTCGTATTTTGTTAGTTTTGTTTACTTTTTGCCGTTTGCTTTTAACATGGTTCGCAACATGCAAGCCGACCGCACCAACTCTGCTATACAATATAGCAGAGAGGAACTTCTTCACATCAGAAACGTTGTGGACAATAGCCCACCGACAGACAATGGAGATTCGCCATGGCTACCGACGCAGGAGGAAGACCAAGCGAGGGTTCCGCGCCGGGCTGCTGGTCAGACTGAGAAAACGAGAAAACCGACCCCCTCTTCCGAGTATTCTTCTGGCTAATGTTCAATCGATTGAAAATAAGCTAGATCAACTCAGAAGTCGGATTGCTTTTCAACGGGACATTAAGAACTGTAACGTGTTCATTCTCACCGAGACTTGGCTAAACCCTGCTATCCCGGACTCCGCCATTGTTCCTGACGGATTCACTATTTTTCGCCAGGACCAGACAGTTAACTCGGGGAAAAGTAAAGGAGGTGGTGTGTGCGTCCAACACAGTCTCACTCCCTGATAGTCCAATAGCAACACACTCTCACTCCCTAAACGTCCAGGAGCGACGCTTGGTCAAGGTGACCGTGGCGTGCAGTTGGGACGCGCCGAGGCTCCTTCAGCTTCATAAACGGACGCAAAGAGCTTTCAACTGATTGCAATGTATTCCCATCGGCGGCGGTATTTGACGCTCATGGAGGCACCACATCTGTTTATGTCGGCATCTCTTAAAGGCAATGTGAGCGTCCATTCCCATTGGATAACGGAGAATTGTACACCCGGAAGTAAGTATTCTCCTTACTGTCGATTGATTTGACAGTGATATCTCCACTACTCATCAACTCAAAAACACCAGATTTTCCTTGTTAATTACACAACATTGATTGGTTTAAATTGTGTGCAATGCTTTTGTGTTTTTCCCCTTCAATTCTGAGAAACAACTTGTTTTCTCTAAAATGTGGAGCGCCAAAGAGACTACACTACCCACAATCCCCAGCTAATGTTGTGACGACGCCTGTCCGCTTTGCGACAAACCCCGTGATTAATCTTCAACCTCTGGGATTGGATGTTGGAGTGGCAGTGTGCCAAGGTTACGCCGAGAGTCAAGCTCTTTGAAATGGAACGAAACCACGGCAGACCATTCAAAACTGGACTCGAACGCCCCCCCAGAACTACACATGCTGGCTATTGTGTTTCGCAACATGTTCTCTATGGCACGTCTCTACTGGGAATTGTAGTTTTAAAAGACGTTTTCGTTTTTCCCAAAATTAGAAGTTGACAGTAATAAACTGTGTACAGCCCTGGAGGTTTAGGCGATAGGAAACAAATTGGTGTGTACACATTTAAAACATGTAATTACTAAATGGGTGAAAATCGCTTAATGGGCAGCATTAATATATACCCACATGACAGCTCATTGTTACTTTGTAATTCTACTCCACTACAATTCAGAGGTTAACCTGGTATTTGTACTCCACTACATTTATTGTAGTTACTTTGCAGATTCTCATTAATGATGTGAAATATAAACAACACTTAAATCAGACATTAGTCACCTGAGTAAAATTCAGGGAAGGTGATTGTCAAGTGCCAAAACTATGCAATATATTAGACGTTAAGTACTTTGTCATACTTCATATTTATCTGTGGATAACCCCAAAGTTTGTTTCTTATTCAAAAGAAGACCTTAACTTAAAGTATTCTCTAATGTTTGAATAAAGCCTTATTAGTTTGTCTGTTTTGCACATCCTCCTGTTAATATCTTTGGACGTCCTGCACTAGCTGTTTTAATGTAGAGATCACTACAGTATCTTCTTGATATTTTCTATTCTATATTTCTATCATTGACCTTCTACTCTTAATATTTTAATTGTTTCATCAAATATAACATATTCAACAAAAAAATGCAATCACGTGCAATAACTAGGTGGTTCGGGTTAAACAACTGTCAAGTTTACAGTGTTGACACAATCAATTCTACTTTCCAGTATAATTTCCATTTAGTTTATGACAGATTTATTTTGTTATCCACACATACACAGGCCTACTTTAAAATAAATCAACACAGCACTTGGGGAGTCCTCTGCACATTTGAAGAAAATTAATATAATTAAAATAAATAAAACATATAGCTGCACCCTAAAAAGAGTTAACTGATTGAATTATGACTGAAGATCGTCTGTCTTCCTCTTCCGTGTTTTTCCTCCAATACGTAAAGGCTGCAGCACCTTTGACAACTTCTCTCCACATATCAAACACTCCGGTAAGCCAGGATCGTTTGCTGTGAAAGCATATACTGTAACTCTAACCACGCAGAATCTGTGTTCCTCCGACACTTTTATTTTCTTTGATTTATCCATAGTTCGCTCATCGAGCCGGGGGTCAGGTTATTTGCCTGCAAGAAAAGGCGCTGGTGCGGGACTGTAGCAGGACTTGACGCATATTTTAGTTGACCTAATTAAAACTGTTTTTTAAAAAAAAGATGTGTCACAGTATCACCTCAAAATACAAGATATGAAACATGTTCAACTGTGCAACAAAATATAAATAGTCCTACAAATATGTATTTATTATAACTTATTTTTGTCTAGTAGAGGGCTTAAAGAGCTGCATGCGGCTCAAGAGCCGCGGGTTGCCGACCCCTGTTCTAGTTATAAATGGTCTATTATAAAACATAATTATAAAACATAATAATATCAAACATAATATGACTATTAACTTTATTGTGAACAGAGAACGGTAAAGAAAAATACAGTTTCAGTCTCTTGATTTTAAGCCTATGCATTGTACCATGAACTTGTATAGACCTGTAACAGTCAACTGCATGACTTGGAAAGGTAGTTTCTGAAGAAGTTACAAATAACACACAGCATACAATGCCATAATGTTTTTTTATAATTAGTGTAGGACACTTATGTATGTATATGTATATGTTTTATTCATGTGTTCACATTTTACAGGATATTGTTATAATATTTCACATATTGTAGTTCTACCATAGACTGTATGTATAAATGGACGTAGGGTCTGTGACGTCACCCATAGGATTCTGCAGTTGCAGAGAAGCCCTTAGTAGGCGGAGTCGGTCACTAACGGCTCGACAGTGACGTCAGAGTCTAACTCCCGCCTGATCCAGCCTGATCCAAATAAGGGCAAAGAGGCGGAGCCGAGGCGGGACCTGCTGCTGAAGCACAAGGCGGGGCTCCAAGCTCCCGATCTAGCTGAAGCTACCAAGCCAGGCTAACATGCTCACATGCTCATGCTCACTTAATAAGCCTTGTTCAAAATCATTTCTTTAGCTAATACTACAGCGGTCTGCAGGCGAACCAAGTCCGCGTTTCGCTGCATTCCTTGATCTCCAGTTATAACGCCGTACTTCGCCGCCGGGATGCCGGAGCTAACGGAGCCGCAGGGGGCTAGCTAGGTCCCTGCGGCTCCGTTAGCTCCGGCCGGCGGCCACCACTGGGATAATTGGGTCCCCTTTTAACATTTGCTCCCGTTTAGCATTATAGGCATCATAGCCATAGACTATAAAAGTCCTACCCAAGGCTGAATCATAAATTCAACTGTATTTATATATACACATGTATAAAGGGTTACGTCCTTAGCTGGCTAATAAGCTATATAACAAGCTAAGCTAACAAGCACACAAACACCTGCTAACGGGGTTAACATGTATACTATTATCATTTTAGACTTCTTGGAAGTTCTGTTAGTACATACAACCGCACAGCACAACATTTTAATTGTCTGGTATTTGTTACAACATCCCTAAAAGGCACAATCACCACAAACACGGCTAAAGGGTCAAGTACAGTAACTACAACTAGCTAACGTTGTAGCCTAGCAGAGTGGACAAGTTGCTGTTAGCTGACAGTGAGCCACGTACCTGTTCATCAAAGTGACCACGCCCTAATTTATACAAAAACGTTAAGACCTAATATAAATAAAAGGGTCGCGTTATAAAACAATTCACTCAACAATGAATAATCATCAAGGTGGAATCTAACTATATCCCGAATAATTTGTATTGCATCCATGGGTAGAAACATGTTTATTTCTGCTGTAAAGTTGGGCATTTTAACATGAGGGTCTATGGAAATTCATCCTTTCTGCAGTCATTGCCTATCGGCCAATAGATGAACTGCAGTGTGTGGCACTTCCTTATTGGCGTCCCGGCTCTGCCCCAGAGTTTGCCGCTTGAGTTCTACACATTAATATCTGATTTGTAACACATCATAGACAGTATATATATATATTAGGGCCGGGACTCGATTAAAAAAATTAATCTAATTAATTAGAGGCTTTGTAATTAATTAATCGAAATTAATCGCATTTTTAATCGCATATAAATATTTGACCTGAGAACAGTGAGAAGCAATTTTTTTCACATGGATTTTAGTATACCATTAGGCGCATTCACACCGCAGTACTTTTCCCACAAAGGTTCATGAGAACTTAGTTCATGAGAACAAATGAAGCCGCTGACGTCACTTCTTCTTCTTCTGCTTTGGGTTTACTGGCAGGCCGCAAACCACTTCACTGCGTATACTGCCGCCCAAAGTCCCCGGCCGGAAGTCCCCGGAGTTGGGGACTGGCTTCAGTAGAAGCTGCTGGGAGTCCCAGCAGCCTTCCGAGTAAATCGCCAGAACGCCGACACCTCCTCATCTCCACCGCTCCCATGTTTTATTTTGTGTTGCCATAAGTTAGTCTCTCTGCGTTTCTGCGCTGGGCTAATGCTAATAATGCTAATGCGAGGATAATAAAATGGCGGCTTCACCAAACTTTTTGGGAGTTTTACGGGGCGTGGTTTGCAATCCGCCCAGCCAATCAGAAATATAGCTCTTTTCTCACAAGAGAGCCGTACGAAAGTCCCTGCTCTCTAGCAGCTCTCTGCTCTCTAGCAAGGACTTTCGTGGGGGTAAAAAGGTTCTCATGAACTAATTTTAGTACCGGCTCTTTTTGGTGTGAACGCGATAAAAGAGGCTAACGTCCACGCTAGCTTCCACGCTAGCTGCTATATGTTTTGCATTGAGGTGATACTTGAGGCTTGATGTGCTGCGGTGATATGCGAATTCCTTTTTGCATAATTTGCACACAACCGTGCTCTTATCAACGCTTCCATCCGTCCGTTTTTTAAAACAACATTTCCCACTGTTGTTCACTGTGGTTTGTTGTTGTCTGAAGTCATGAACGTTAGTTGGTGCTCCAGTATAATCGGTACGCCTGAAACTCATCCAGTGAGAAACGTTCCGCGGTGCAAAAATAAGTGCGATTAAAATGCGTTAATTTTTTTAACGCGTTAATTTTTGTGTAATTAATTAATCTTAATTAACGCGTTAAAGTCCCGGCCCTAATATATATATATATATATATAGTATATCCGTCATTTAATGGTAAGCTATTGAAATTCTGATTCCATAGATGTGTCTCCCATCATCCAAAACCCCTGACTATTCTCTTAACTCAGTATTTACATTCTTTACAACAAAGAAAATCAGTAATATCTTTAAAAACTACAAGTCCTTTTCTATCAGTTGCGCACTGTTATGGTGTGAATATAACCAATTGGATCAAATATAAAAGTCAGCCGAATTAGTGTTGATACTGCAAGGAGACGTATTGTGTGAAGAGAAATTGAAGATGTTGTTTAATTGCTGATATATTTATGATCCACGTCACGTATTCAGTTTCGGTGGCATTTCTTCCAGTTTTTCCAAAGGTCTTCTCCTCAGGGCTCTATAAATAAATAACTACGGCAGATCTGTAATATGTAATGCAGCCGAACTGTGTATTACAATGCCGTTATGTGATGACTTTCAAAGAGAAAAGCAAGCACAATAAAGTATTATTTTCTTATTTTTTAAAATGTTTTCGGATTTCACATCGCATAAACACCATATCCCAACGTGCATTGCGGCTAAAACATCCAATCACCGAGCTTCAACGATAGCTGAGGATTCTTGAAAACATTACCCACTGTAGTATGTGACGTGTGAATAAACTCCAACTCTGTTTCAACAACACTGTTGTGTAACTTCAGTTAAATACTTGTATGTGTGTAGATTAGAAAGAGGTAAGATAAAGGATCTGCAGTATTTTATGAAGTATTAATCGTACAAAGGTCAGTTTTATACAAGTAGAAGTGTGTATTTACCTGGTAGTAGGCTGTCAGTAATGGCTACGCCTCTCTATTTGGACTGGTAGATCTCGGGTGTTGAGGGACTGTCATGGTTGACACGTCTCATCAACATTGCGTGGAAGTCGGAAACAGTACCGAAGGAGTGGCAGACCGGGGTGGTGGTTCCCCTTTTTAAAAAGGGGGATCAGAGGGTGTGTGCCAATTACAGAGGCATCACACTACTCAGCCTCCCCGGGAAAGTTTACTCTAAGGTACTAGAAAGGAGGGTCAGGCCGATTGTCGAACCTCAGATTGAGGAGGAACAATGCGGATTCCGTCCTGGTCGTGGAACGACGGATCAGCTGTTTACTCTCGCAAGGATCCTGGAGGGGGCCTGGGAGTACGCTTATCCGGTCTACATGTGTTTTGTAGACTTGGAGAAGGCGTATGACCGAGTTCCCAGGGAGTTACTGTGGGAGGTGCTGCGGGAGTATGGGGTGAGGGGGTCTCTACTCAGGGTCATCCAATCTCTGTACTCCCAAAGCGAGAGCTGTGTCCGGGTCCTCGGCAGTAAGTCGGACCCATTTCCGGTGAGGGTTGGCCTCCACCAGGGCTGCACATTGTCACCAATCCTGTTTGTAATATACATGGATCGGATTTCGAGGCGTAGTCATGGGGGAGGGGGTCTGCAGTTCGGTGGACTAAGGATTGCACCACTGCGTTTTGCAGATGATGTGGTTCTAATGGCTTCATCGGTCTGCGACCTTCAGCACTCACTGGATCGGTTCGCAACCGAGTGTGAAGCGGCTGGGATGAGGATCAGCACCTCCAAATCTGAGGCCATGGTTCTCAGCAGGAAACCGATGGACTGTCCACTCCAAGTAGGGAATGAGTCCTTACCCCAAGTGAAGGAGTTCAAGTATCTCGGGGTCTTGTTCTCTAGTGAGGGAACAATGGAGCGTGAGATGGGCCGGAGAATCGGAGCAGCGGGAGCGGTACTGCAGTCGCTTTACCGCACCGTTGTGACGAAAAGGGGAGCTGAGCCAGAAGGCAAAGCTCTCTGTCTACCGGGCCATTTTCGTTCCTACCCTCACCTATGGTCATGAAGGATGGGTCTTGACCGAAAGAACGAGATTGCGGATACAAGCGGCCGAGATGGGTTTTCTCCGCAGGGTGGCTGGTTCGGTCATCCGGGAGGGACTCAGAGTTGAGCCGCTCCTCCTTCGCGTCGAAAGGAGCCAGTTGAGGTGGTTCGGGCACCTAGTTAGGATGCCACCTGGGCACCTCCCTAGGGAGGTGTTCCAGGCACGTCCAGCTGGGAAGAGACCAAGGGGTAGACCTAGGACCAGGTGGAGGGATTATATCTAGCTGGTTGATGTCGCCAGGGAAAAGAAAGTTTGGGGCTCTCTGCTGGAACTGCTACCCCCGCGACCCAACCACGGATAAGCGGGAGAAGATGGATGGATGGATCTCGGCAGACTGGCAACTTTAAAAGTAGCTCTCGGTTCAAAAAAGGTTGGGCACCCCTGTTTTAGCCTATCAAAACCTCTGAAAAAATAAATGTGTCTCTCAGAATCGAAAGGGAAAAACCTATGGGAAAAACAGAAAAGCAGTGAACACAATTTAAAACAATGAATGTCGTGTAATTAACAAGGATAAACTGATGTTTTTTAGTGGATGAGTACTGCAGATATAGCTTTAAAATTATTTGACAGTGAGGGGAATACGGTTTTATTATGAAAACTTCGAGACCGGAAATACTGTTTTCACCCCGTGAGGGTTGACGCTAATTTTACATGGACGCTGCCGTTACACGTTCTCCTGGCGAGACCTCAAATCATCTTCGTAATATCTATCAAACTATAGATCTTACACATCCACTGGATGTGGATTCTAAAAGTACAATATACACTTCTCGCTAGAAATCTAATCAAAAAGCATTTTAATGGCCAAACTATCCTACAATTTAGGATTTTCCAGAGATGGTTATTTGTGAATATACGACCCTCCGGAGCGTTTGCAGTCAGCAGGAGCACTAGAGGTAGAACACTTTAAAAGGTGATTATAGGTCGTAATAAGGGCTTGAAAAATCGACCTATTTGGTCGTATGAGTTGGAGGACTTGTTGAAATATTAATATCTGGTGACTTTGAGTCAAATTCAAGTGAAGTTTTTGCAGACTGGTCACTGCGGGGTTTCTGCGATTCAGTCTCATAACACAACAGACACACAACTTCACTCCCACATCTCACCTACTCATTCACACTCACACTATAACTGGAACAAAAACTCAAAGAGAAGCCTTCTGTTGCCCCCCCACCAGCAGGAACTTTGTGATTTGTAGTTGCCATGGCTCCAACTTATTTATTTATATTCTCTCAAGATGGCTGATCGTAAACCAAAAAAGCGAGAGGGTTGGAAGGGTAGAGGAGCAGCTTGATAAATGATCCTTGGAAAAAAACGGACACCTGATAGGCAATTCCAACGGACGAGAGAAGGATATTAGCCAGAAAATAAAAAGGCCTCCCTCAGCTCAGATAACACCTCAATCTGTCTTTTAAAGGAGTGAGAAGAATGGAGCGATAGTTCTATTAAGGAGCACAACCGATTATTTTCAATATCTTCTCAGAATAAGTGTGCCTTTGCGTCCCCCATTCTGAATGTCAATTGTATCTGTGGTCGCTGCCGCTCGGGCCGGCAGTCAATATGGAAACCGGGCAGAGACAGATTGGTGGCCAATAATCAGTTTCCTCCTGGATTTGCTGATTACTAAGCGTAGCAAATTGAATATACAGAGCATACAGGGGGGCTAATATGTGTCTGCAATGGCTCCAAGCAGGTGGTCGGACAGAAATAAGATACATGGTCGGCACTGTAAGAATAGCTGCTTTGTGTCCTGCCAGTGGCCACAGTAGCCCATTTTAAATGGGTAGGGGGGGGGGGGTGTATATCTGCATCAACTATATACTGTATCTCTGGTTCTCCAAAACCATGCATTACACAGTGTTAAAGCACATTATCTTATTTATCACTACCCATGATCATTTGGATTTCCCCCTCTTTTCATATAGATGTGGAGTGAAAAACGTATGTTATTATGAAGCCCCAGAAAGCTGTGGGTTTCGAAGGAAGTTTCACATTGCGGTAACACTGTGGAATTACTTTAGCGTCCAACATGTGATGCCATTGGGCCCAAACTCTTTTTTCTAATTGACATTGTTAAAGAAATGTCTGTAAATCAGCAGATCTTTCTTTCTTGCTAAATGAACCCCCCAGAAGGAAGAGTTAAAAAAGCCACGTATTTAAATGATCAGGTCCTGAAAGTTGTAGGATTTACTTATTGTGGAATCTTGATTTATATTCCCACATTTCAGGCAGGCTTTGAAGAATATGCTAAAGTGCTATAAATCAAAAAGATACAAACTCAGAAGAAGCCTGCAGGTCCATTTGCTTTCAATCGGCCAAACAAATGTAAGTGCTGGTGTCTCAGTTGACCTACACTTTTAAGTACTAAAATTGTTATTATTATTTTTAATTTAGTGGGCGAGGTACAGTGGAAACAGGTTGGTTTTCAGTCTGCATTTCTTTTTTTGTCGCTAAATGCTCCTCTGAGCTTTCATATAAATGGTCCCACATCCAACGTTGTATTCAGCTCTTTTTTATACATTCAGGGATATTATTCACTGCAGAAGTGTCAGGGTTTAATAATATGGGGCACTGGTTCTCCCTCAGAACCACCATAGTGTTCTGCTTCAATAACAGAAATCAGGTTTCCCATTGCTTCTGTTTGAGAACACTCAGTTGTCTGCTGCTGACTTCAGCTGTATTCTATACAAACATTCTTCCCCTGAACTGTATGCTCACAATATCAAATTCTCATTTTATTCATTGGCTCCTGTGCAATTTCATCTTTGTGTTTAGAATTATTTATGTGAGCTGCACAAAAGAAAAGACAAGATCCACACACACAATAGGCAAACTGTCAGTCAGGCAGACGGATAAGATAGTATGCATTGGCTGGTGAGAATGCTCTGCTACTCACGGTACGTCCACACAGCAGCTTTAAACAAATCTTCCAACGCTTCTCTGCCCATTGACTTTGAATGGGGATGACGTCACTTTGCCTCGCTTTTCGCCGAACTGCATTGTGGGGTAGCGAAGCGAAGATTTCCAGGATTTTCAGGATTCAAAAGTTGAGCAATGTTCAACTTTTGAAGCTGAGCTGGAAGCGTCAGCCAATCAAATCCCGTTTATGCAAATCTGACAGTAGAAGCGCTAGCCAATCAAACCGCGTGTAAGCAGGGAGAACCAGACCGCAGTTCATTTCCTCATATTCCAAACGAGAAATTACGGTAGCAAATCACCCGGTTCTTTACGACCAGAACTATTAACGGGATACAAACCGGAGGAACCAGGCATGGAGGGAGGTGGCAGAGACAGTGGGTGAAACTGGTAGGTTTTCGCCTGTTTGGGGAGTTTATATATATATATATATTGCTCGCATAAAATCCCCGGGGTTTTTTGCTTTGTATGTCGGGGGGCGGGAGATTCATGTGATTGGTTGTTAGTCGCGTTGCTCGCAAAAAAATCCCCAAGCTTTCAGACACGCCCAGCTTCAAGATTTTCAAGAGTTTTGAAAAGCTGCTGTGTGGAGGTACCGTCACAGTGGGAACATCTCAGGAGGGAAGCTCCGAGCCAGTCTCCTGCTTCACTCTCCAGCTTCACTCTCCAGGCTTCACTCTCCAGGCTTCACTCTCCAGCTTCACTCTCCTGCTTCACTCTCCTGCTTCACTCTCCAGGCTTCACTCTCCAGCTTCACTCTCCTGCTTCACTCTCCAGGCTTCACTCTCCAGCTTCACTCTCCTGCTTCACTCTCCAGCTTCACTCTCCTGCTTCACTCTCCTGCTTCACTCTCCAGGCTTCACTCTCCAGCTTCACTCTCCAGCTTCACTCTCCAGGTTTCACTCTCCAGGTTTCAGTCTCCAGGTTTCACTCTCCAGCTTCACTCTCCAGCTTCACTCTCCTGCTTCACTCTCCAGCTTCACTCTCCAGGCTTCACTCTCCAGCTTCACTCTCCTGTTTCACTCTCCTGCTTCACTCTCCAGCTTCACTCTCCAGGCTTCACTCTCCAGCTTCACTCTCCTGCTTCACTCTCCAGGCTTCACTCTCCAGCTTCACTCTCCTGCTTCACTCTCCAGGCTTCACTCTCCAGCTTCACTCTCCTGCTTCACTCTCCAGCTTCACTCTCCAGGTTTCACTCTCCAGCTTCCCTCTCCAGGCTTCCCTCTCCAGCTTCACTCTCCAGGCTTCACTCTCCTGCTTCACTCTCCAGGCTTCACTCTCCAGGTTTCACTCTCCAGCTTCACTCTCCTGCTTCACTCTCCAGGCTTCACTCTCCAGGCTTCACTCTCCTGCTTCACTCTCCAGGCTTCACTCTCCAGCTTCACTCTCCCAGCTTCACTCTCCAGCTTCACTCTCCAGGCTTCACTCTCCAGCTTCACTCTCCAGGCTCCACCTATCTCCTGCTTCACTCTCCAGGCTTCACTCTCCAGGTTTCACTCTCCAGGCTTCACTCTCCAGCTTCACTCTCCAGGCTTCACTCTCCTGCTTCACTCTCCAGGCTTCACTCTCCAGCTTCACTCTCCAGGCTTCACTCTCCCTGCTTCACTCTCCAGGCTTTCACTATCCAGCTTCACTCTCCAGCTTCACTCTCCAGGCTTCACTCTCCAGCTTCACTCTCCAGGCTTTCACTCTCCAGCTTCACTCTCCAGCTTCACTCTCCAGCTTCACTCTCCAGGCTTCACTCTCCAGCTTCACTCTCCAGGCTTCACTCTCCAGGCTTCACTCTCCTGCTTCACTCCCCAGGCTTCACTCTCCTGCTTCACTCTCCAGGCTTCACTCTCCAGCTTCACTCTCCAGCTTCACTCTCCAGGCTTCACTCTCCAGCTTCACTCTCCAGGCTTCACTCTCCAGCTTCACTCTCCAGCTTCACTCTCCAGGCTTCACTCTCCAGGCTTCACTCGCCTGCTTCACTCTCCTGCTTCACTCTCCAGGCTTCACTCTCCAGCTTCACTCTCCAGCTTCACTCTCCAGGCTTCACTCTCCAGGCTTCACTCGCCTGCTTCACTCGCCTGCTTCACTCTCCAGGCTTCACTCTCCAGCTTCACTCTCCAGGCTTCACTCTCCAGCTTCACTCTCCAGCTTCACTCTCCAGGCTTCACTCTCCTGCTTCACTCTCCAGGCTTCACTCTCCAGCTTCACTCTCCTGCTTCACTCTCCAGGCTTCACTCTCCTGCTTCACTCTCCTGCTTCACTCTCCAGGCTTCACTCTCCTGCTTCACTCTCCAGGCTTCACTCTCCAGGATCTGTGCTGCTGCTCTGTTTGTGAGGACGGTGTGCACAGGGGATCTGCAGACTGTTCAGTAAAAGCTGAGCTTCCGTGGAGGTATCCGGCTCATGTATTACCTTCTGATGGCCAGCAGAAGTCAGCATTGTTCTACATAAAATACAAACATACATATATTTTATATCTTTGAAAAAATGTACCCATAAATTCACTGCCTATATAAAAAAAAGTGTGCATGTTAACTTTTGTCAACTTTTTTATAGTTCATATAGTTTAAATTAATGTCTGATTTGCTATATGGGTGTTACAATACCACTAGTATTTACGTTGAAATCAATTAAATCTACCTTCATGTAAATGTGTTCTTTAATTCAGATGCTAAAATGGCAAACACATAGACCTCAAAACCACAATAAGTCTTTTAATTCAGTCGTGTTTTCCTTCATTCACTTTGGCCTGCATTTCCAAACAATTCTAGATTGAAATATCCATGAAAGTAAAATTATTAATGCGATTGGACAGCCTTTACCCGGTTTTATTAAAGAGGCTCACTCATCATGACTGCATGTGCCAGTGAATCTAATTTGGGATTTTCCAAAACGTTAACAGAAGCTGAAGTTTTGCTGGATGTTTTCTTGTTGCTTTCCTTTGAGTTTCTTAAATGCCTTTAGCTATACTACAGCAGAAGGATCAGAATATGCATCAACAAAGACAGTTCACTGTGTGCATTTGCCAATGGGACTAGTGTTAACTGTATTAATTATTAATAACTATAAATGATTCATGACACAGTGACAAGATCAACATATATAATAGACCAAACTTGTCTTCACTTCTGACTGGTTTTGTGGTGACATGTCACCACAAAAAAAAGTTTGATAGCTCAATCGGGGAGGTCGTAAGCTAACAGCGAATACACCATTTTTGACGATTTACATGTCGCAAATTACTCCAAACTACTCGCATATAGTTTTTCCGATATTCACGAAACACTGTATACACATTGCTATTATGATTTCACACATATTTCAGATTGCTTTACATTAGCCCCGCCCCCCAGGAAGTCGGACATTTTGAAAAATGCACGTTTTTCGTGCATTTTAAGCACATTTTTGCAAACTCCTCCTAGGGAAATGATTGGAAAAATTCCAATCCAGAACAAGTTAAGCGCATATCCAAAGTGATGGAATAGTTGTTCGTTCGAACGGGGAGCTCTTAGGCTAACGGAGAATGTACCATTTTTTACCATTTATATGTCAGATAACCTACTGAGACCTGCCTGTCTGCCTGGCACATCAACTCTCACACACAAACACACACACACACACACACACACACCACACACACACACACACACACACACACACACACACACACACACACACAGACGCACGCACACACACACACACAAACAAATACACACACACAAACAGACACACAAACACACACACCTACACAATGTACAACACACACATACACTACAAAACACACCTACACATTACAAACAAACATAAACAACTCCTAAAGCATATAATAAATATCAGGCTACAGCCCTTGTACATTGTATTATGTGAAGCACTATATGGTTTCATTAACAATATATACTGTTTATTTGTAGATATCTCCTAAAGCCTACAAATAAAGTGAGTAATTTAGTTTAGTTTAGTTTATTTGTTTATAGTATTGTGGACAGTCCCCATCGATGAACTGTCACAAAAACAGTAAATGGTGCAGCTTTAGCCGACATGGCTCATTTCCAGCTGTTGTCCCCAGCCAGATGGTAATAGACACCCTTACAATTACAATATATCAACAGCATTAGTTATAAGAAAATATATAAAATAAAATAAAAAGGAGAAAAGACAAGTAGATACCGGTGTGAGGATAAAAGAGAACAATAAACAACACACGTTACTATATACAGTACATGTCACATAGAGCACATCACAATCACATAACAGAAACAAGGGGCAACATCCATGATCACAACATGTAACACAACATGTAACACTCACGCCATACTCAACACAGACTAGTGTGTGCAAGGCAAGGCAAGGCAAGTCAAGGCAAGGCAAGTTTATTTATATAGCACTTTTCAACACAAGGCAATTCAAAGTGCTTTACAAAAAATGAAAGAGATTAAGAAAATGGCATTTCAAATCAGTCATTAAAAAGAAAAGCTAATAAAAGAAACATTAAAAGAAACAATACATGGATGCAAGTTACAGTGCAGTCTAAGATATGAATAGTTCAATTAAAAGCAGCGACAAAAAGAAAAGTCTTCAGCCTGGATTTAAAAGTAGTCAGAGTTGCAGCGGACCTGCAGGTTTCTGGGAGTTTGTTCCAGATATTTGGAGCATAATAACTGAACGCTGCTTCTCCATGTTTAGTTCTGACTCTGGGGACAGAAAGCTGACCAGTCCCTGAAGACCTGAGAGATCTGGATGGTTCATCATTTAGCAGGAGGTCAGAAATTTATTTTGGGCCTAAACCATTCAGTGCTTTATAAACCAGCAGCAGTATTTTTGAAATATATTCTTTGACACACAGGAAGCCAGTGTAAAGACTTCAGAACAGGAGTGATGTGATCCACTTTCTTAGTGTCAGTGAGGACTCGAGCAGCGGCGTTCTGAATCAGCTGCAGCTTCCTAATAGATTTTTTAGTGAGACCTGTGAAGACACCATTACAGTAGTCGAGTCTACTGAAGATAAAAGCATGGACAAGTTTTTCCAAATCCTGCTGTGACATTAGTCTTTTAATCCTAGATATATTCTTTAGGTGATAGTAGGCTGATTTAGTAACTGTTTTAATGTGACTGTTGAAACTCAGGTCAGAGTCCATGACTACACCTAGATTTCTGGCTTTATCTGTTGTTTTGAACATTGCAGACTGAAGCTCAGCGCTAACTTTTATACGTTCTGACTTGGCTCCAAAAACCATTACCTCAGTTTTATCTTTGTTAATTGGAGAAAGTTCTGACACATTCCAGTCAGTGATTTGTTCAATGCCTTACTCAGTGTTTGAATGGGAGCATAGTCTCCTGGTGAAATTGTTACGTATATGTGTGTGTCATCTGCATAGCTATGGTAACTTATTTTGTTGTTTTTCATTATCTGAGCCAGTGGTAGCATGTAGATGTTAAGAGAAGAGGCCCAAGATGGAGCCTTGAGGTCCCCCACATGTCATATTTGTCACTCAGATGTTTATTTACCTATAGAAACAAAGTTGTTTCTGTCCTTTAAGTAGGATTAAAACCAATTTAGAAACGTTTCCGAAAGTCCCACCCAGTTTTCACAGTCGGTCTCGTAATATGCTGTGGTCAACAGTGTCAAACGCAGCACTGAGATCTAATAATACTAACACTGAAGTTCTGCTACTGTCTGTGTTTAAGTGGATGTCATTAAGACCTTTACAAGAGCAGTCTCAGTGCTGTGGTTTGGACGAAAGCCTGACTGGAACACATCCAAACAGCTATTTAATGCAAGAAATTACTCAACTGTTGAAAAACACTTTTTCAATGATTTTACCTAGAAATGGGAGGTTTGATATGGGCCTGTAATTGTTCATTACTGACGCATCTAGATTATTCTTTTTTAAGAGCGGTTTAATGACTGCAGTTTTCAGGGCCTGTGGAAAAATACCTGAGTGAAGAGATTTGTTTACTATATGAAGTAGATCTGAGGCCATGCAAGGCAAAACATCTTTGAAAAATCCTGTTGGAATAATATCAAGGCAGCAGGAGGAGGATTTCAGAAGTTGTATAAGGGCTTGAGGTTTTTATCATTAATCTGATGGAATTGTGTCATGGTGTTTGAATTGATGTTAAGTGGAGATAGGGACAACACATTTGCTGTTCCTGATGCAGAGGCACTGACTGCTTGTCAGATTTTCTGAATTTTGTCAGTGAAAAAGGAGGCAAAATCATTGCACGCCCTGGTGGATAGAAATTCAGAGGCTACTGACACAGGGGGGTTAGTTAGTCTGTCGACGGTAGCAAACAAGGCACGTGCGTTGTTTTTGTTTTTGGTAATGATGTCAGAGAAGAACGATTGTCGTGCGTTTTTCAATTCCAATTATAAAGGCCAAGTCTCTCTTTATAGATTTCAAAGTGAACCTGGAGATTTGTTTTTCGCCACCTGCGTTCAGCTTTTCGACATTCTCTTTTTCTGTTTTCACGGTCATGGCCTTTCTCCATGGAGATATTTTCTTGCCAGACACTTCCTTTACCTTAGTTGGAGCAATGGCATCTATAACATTTTTAATTTTTGAATTAAAATGATCTACTAGCTCATTACTGAGATGTTAGCAGTGGCAAGTGTGGAAGAAAAATTCTGAGTAAACATTTCCCTAGTATTTTCAGTTAAATATCGCTTTGTGGTTATCTCTTTTTGAACATTTTTGTGAACAGAAATAGAGCACTCAAAGAAAACACAGGAATGGTCAGAGAGTGCAACATCAGTCACCACAACCTTAGAGATATTCGACCCTTTGAGATAATTAAGTCCAGAGGTGTGCCCCTTATTGTGCGTGGGCTCCGTCACATGCTGAGTCAGTCCATAGCTATCAAGAAACACAAAACAGTTCTTTAGCCCCTCTGTCCTGGGGGTTTGTCAACATGGATGTTAAAATCACCAACAATGACTAGACGGTCAAAGTCAATACACACTATAGACAGCAGTTCAGTAAAGTCATCAAAAAAGCTTGCACAGTATTTGGGTGGTCTATAGATATTTAGGAACAGAGCTCGAGAGGAGCATTTCAGCTGAAGGGCCACATATTCAAAAGAAGCAAAGTTTCCATACGATGTCTTCCTGCATTGAATGGAATCATTGAACAGAATAGCAACTCCACCCCCTTCTTATGCATTCTTTCCTGACTCATACAACTAAAGTTGGGAGGGGTTGATTCGATAGAACAGCTGCACTGTTATTTTGTTCAAATCCAAGTTTTCTGTTAAAAAACATAAAATCAAGATTGTGCTCAGTGATAAAATCATTGATTAAAAATGTTTTTCCTTCCAAAGACCTGACATTTAATAAAGCTAGTTTAAGTTTGTTAACACACTATCAGTCATGTTTTTGTAACAAGCTGTGGGTGACATGGAATCACTGCTAAATTAGATAAACTCACACAAAACGTTTGAGCGCTTCCTGTTTCTATGATTCACCGCTCTTAATCTATTACCTATCAACAACAGATATCGGCAAAGCTACTGGCAGGCAGGGCCCCGACATGTCCTGGAAAGAGTTGAGAGTGCCATACTCCCTTGAGCCTGGACCCATCACATATCAGTAAGAGTTTGTTGTGATTTGTACACACACATCCTTATCAGGCGTCGGAGACTGCAGATGCTTTCTTGAAGGGAGGGGAGGTGGTTGACATAGGCACGGTGATGGAGACGGGCGAGATGGTGCGGGGGTAGAGGACATGCTGCCAGGGGGGGGAGGTGGTTGACGTAGGCGCGGTGATGAGGACGGGGGGAGATGGTGCGCGTCTCTGCAGTGATTTTGGTGGGCGTCGTTGAGGAGCGGGGTAGAAGGACATGCTGCCAATCCTGCGTATCGCCTTCGTTTGGTATTTGAACTCCAGGAAGGAATCGGTGCCAACCCTCTGTAATCTCCTTTGTGTGTTCAGCGATCTCCAGGAGGGGGGGCGAGGGTGAAAGGGTGAACGGAGTATCCTCAAGGTGTTGACAGGGGGGGGGGGGGGGTGACGGGCAGTGGAGACTCCTCCATGTGTGTCATAGGTCTCCCATAATCATAACATTCCTCAGGCGGGTGCAGTGATAATTCTTCAGGGTTTTCTGCGTGATGTGTTGTGTCTTTCTCCTGTTTTGATTCCTCTTGCCGCTTGTCCTTGGCAGAGGGAACAGATTGATGACGTAGGCAGTTGAATATGTTAGAGATAAACAATTTCACTCCTGACTTGTTCAGGGCAAACTCCATTGCCTTGAAAAGATGTCTGCGATCCCATAAAAAGTTAAAAAGTGTCAATAAATGAACAGAATGGTCAGTACAGCAGTTGAAAGCCAGGTGTTCAGTGCAAACAATCTGCTGAATCTCTCCACTCCTCTTCTGACTGGCGGTAGAGGGGCACTGATGAACACCTCTGGCATTTAGAGAGCTGGCAGTTTCCAACAAACATTAAAGTTCTTCTTTCAGCACTTCTGACTGTTGTTTCACAACATCATTTGTTCCAATGTGCAGTACCACATTCTTCACAGTCGGATGTTCAGCCCCAATATGCAGGATCTTCTCAGCCAAGTCAGAGACCACATCCTTGGGAAAACAGAGTACTTTGGTGTTGTTCTTATTACACAGACCTTTTACATCTCTTACAGCAGAGTCACCCACAATCAGAGTTTCAGGCCCAGTCGTTAGCTTTCCCTCTAGCCTTTTACTTTTGGAGTAGCTATGGTCCTTACCCTGCTGTGTGAAGAGGACAGGTTATCCAGGTCATCAGATCTCCGGTTCTCGGTCAGCGGAGCGTATCTGTTCTGGATTGGCACACTTGGTGGTTTAGGAGGATTGTTTGTAATTCTCCCTTTAGCAGCTGTCCACTGCTGTTTCCTAGTATGAATAGGGGTTGATAGCCACGCTATTGTAAGACTGACGTCGTCGTAAAAATGTTGAAATATGGCTGAAACCCTCCGTCTATTTACGAAGATGAACTGTCCCAATGATAAGTTAATGTCCAGGAACCGCTGCTCGAAGTTTTCAGAGAATAAGAATAGGAAAATCAGCATAAAAAGTAAGCAGAGGCAGGAGCAAGCAGAAAAGCGTCTGCACTGTAAGAAAGATAAGCAGGTGTGTGCAGGTGTAGTTCTCAGTGAACCATGTTTTTAAGTGAGCTGTGAAGGTGGGATGTGTATGTATGTCTTTGATTTGAGTGGGTAGAGAATTCCAGTTTTGTATTGCTATGACCGAGAATGATGACTGACCAAAGTAACTCTTCCTGAATGGACTGATAGGTCGCCACGTGTGGAGCTTCTAGTGGTCCATCTGGTGTTGTTACGTTGAGTACGTTGAGGATTTTGTAAACCAGACACATGTTCCTATACTTGTATTAAATCTTCCAACTCAGGATGTTATGCTTGTTTGAGGATGGTACAGTGATGGGAGCGGTTAGGTTTCTGGTCCAGTACTTGAGGGGTTTGTTTGTACAGGGTTGCTAGTGGGCTTCATGTGGAGCTGTTAGTTTGCCCTCACTTGTGAGACATATGTACTACCTGTTAGCATCGGCATCTGTTAGCATCTAGCTCTCCTGCTTACAAAACATTTAGCCATCCCTGCTTATACAAGTAGTAGTCTTAGTTGTCTGCGATCTGCGGAGGCCTACTCCCACCTGTCGAGTACGGTTGTACTGAGGTGTTTTTTTTCCCCGCGTAGACGTCGCAAAAGAGACGAGCAGCTCCACCTGTTGCTGCCTGCGATCTGCGATCTACGGAGGCCTGCTCCCACCCTGTAGAGTAACGGCTGTACTGGAGAGGTTTTTTACCCGGAGTAGTCGCAGAGAGACTGAGTGGATCCACGCTTCGTGCTTGGCCTGCTTCCACCAGGTCGTGTGCTACTGTTGCAGAGAGGCCCTGCTTCCACCCCGGGATCCACGGAGAGGACGCGGAGCGCTTCCGCGCTGCTGCTTTTCGCACTGCTGCTTTCGCCTGTCCTTTGCTGCTGTGCTGATTTTGCTCCAGGAACATCGCGGATACTGTGTGCTGGTCTGGGAAAATGGCCCATATCGGGATTCTGCTGTGCCTGTTAACTGTTTTTGGGACTTTGAGAAGATCTCTAGTCATTCTGAGAAGTCTACTGGATTCAGGTCTGTTCTGCCACCTGCAGTGGGCAATCCCCTGCAAAGGTTCGGATGTGTTTGCACAAACAATTACCGGTTGCCTTGTCACAGACAATCTGCTCGACAAAATAATGTTAGTGCTTTTTTGTTTTCCTGCGATGATGGTTCTTCAGGACTGCTTCTTAAGCTCAAATCACACTCTCGCAGACCTTTTTGTTCTAAAGTAGATGACAATGTATGTGTGGCGCTTAGGAGGAAAAGATGTCTGTTTTTTTTGTTGTTATTACTGTCAGGAAATGTACAACCTAACTCTGGTCCGCCCAGTAGTAGTAGTCAGATCGCTACTCCTGCTGATTTAAAGCTAGGGTCGGGGGTTGGGTTTCAATCCACTTGAATGTGCACAGTCTGTTAGGTAAACTAGATTTTGTCCGCATCTGGGCGAGCTCGACTGACGCCGACGTCATTGTTTTATCAGAAACATGGCTAAATAAATCTATTTTGGCCTCTGACATTGCCTTAAATGGTTATAATGTGTATCGTTCCGACCGGCCTAATAAAGGTGGTGGCGTTGCCATTTATGTTAAGAATAAGTTCAGTGTAACCACATTAGTTTCCAAATCTATCAGTAAGCAATTCGAATTGTTAGCCTTAAATATAGAAGTGGCAAAGGGGCAACAGGTCATGGTGGTGGGCTGTTACAGACCCCCCTCAGCTGTCAAAGACTCCTTGTCTTCGCTAGCAAATCTTTTATCGCAACTAGACTACAAGGAAATAGTGCTACTTGGAGATTTTAACTGGGACTGGTTAACTGCAGTGTCAGAGGATTTAAAAAAACCTTTGTATCTCTTTGAATGTTACTCAGATTGTTGACAGTCCTACTCGCCCTAACATTAAGTCCCCTAATAAATCCTCCCTAATTGATCTCATTTTAACTAATGCTCCCTATAAATACTCATCTGTGGGAGTATTTGCGAATGATCTGAGTGATCACTGTGTTGTAGCTACAATTAGGGACACTAAGCTTCAAAAGGTTAAACATCGTATTATTATTAAGAGAGACATAACATATTTTGTGGAGCAGGGTTTTGTGCATGATCTGTTTGATTTTGATTGGGGAAAAATCGATCTGTGTGCTGATGTAGAAACTGCATGGTCTTATTTTTATCTTGATTTTATGGAGATCATTGATAGACATGCACCCCTGCGTACATTTAGAGTAAAGGGACGAGACAATCCTTGGTTTTCTGCTGAACTGTCCAGTCTCCTTCATGAGAGAAACAAGGCCTGGGCAAAGGCAATCTGGCTCAGAGGTAGAATGGCTGCGTTTAGGCAGCTAAGGAATAGCTTCACTCCAAATGTCAAAAGTGCAAAGTCGAAGTCAGTTACCACAGAAAACCTAAATAATCCTAGGACATTTTGGAAAGCCATAAAATCGGTATCCACAGCTGAGATCCGTAATGAGCTACCTCTGTGCCTTACCACAGCATCTGGCACTATATCGGACAGGGCAACTATGCTAAATTGCTTTAATGAGCATTTTGTGTCATGCGGTTCTATGTTTGATTCTGTGACTAACTCTGCTTCTGTGAACACCCCAATCCGTGACTCTGAACAATGTGGTCTGGAAAACCCTTTCAGTTTTACTCCTTTTACTGTCAATGTTGTTCATGAAGCCTTATCTAAGCTAGATCCTAAGAAACCGGCTGGCCCGGACAACGTAGAACCTTTCTTTTTAAAGATAGCTGCAGATTTTATTGCTCTTCCTCTCACTACTCTTTTTAACCTCTCCCTCAGCACAAATGCAATTCCAAAAGTATGGAAGTCAGCTTATGTCTTGCCTTTGCTAAAAGGAGGGGAGGCAACTATTTTAAATAACTATAGGCCACTCTCTAAATTGTCAGTTCTGGCGAAGGTGCTCGAACGCCTAGTGAGTGAACAAGTAAAGGAGTTTTTATGTACAAATAACATCCTGTCTAAACATCAGTCAGGCTTCAGAAAACAACATAGCACCATCACTGCCACAATGAAAGTGGTGAATGACATTACGAGTATTTTAGATAATAAGCAGAGTTGTGCAGCTCTATTTATTGACCTTTCCAAAGCGTTTGACACCGTTGATCATCGCATTTTGAAGCAGAGGCTAGCCAGTATTGGCATATCCAGCCATGCAGTGGGTTGGTTTGTAAACTACCTCTCTGAAAGGTCCCAATGTGTTCATTTTGATGGGCTGTCTTCTGAGTGGTTAAACATTGCTAATGGTGTTCCTCAAGGTTCTGTTTTAGGTCCACTTTTATTCTCCATATATATCAACAGTTTAGGTGAAAATGTGAATGAAGCTACTTTACATTTTTATGCGGATGATACCGTGATGTACTGTGCAGGTCCCTCCATTAAGGAGGCTGGTGTTAAAATACAGGCTGTTTTTAACATTATTCAGACTCAGCTCGCTGAGCTTAAGCTTCTTTTAAATGTTGATAAAACCAAGGTAATGCTCTTTTCTAAAGCTAAAAAGACTACAGACACTGTTTTGGATATTGTTACTATGCAAGGACAAGTACTCAAAGTGGTTACCTGTTATAAATACCTTGGTATCTGGCTTGATGATTGTCTTACTTTTAAACTTCAGGTCATTCATCTGCTTAAAACGCTGAGGGTTAGGCTAGGTTTTTTTTTCAGAGACAAGTCCTGTTTCTCTTTTGAAGCCAGGAAAAGGCTAGTCACTGTGACCTTTTTACCTGTGCTGGACTATGGTGATTTGATCTATATGAATGCACCTGCCCATTGCCTGGAAAAGTTAGATGCCGCCTATCACAGTGCCCTGAGATTTGTTACTAACTGTAAAGCACTTACTCATCACTGTACCCTGTATGCCGAGGCAGGTCTGCCTTCACTAACTGTACGGAGGCTCAGTCATTGGTACATGTTCATCTATAAAGCCATGTTGGGTAAACTACCTTTTTATATCTGCTCTCTGATCTCTCGACGAATTGAAAGTACTTATTGCCTGAGATCTCATGATGTTGTTTTATTAAATGTGCCAAGTGCTAGGACTGTCTTAGGGAAGAAAGCTTTTAGTTGTGCAGCTCCACTAAATTGGAACAGTCTGCAAACATGTTTAAAACTGAGCACTTTGGTTAACCTGCATCATTTTAAAACTCGGCTGGGTGACATGCTGTTTGATACTCGTGGTACCTGTCACTGTAAATAGAGTTTGTAATCTGTACCCTATACATTATGTTGTATGTCATCCTTATTGTTGTTCTGTTGTTTTTATGTTACATGTGTAACTAATGTCCTGCAGGTCACCCTTGAAAAATAGATCTTTTGATCTCAAGGGGCTTTCACCTGGTTAAATAAAGGCTACAAACATGTAAGATGTGACATGATCATGGCATTCATGTATAATTTGGCAGAATTCAATGTCATTGTGTTTCTTATGTATTTAAAATTTTCTAGGCTAAACTTGACTCTTTGGGTCACTTTTTTGACTTGTGTTTTGAATGTTAAATTAGAGTCAATAATGATTCCAAGGTACTTAACCTGAGGCACAATGTTAATATGTTCACCTGAGATGCTTATATTTGACACAATGTTGCATTTCTTTTTGTGAAAAACATTCCAACTGTTTTGTTGACATTAAGCTGAAGACAGGAGTGGTGTAGCCAGCTAGTGATCAGCACTAAAGCTGAGGTCAGTTTATCAGCAGCTTTTTGCTTTGTGTTGGCATGCACATATATCATTGTCATCGGCATATAGCTGTGTTTCCACATCAGGACAGACAGATGGCAGGTCATTAATATATAGGGAAAAAAGAAGTGGACCAAGTATTGAACCTTGTGGTACTCCGGTGCTTAAGTCTAGAGCTGGAGAGAGTCGATTATTGACGATAACATGCTGACGCCTACCAGTGAGGTATGATTCAATCCAACTGAGTGTTAATGGAGAGCAGTTAAAAGCCGACAGTTTGGACAGAAGGAGCTTATGGTTGACTGTATCAAAGGCTTTGTAGTAATGTAGGCCTATATATTATACACACTGTTCTGCTCTCTGCACTGACCTCAGCAGCTGTTCTCACTTTAAACATCTTGTCACAATGAAAGCAGTTGTATTAAAAAAAATAATAGCCTAACATCCAGGGGAGATGTGATTAGTGAGTAAACAAACGGTAAAGGGCAGAAAGTCTGATGCACATTAATTTGATCATCTCAAATAACTTATAATCACAACGGGAACAGTTTGCAGAGCTGTGCTTCGTTGACAAGTCCAGCCATGCGTCACCATAGCCGCGGGAAGTCATTTTGCTCAGGGGGTGCTGCCAAAAGTGGGGAGGGGGGCTATGGAGGTTATTCCCTATCTTTATTCAAGAGCGTGGTCTTTAAATTTGAGAGCATACTTTATTGATTTCACGTTCAGATTATGTATTTCGTTCCCTCAAACCCTGTCCTCACACTCAAATAGTGCCTGCTTGCACTTAGATTTGCTCTGCTTCTGCTAAAACTGTACGCTTGTATGGAAGCAAACAATAGACAGAAGTATTTGAATTTTATCAGACACCAAATGTATAGCATTGAAAATAATTACTTTGAAAATCATGTATCTGAATTGTTTTGGTCTGAATTTACCTATGTGAAATGAAAATGTAACAATTCAAGTTAAAAAAATGTTGAATAGTCAAATTCAGATCCCAAAAATTCAAGTGAAAACAATTTGAATGTACAATTTCGGTGTTTAAAATTCGACGTCAAAAATGTCGGTGTTTAAAATTCTATGTCCAAAATTGCGATGCAACATCATCCGGGCTACTCAGACAGGATAAGCAATCGAGCCTGAATGCAATCAAACCGACTTCTGGCCTATCAGAGCCAAGCTGCGAACTCCGGGAGTGCGGTAAAGCCCAATGCTGCAAACTGTAGGTGATGGATGCAGATGGGAGCAATTCCCGTAGACCCTTTGTTAAAATGTCCAACTTAACATCAGAAAATGAACATGTTTCTAGCCTGGATCCACAAAAACATATTCTGTATATAGTTAGATTCCCCCTTCATGACAACGGGACTGCTGCTCCTAGCTCCTCTCTGCTAGCTCCGTTAGCTCCATTGGCTCCGTGATGGTACAGGGGGAGGAGAACACTACTTGAACTCGTCATGCAAATATAGGATGCATCTGCGGTTGAAACAGACCGTCCATGAATGCAGTTTCTTCGGTAAGTCAACCCTGCGTACTTTATGTTATGTTACTGGTGTTTTTATTAAGCTAACGTTAATGAATGTTTAGAGTTGGGTTAGCATTTGAGCAATTGTAGCTCCATCTGTGCTAACGATGCTATGCGTAGCATCCAAGTTAAACGTAATAGAGAAGTGTAAAACATTAACTGGGATGCTACTGTATACCAAAAGGCTTCCGTGCGAGGTTGGTAAAATAAGGTCATCCTTGTACGTTGGATAGTTAGTTTGCTAGTTAGGTTACTGTATGCATTGTTAAGGTTCATTTCAATTTGCTATGCTCTACTATAGCATAAAATAGACTAGCTAACGTCAACGTATTGTTGAAGAGAGTTAGTGTATATTAAATCAACCTCACAATGAAATGTGTGTATCTTTAAAATATGAACGTCACATTTCAAGATGGTCCAGAAATAACGCTCCCTTAGATATTGTAATATGGTTTGTTGAACTGGAGTTATTTATTGCAGCTAACCGCCTATTCGACCCAAACATTGTTGTTTTTAATATTATTACCAATGCCTTTTTTAATTGTATTATCATCACACTTGAGAAACAGCCTTATCGTGGCTGTACAACGGAACATGTAACTTAATGCCTGCATTTAAGGACGATGAATAGCGTAGTCAATGCTTTAGTGACAAGGAAATTATTTGTTTAAATATTAGATATGACGTTATCTGTGACTTCAGTGAAAATTAAGCTTATCCATTGCATTTGTTCAATAGGTTTGTGTCTTACCCTTACGTGTGTGATACATATGGATATCGCATATGAAAACAAATTAATTTGACTGACTCATGAAAACCTCTTCCAAAGTAACAGTAAAATAAAAAGGACCTACACAATAATACTCAATCAAACTGATACAGTATAAGGACTGTGATATCCAGCAATTTCTTAAGTATAACAATAAGATTATGACCTGTTTTTTAAAAGAAGATAAAAAGTTGTTTGCATGTAAAGAAGTCTGTAACCCACACATGTAACTTTACATCTGTTTGTTCAAAGTGTCCTTTAGGTGATCCACACAGGCTGGACCAGAGGAGGAGAGACAGATCTGAACTCCTAACAGCAGAGAACTTCAGCACGGATTCCAAGGTACACCTTTTTCATACTTTACAAAGAATGCATAAAGTAATGACTCTAATACACATGCCATTAAACATGACTAAATACTAGATCACCTACACATCAGTGATGTTGAGTGTACTTTCTTAGCTAAAGGTTACATTTACATTTTACCAAGCAACATAAGTTTTTTGTTCAACTTTCACATTTCAATGTATTTAAGGCAAATATTATTGAACATAGTGAGAACTGCGACCCTTTGTCTCTGCATATTGACTGTAAAACAACATGTTAAAAGGGATTCTTTGAGTGAGACAACCGAACAGAGCAAGCTTCTACAGTTGCACTAAGTTTTGATAACTGTTAAATATTATTTTAATAATACATTTATTTCAATGTTGATGAATTTAGAATGGTTTATTCATAATCTGATTATCTTTGTAGTACACTGTTGGATTTAAAAAACACATTCAAATAAAAAAATCATTATATTTATAGCCCCTGAACAAACAAACACACCTCTTTCTTAAATAACACACTTGCTCTGCAATAATGTTTTTTGATATTTCTGTTAGGAAAGGACATGCCTGAGAGACAGGACTGCTTCACCATGTTCTCTTTCTCTGAGGGTCCAGAAGAACATCCAAGAGGGAAAGGAAAAGCTGATGTGATGAGATTTAAGAGCAGTACTGGACATTCACTAAGATACACTTATATTGTAACACAAAGACCTGCACACTGAATAGTTTTGTAGTCTAACAGGAACTTAATTGTTGTGTGTTTTACGTTGCACCTCAGACAGTGTGATTATTGTCAGGCCTATAAAGTTTGGCACAAACAAATGTCAGCTGATCAAAAGCATTTGCCTCACTTTATGAGCTTCACAACACTTGTGCCTTGTACCGCAGAGTTTGCAACGTCACAAATAAATGGGGCCAATCTTCAGTCAGATGTGAATGTGTAATCTAACATTTTCAGTAAGAATAACGGACAAAAGGAGTGCAAATACAATTTATTGAAATGTGAACTAAAAGTTATCAAGCATGAACCATAACCATTTAAAAAATAATAATATAAGTTACACTAAATGTTAATCTGTTAATTAACAGGCTAGGCCTGTGCAGGTGGTAACAGCTATGCCCAGCATGGGCTAAGTTCTGTAGGTGCAGCTGGTGCAGGCCCTCCTCCATCAGGTCTGGTCCTCCTCCCTCAGGCCTGGTCCTCCTCCATCAGGCCTGGTCCTCCTCCCTCAGGCATGGTCCTCCTCCATCAGGCCTGGTCCTCCTCCCTCAGGCCTGGTCCTCCTCGCAGGGAAAGACCCTCAGCCCTCTCTGGCCAAAGCAACGGACAGGACGTTCATAAAGCTGAGGTTTCCCCCAAAGTCTCTAATCATCCATCCTGTGAATATGAGAGGGGAAAACATAGTGTAATAGATGCTTTGGACAATAAAAAATATAAAGTTAACTGTTGAGTTGCTCAGTTTTTTAGATTGACAGGGTTTAATAATACAAACAAAAGGAGAGGCACCGTAAAATAAAGATCGGTCTTTCAATAAATTGTGTTGATTTTGTCTTTTTAATTGTTTGTCTAAAGTCAAGTAGCTAGAACTGTTACTTATAGTTTGAATGATACAGTCTGGTTATAATGTTTGGAGGAGACATCACAGGTAAGAGCACCATTTGTTGTGTTCCATCCACAACAAATGCACACAGATTGATGTGTGTGTATTTATTTATCTACTATTTCTTGAATCATTACTGTCAGTCCAAAACAAGAGATTTTGTTTTAGTAACATGTTTTTAAAACATTATCTCTATTCCACTATCCTATCTTGAATACTTTAGTTTTTACATCACTACATTTATCTAACAGCTTTAACATTGTAAAGGTGTCACTTCGGACTCTGGGTAATTATGACAGCATGTCCTACTATTTTGAGACTTTGAACAAACCAGACCTGCATCTATTAATGTAGAAAATAGTCAGCACATGAAACCATTATGAAAGTATCATTAGTTAGCTCATTGTTCAAAATGAGCTCCAACTACAACAGTTAAGTCAACTCTTGCATCGGTAATAACAATAAAACAAATGATATAATATAATAGTATAACTTGTGTCTACTTTAAATACTTTAACACTTTCCTAATTATACTAGCATACTTTTACTAAAGTAACAGTAACATGTTTAAATGCAGGGCTTTTGTAAGAGAGTATTTGTATAGTGTAGCATGGTCTACTTGACTTATCTAACCGAAGTGATCGTAACGTTACTTTGCAAACCGTTACACCCCCCCCCCCCCCCCCCCACACACACACACGCAAAAGGACACGGTAACGTTGTGATTCACTTAAATTAATGATGACTACAGAGCTTGCTAACAGCAAGGCACAAGGCTACTTCACTCATTTAGCTAGTTAATGTAAGATACAAATGCTGTCGGGCCCTCACTGCTTGTAAAATAAAGAGCACAAACTGACTACTTACCGAGCCCCTAAGTTCTCCGTAATTTTTCTCCCGGGTTGTTGTGATCACATGACTGCCAAAGCCGTGCTCTGATAGGCCAGAAGTCGGTTTGATTGCATTCGGGCTCGATAGCTTATCCTGTCTGAGTAGCCCGGATGATGCTGCATCGCAATATTGGACGTCGAATTTTATACACCAATATTTTTTACGTCAAATTGTTTTCACTTGAATTTTTGGGATCTGAATTTGAACATTCAAATTTTTTTAACTTGAATTTTTACAATTTTATTTCACATAGGTAATTCGGAGCAAAACAATTCAGATACATGATTTTCAAAGTAATTATTTTCAATGCTATAAATTCGGTATCTGATAAAATTCAAATACTTCTGTCTCTTGTTTGCTTCCATACACTTGCACTCAGATATATTGCTGCTTACAGATTTCCTGTGTTCCAGTTTAAAACCTTCTCCTCGCACTCAGGCTGTTTCTGTGCGCTCGTGAAATGTCTGCTTTCAGATTTCTGCTGTGCGCGCTTGGATCTTTTGTGCAACAACCCTGTCAAAATCCCTCAACCAATAGGAGGCCTGGTTTCCTTGCGGGTGCGTTCGCTTTACTTATTAGAGCGTCCCGTAAGGACGGTTACTTTATAACATAACTGTACTTCACTTGTTTAATTTACAACAAGCACTGTCAGCGATATGAGCCGCATAAATTGTTTGTTTTAACTGTTAGGCTTAATAAACCATTATAGACCTTGGTTACATCACTCAGCTGCACATGCCCACATGCTAACTATGGGTCTTACAAACCTACATAACATTACAAATAGTCAGACGGAAATATTATTTACAATATTAATAAACCTATGAATTCAATTTTAACTGATTGACAAGGCAAAACACTGCACAGCGGCAGCAGCATTAAAGGAAAAATATCGTCTTACCTTGTGTTGGGGCTTCACAAAACTCCAAATGTAGCCTTCCTCTCTGGGGTGGCACTAATCATTAGAGCAGATACATCCACATTGTCCAAAATGTTACTATGGACATGCATCAAAGTCAGATGTGTCAGTCTCTTCTGTGTCATATTACTCCGTAACCATGTTTTCAGACGGCGTAGGGTGGAGAAAGACCGTTCGGATGAAGCAACCGAGATTGGCATACAGAGGCAAAGTTGTATGAGTTTTTCAACGTCTTGGAAAATGCCTCTTGCTTGTGGATGGAGCTTAGCCACACGTGTGGCTATGTCTTGTACCATGTGACAGGGAGAATCACCAATGGCATCTCCAAGCATCTTAAGCTGGAGGTCCAGTCTGTAACGGTCCACATCAGAGATTAGCTGTGGAAGATGAAGAGACTCTAGCTCCAGGGTTTGTTGTTGGCCCCTACTGTTAGCTGCCTCGATGAGCACGTTCTCTCTGAGAGCTGCTATCTTCATGCCATCTTGATCCAATCTTCTTTTCAGCTCAGCAGTGAGCAAATCCACAGCCTCGAAAAACTCTTGTCGCCATGTACTCATTGCATGCGCTTCTGGCTCTGTTGTGTAACAGGCTGGGGTTTTGCTTGCCCTGTGTTGACGAGCATCTGGTATTTTCAGTTCCGCTGCAGTCACTTTGGATTATATGCCCTGGACCACGGTGTCATCACAAAGGGCTACTATGCGCTCCCTCAGCAAATGTGTGCATTCCAGGGCACCCTGTGCTCTAGCGTTGTTGCTCTGCAAATTCTTAGCCACTGCTTCACATGGCTCAAACAGTGCCTCACAGCACAGTAGGCCAAATAATGTTCTCCCTTTTAAAGACTGTTTATAAAGGCCTCCGATCTTTGCTCTTGCATCTCCCCTCACACTTTTGTCATCTTTGAGTATTTTCAGAGTCTTCTGGAGTTCTGTGTAAGAGCTGCAGACACGATTGATGGCTATTGTCCGCACACACCATCTTATCGCACATATGGCCAATATGTTAACCACATCATCACAGCCAAACATGAACACATACAGCTCCTTGCGTTTGGATGACTCGCGGATGACCGTGGCTATGCCCTGAACAACGTTCAATGTCTCAGCAACAAGACTGACCTCACGACCAACCTCTTGAAGAACCAAGTCCAGCGAATGGTTGGCACAGTGCACAAAAAGAGAGTCAGGGCACACTTCTTTGAGTCGAGCCTGAACTCCCGAAAATTGTCCCGACATATTACTTGCCCCATCAAAGCAGTATCCTTTTAGACGTTCAATTGGGATGTTCAGCCTAAGAAACACATCGGTGATGCACTTGAACAGTGTTTGTCCAGTGCTGTCGGGAGCATTGTAAAATCCAAGAAAATCCGTGTGGATCTCCATGCTCTCGTCCACATCAGTGAAAATTGTTCCATGGCACTTACATCTGTTGTACCATCCGCGGTTATTCCATAGTAGGGGCTTTTTACAGCGCGAGACATAATGTCAGCCTGGATAGCATCACTGTTTAATGATTTAATTCTGTATCGTATCCGAGAGCCAATTATCCCTCCTAAGCACCCATTCTCTCTCTTTAGGGAGGCTGTATGTCCGCTCGAGCATAAGTTCATACAGAACACCATCACGACTGTTGTCACCCCGAAAAGCTATTCCTTTTTTACCAAGAAAGATAACTGACCTGAACATCAATTCAAGCACATTCCTTGCGGTGTTCTGTGTTTTCCGGGCAGCGTCAGACAGAAGGGCATTAATTGGTGTGCTACCTAAAGCAGCAATACGTTGGCTTGAATCACTATGAAGTTTTGATTTCTCATGTTCATTGAATTGTTCCCTCCTTTACAAAGCTGCTAACATCCATCCTCACGCTGTCTTCATTAATTAGCCGTTTCTGAACTGCTTTGACACATGTGAAATACATGATATGGTCACTTTCCTCAACATAATGGAGCCACTTCCATCTGTCAAACCAACTTGCATTAAATGACCGACAGAAGGTTTCTTTGCCAAACTTTCTACCGGGAGAATTGAAGTCAGTTGGCTGGTGTGGCTTCTCCATTGATTCGACGCTAGCTTATTCTCCTTCCACATTTTCTCGATCGCTGGTGGTAATGGGAGAAGTTCTCCTAGTTCCTGACTCCGGTGGCTCACAAGTAGATGGAGGAGTTGTAGAGGTGGTGGGCTGAGGAGTAGCTGGTGGTCCTTTTTTGCGCCATTCAAGAAAGTCACTGTCACTCCTCTCTGCAGTGTGTGTGTGTTGCGTCAATGACGTCACTATCCCACGACCTACGACCTAGATGGTAGATGACTCGGATTTTATTTATTTGGAAAATAAATTCAAGCCACCTGACTGATACAAATATATACTATGACTAATACTGTATACAGCTAATTTTATTTTAAGTAAAACCATAACTATTTTCCATCCATCCATCCATCTTCTCCCGCTTATCCGTGGTCGGGTCGCGGGGGTAGCAGTTCCAGCAGAGAGCCCCAAACTTTCTTTTCCCTGGCGACATCAACCAGCTCTGACTGGGGGATCCCAAGGTGCTCCCAGGCCAGCGAAGAGATATAATCCCTCCACCTGGTCCTAGGTCTAACTATTTTATGTAGTTTAATCATTTTTATTTAGGTGGTCACTCGTACGCACCCCTACTTCACGCCACGCCTCTTTTAAACATCACTGTTGGCTGAAATGGAATCCGGAGAATACATCAGTATACCCTCGGGTATAGCTCCTCCGAGAATCCTCTCTCCTCTAAATCAGTGTATCCTCGGTTATGGCTCCTCCAGACAGCCTCCTCGATAATCGATCCTCGACGACCCTTTAGAGAAATTTGTTTTCCTTCGAGGCGGCGCGGCGACATCCGTTTCCGGGTCGCTGCCGGAGGACCTGGGAGTCTGGGACGCGAAAATTATAGAAATGACAAACGGCTCATTTCGGAGGATTCGCGCGCGTCTGCTTGACGCCGGGACGACTGACTGCCCTTCCCGACAGGCGCACGGACGCGAGGGCCCGCTCATCACTCGCACTTCTGTGACCGCAGTTTTAATTATTATTGTTGTTGTTGCTATAATGCAGGGGTATTCAATTGCTTTTCAAAGAGGTCCAGTAAGAGAAAATGTCATTGAATGCTTTGTTTTTGCTGTCTACCTTTCTCTTTTTTGAGCACACCATTGAAATTACTCACTGACTGCACCGATTTGATTGGCTGAGACACCTCCTTAAAACATTAAACAATAACTTTTTTAAACCTTTTTATCTTTATGTTTTAAACATACATTTTTGTTATGCTTTAAAGTTTAAACACTACATTTTTTACATTTTCAACATCGTGGATAAATCCTTATATGCTCCCGGCAACACACTGAACGTCAACTTTGCCTCCATATTACACTCACCCCTACTTTAGTGGGAACAATGAGTCTGTGTCTTTGATGCGCACAGGCGGATGATGCGGGAAGCAGAGTCCTGCATCGGGTCGGGGACCCGACGGGTGACCTGCAAAAAAAGTGATTTGCGGGTGGTATTATTTCAAACGTTTTTTTCCGGGTTCGGTTCTGGGTAAAACAAAGAAGATGTGGGTTGGGTCGCGGGTGTTGCATAATAAATATATTTAAACAATAATCATTTAATTTTTAAAGATTCCACAGACTTCTCCCCCGTGGGACCGCACATAATCATAACATCTGCACCGCATCAATCTGCTGCTGAGCGCGCCACATTCAAAATGGCTGGGGTGAAGCTCTATAGCGGAGAATACAGCATTGTAAATAATTCTTCCTCAAAAGCGAAATCCAACGTCTGGGAGGCTTTTGGTGTCATCCTAGATCAGGGGTGTCAAACTCAAGGCCCGGGGGCCAAATCCGGCCCGCGACTTCATTTAATGCGGCCCCACAAGAGCTTGCAAAGAATATAATATTTTTATTATACGGTTACATGCCGATTTACAGAAGCACGTTGCCCATAAACTACATGTCCCACAATGCATCTCAAATTTAACTTTTTTCTCAGAATTTGACTTTTTTTCTCAGAATTTGACTTTTTTTCTTCAAAATATTATTTTTATTAAAAATCATTTTGTGACATTCTCAGTGAAGCGACTTGCAATGATTTGCCCTAGACTTCTGCTTTCAGACTTAGTTAATTATTAAGTTATTACCCTATCCGATAATAATCCAATGCAGAGGCAATAATGTAATATAATCAGGGGTGCACATAACTTTTTTGCCCTGGTTCTCAAAGGAGCACCTGGAGATGTTGCTTGGTGCTCATCCTTAAAATGAAATAAACCGTAACTTTTGAGGGGGTCTTGACTTTATTTGCCGGACACACGGCACTAAACACACATGCAGAGGTGAACACAGAACACACATGCAGAGGTGAACACAAGACAACATTAGCATTAGCATTAGCAACTCAGATTGTTTACAAGAACATATCCAACTACCCTTTTATCTGCAAAAACTGAATTTCCCCCTAGGGGGGTTAATAAAGGTTCATCTTCTTTTAAGTGTTTGTAAAATATAACTGAGGCAGAATTTCCTTTAGTCCTCCATTATGGTGATATAATCTTCAGGAATGACTTCCATGAACAAATACATTATAAATTACATTCCATCTTATTCAAGCTGGTTTTGGGTCGAAAGTCTCTGTTGTCATCTTAGACAAGTGGATGTAATCAAATAAGTATGTGAACATAACCAATAACCTACCATAGCCAATAACAAATTAATGTAACTTATTTTATTTATGTTGTTCATTCATATCTTATTTTACCTTAACGTTTATTTATTTATGCATTTTTTTTTATCTCTCCAGTTTTAAAGGATATTTTTGGTTACTGTCCTATAGTATACATTGGAATTATTTCAAACATGTTTATCCCAATAATTATAAAGGAGAGCCTTGGAAATATGTGTTTACATAAATTGTGACCAAACCGTTTGAACTTAGACTAAAGTTAATGATCTAAACACTCAGAGTCCTTTACCTCACTGAGCGGTAGTATCAGCCTCTCAGTCTGACTGGAGAGGACTCTCCCTCCACATTATTGTAGAAACATCTTCTTCTTCTATCCGTTAAAGCAGCTAGCACCAGATTCTAATAACAACAGCGCCGGTACCGATGCACCCTCCCTCTCTCTCTCGCTCACTCGCATTTTGGCTGTGAGCTGCGGGCGCCAGATAAGCCAACATCCCCCATTTTCATCACTTACAGCGCCCATCGTACAGGGCAAATGAAACGTGTAACCGGGGTGAAAAGGGTGTACATTTACTTAATTGTGAATATTGTTACACCAAGGCCGAAAATTAGGATGAGCCCCAACGGTCAAAAATGTTTGTTTCCCTCCCAGAGCTGCCAGCGCAGTGCCTCCACAGATCTGGCGCCCTAGGCGAACATCTATTACGCCAGTGCTACGGGCCGGCCCTGAGTTCATATCATAGGTTCGCAACTCGCAAATATATTTCTCTCTCTCTTCTCTTTTCTCTCTCCTCTCTTCTCTCTTTTCTCTTTTCTCTTCTCCCTTCTCTCTCTTCTCTCTCTCCCTCTCTCTCTCTCAATGTTGGTACGCAAATGCGCCTTTTTTCAAATGACACGGTGCTCTTTTTTTGGCGGAGGTGCGCACCTGCGCACCAGTTATGTGCAGCCCTGAATATAATACATTATTTAATATATATTAAATATTTATATATGTATTTTTATATATAGTCTTAAAGTTACAACCGGCCCTTTGAGTGCAACCATAATGCTAATGTGGCCCGCGAAGAAATTGAGTTTGACACCCCTGTCCTAGATGGAGAAAATAACCAACATCCCACGCTTTTTGAGCCAAGTACGCAACTGCGTGTGTTAATAATTGCATGTTTTCACTGCTCATAGGACATGCGGATTCGGGTCGGTTTGCGGATCAGGTATAATTAAGTGTGCAACTCGATTTTGACAAGAAAGCTACTGGAGACTTCTAGAATTGTGTGAGTAACATTGTGTTTTTAGACTTCTCTGTTTCAGTGTGTGTACTCTGTATCAATGCTCTGTAGTTGATCTGACTGGAATTGTGATTTCAAAACTCAAAACCGCTACAGTATCTGTCAGGCAGAAACTTGGGACAAGTCATTTGACTGAAACCTTAAAAGTGAACTAACTGACTGCTAGGGTTAACTTTGATTTAAACATTTGTAGAATACTAAGAGCTTTATTGAGTAGGTGTAACTGTATTAAGGGTTAAACTCATAACTTTATAACTTAGGGTTTAATGTAATTGACTTAAAAGACAATAACACATCAGGAGGAAGCCAGTCTCGATTGAGACCCATCAGCTGTGATCTGAGGCCACTCCCCCAACAGAAACTGTATTTAAATCTCATCCTAACCACTGACCTGCCAGTGTGCAACTCGATTTTGACAAGAAAGCTACTGGAGACTTCTAGAATTGTGTGAGTAACATTGTGTTTTTAGACTTCTCTGTTTCAGTGTGTGTACTCTGTATCAATGCTCTGTAGTTGATCTGACTGGAATTGTGATTTCAAAACTAAAAACCGCTACAGTATCTGTCAGGCAGAAACTTGGGACAAGTCATTTGACTGAAACCTTAAAAGTGAACTAACTGACTGCTAGGGTTAACTTTGATTTAAACATTTGTAGAATACTAAGAGCTTTATTGAGTAGGTGTAACTGTATTAAGGGTTAAACTCATAACTTTATAACTTAAGGTTTAATGTAATTGACTTAAAAGACAATAACACATCAGGAGGAAGCCAGTCTAGATTTCCTTTTGAGGGCCACCAGCTGCAGAGTTAACTAATTAAAGGGACGTTGCCCCACAGCTGTGAGAACTCAGCAATCAGGTGTCCATTTTAGGTAGCACTTTCCTGGAGCGTCAGCTTCAGCGTCAGACAGGCTAAGACTGGCAAAGACATTAGAGTCCTGTGGGAGTAAGACTGGCAAAGACATCAGAGTCCTGTGGGAGTCACGAGGGAGGCAAAGAGGAGGCAAATCCTACTTTGATTGAGCTAAGTATCGCTGGTGTTTTATTTTATTTGGTTGTTTAGCCCCTCATGCTATAATCATGTGTATTTTCTCCATTCCTGTTCATGTGTCTTCTCGCAATTATCACTGGCCCCGTGTATCTCGTAATCGATATAACCGGCCTGCTCTCGTCTATCCCACATGCTCCACTGAGATCCAACATCTAGTTTAAGGTGGCCTGTGGAACTGCCAGTCAGCTGTTCCTAAGGCTGACTTCATCTCTGGCTACGCCTCCCTGCAGTCTCTGGATTTCCTTGCTCTCACTGAGACCTGGATTACTCCATCCAACACATCCACCCCAGCAGCTCTCTCCACAGCATATTCCTTCTCCCATACACCCAGACCCACTGGCAGAGGAGGTGGCACTGGTCTCCTGCTCTCTCCCAAATGGAGCTTTTCCCTCTTCAAACTACCTAACTTCACTCCTTCCACCTTTGAATTCCATGCCGTCACAGTAACCCATCCTATACAGTTAACCATTGTTGTTCTCTACCGTCCACCAGGCGCCTTGGGGGACTTCTTGGAGGAATTAGATAATCTCCTCTCACACATCCCTGAAACTGGCCCTCCCGCTGTACTTCTCGGAGACTTCAACCTCCAGACAGGGAAGATAGACGAACTAACATCTCTGTTAACCGCCTTTGCTTTCTCACTGTCTCCGTCCCCACCGACTCATAAAGCTGGCAATGTCCTTGATCTCATATTCTCAAGGAACTGCGCTACTTCTAACCTCTCTGTAAACCCGTTCCACACATCCGATCACTTCTTCATTTAATTCTCTCTACCCCTTTCCAAACATAACAAACTAATCTCTTCTCATCCTGCACTTGTCCGCCGTAACCTTCACTCCCTCTCCCCCTCTACCTTTGCCTCATCGGTGCTCTCAGCCCTCCCTTCCTCTGACTCGTTCCAACTCCTGCCTCCAAACTCTGCTGCAGAAACTCTCCTCTCTACTCTCTCATCCACTCTGGACTCTCTCTGTCCTCTCACATCTCGGCAGGCTCGTCAGTCCCCTCCTGCTCCCTGGCTGAATGATGCACTGCGTGCTAATAGAACCGTCCTTAGGGCAGCAGAGCGGAAACGGTGGAAATCCAAACACCGTGACGACCTCCTAACCTATCAGGCTCTCCTCTCCTCTTTCTCTGCTTCGATCTCTCAGGCAAAAAGCACTTTCTTTCAAGATAAGATCCAATCTTCCTATTCCAATCCTAAACAACTATTTTCCATCTTCTCCACCCTCTTGGACCCTCCAAAAGCCCCTCCCCCCTCCTCACTTCTGTCAAGCGACTTTGTTACCCACTTAAAAAAAAGGTTGATGATATTCGCTCTTCTTTTTCTGACTCACCTTTACTCACCGCTGGGTCACCAGACCCTCCTTCCACCAACACACTAACCTCCTTTTCCCCTCTCTCTCCAAGTGAGGTTCTTACCCTCATTACCTCTGCCCGCCCTACCACCTGTCCTCTGGACCCTATCCCTTCAAACCTCCTTCAGACTATCGCTCCTGATATTCTACCGTTTCTCACCCATTTCATCAACACTTCTCTAACTTCTGGTCACTTTCCAAACAGTCTCAAGGAGGCAAGAGTAAACCCTCTCCTAAAGAAACCCACTCTCAACCCGTCTGATGTTATAAACTACAGGCCTGTCTCTCTCCTCCCGTTCCTGTCTAAATCACTTGAACGTGCTATCTTTAAACAACTCTCCTGTTATCTCAATCAGAACAACCTTCTGGATCCGTACCAGTCTGGTTACAAGGCAGGTCACTCCACAGAAACTGCTCTCATTGCTGTCACGGAGGAACTCCACACTGCCAAAACTGCATCCCTCTCCTCTGTCATCATCCTGTTGGACCTGTCTGCTGCATTCGACACGGTGAATCATCAGATCCTCCTTCGCACTCTCCAAAAACTTGGAGTTTCAGGCTCTGCACTTTCCCTCCTCACCTCATACCTGAAAGACCGTACCTACAGGGTGACTTGGAGAGGGTCTGAGTCCGACCCTTGTCAATTAACTACAGGGGTCCCTCAGGGCTCTGTTCTTGGTCCCCTCCTCTTCTCCCTGTACACAAACTCGCTCGAATCAGTCATTAGCCCGCATGGTTTTTCTTACCACTGCTACGCTGACGACACCCAATTAATTCTGTCCTTTCCCCGCTCAGAGACCCAGGTCGTCGCATGCATCTCTGCTTGTCTAGCTGACATCTCTCAGTGGATGTCTGCTCATCACCTCAAGCTCAATCTTGACAAGACTGAGCTGCTCTTCCGGGAAAAGATTGTCCCACTCTTGACCTAACAATCAACATCGGCACCTCAGTTGTTTCCCCGACTCAGACTGCAAGGAATCTGGGTGTGACCCTAGATAACAACCTGTCCTTCAATGCAAACATCGCTGCTACAACCCGTTGCTGCAGATACACGCTTTACAACATCAGGAGGATACGTCCCCAGCTGACACAGAAAGCGACTCAGGTTCTGGTCCAGGCTCTCGTCATCTCACGCCTAGACTACTGCAACTCCCTCCTGGCTGGTCTACCTGCATGTGCCATCCGACCTCTGCAGCTCATCCAGAATGCAGCGGCTCGTCTGGCCTTCAACCTTCCTAAATTTTCCCACACCACTCCGCTCCTCCGCTCCCTTCACTGGCTTCCGGTAACTGCTAGAATCCACTTCAAGACACTGGTACTTGCTTACCATGCTGCGAATGGATCTGGCCCTTCGTACATCCAGGACATGGTTAAACCGTACACCACAGCGCATGCACTACGCACTGCATCAGCCAAACGACTCGCTGCACCCTCGCTGCGAGGGGGACCCAAGTTCCCATCGGCGAAAACACGTGGGTTTGCTGTCCTGGCTCCAGGATGGTGGAATGAGCTCCCCATTGACATCAGGACGGCAGATAGCTTGCACATCTTCCGGCGCAAACTGAAAACTCATCTCTTTCGACTCCACTTCGAGCGATAGAACTATTAACGAAGCACTTTTATACTAATAAAGGACTGGCTTATCTAAAGCCAGTTGAGTAGCACTTGAAATGTTTGGCTCTATGAAACCTGATGTACTTATATGATTCTGTTTTCTTCAAGTTTGTATTTTGTTGGTCGAACGCAGTTATTGTAAGTCGCTTTGAATAAAAGCGTCAGCTAAATGCAATGTAATGTAATGTAATGTAATTACTGTAATATCAAAACAAATGGATCCAGGTCTGACATTTTTTTATCATACATGTGAATCATTTAGCTAAAGGTTAGCATTAAAAACTAGGCAGTGTTTTTCCCCAAAAAGTGGCTTTGGGGCAAAGTGAGTGAAGTGCTGGGGGGTAAATTGAGCCAGTTGTTCAAGTTAGCCCCCCATGAAGCACTGACGTTGAGTTAAGTCTCTGTAGTATAAAATTGTATTTTAGAGTAGTTTTACACAACTGATTGTTTTTTATGTTTTAAACATTGTGGAAACAACAACATTCCTGCACCAAACAGCTGGATAGAGAATGGTTTAGCAGGTAGGGTGTGCAAGAGATCACATGATCCAGTAGGTCAGCTCATGTGTAGGTCTTGTGTAGCTAAATACAGTATCTTCATAGAATGTAATATTTTAAGTTTAGATTGGTTCAATCATTTTAAGGCACGCCACCATCTTTCCTGCCGTATGCCTGGCAGGAGTTATTTGACAATCCGGCTAAAGTGATTACCGATGAGAGAATAACCACATTTGATCACATGAATAACTAACAATGTTATATAAATCAATTTAAAATAATTTAAATGATTGCATTAAAAGTCCTCCAAAATACATAATTCAGACACTAAAGACCTTGAGGATCAACGTCCATGTTGTGATTAAAACCTGTTAAACCCCGAGCCTGTTTTTCAGGTTTCAGGCTCGAGAATGACATTCCCAGAACAAATGACCATATCTTCCCTTCTAAAAGGGTTAAATTAATAATCTTTTTTCTCAAAGTAATGATAAACCTGTGAGTTGAATGTAGAAAAGTCAGAATCAATATAGATGTTTTTTATTTTAAAGAAAATTCAGATTGAACATGGTAAAAAACTGTAAATTATAGTGTCCGTCCAAAACATATTTTGTACTTATAGTGAAAACTAACCTTGGATGATGGGTTAGTAGACTAAAAGCTTTAGGAATCCAAAGTACAACATATAATAAGTACCCTGTATCAAGATTGATGCAAAACAATTGATATTTGACCTTCTTAGACAGATTTAGCAAAAAAAAAACCTCTTCTGGGGCCATTTGGGTGGAATTTCCATATCTCTGGCCCCCCTTGCTGGATTTTGACATGTGACATCTCTTTCTGACCGTTAGAGCCAATGGAATCGAGGGGAACTCACACATAGTCCTTATTTGGTAATGTGTGTGTGTTAGACTGCCGCATAGCCTAGACCGGAAGCAGCAGCCACTCTGGTGGCTACCATTAGCAGCTAACTTTTGCTCTGCGATTTTTACATAAAAATGGAATTATGGATTATAAATGAAATCATTTTTTTATACAGAAACGTTAAAAACCTATGGATTAACCGATTTAGCCACGTTTTTTTTCGTTTTAATGCCGTTGAACACGTCTTTTGATCAGATTGGATCACAGTGAGAATGATCTCCCTAGAAGCTCCGTAAAGGTACGTGTTGTGATGTCTGTGTTTGCTTCCCCTGTCGTGAGTTCGGATCACTCAGTGATGATACTGTATACTGTACCTCAGCTTTAATCGGATATCTTGTATGTGCAGCTACGATAAGTAATAAGGGTATTTTTATCTTGAGTTCTGGGCCAATGTCCGTTAGCATTTTTCGCTAAGGGGTCATTTAGATGCTTCTTATGAGACTTGTGTTTTGTTTTGGTAAAAATGGTTTGTATCGTCAGTTAGCTGAGATTATTCCCGTTAATCTGGTATAACACATTAATAGGTTCTTAAATATTAAGATCCCCTGGCTGAGACACAGTGTCGTGAAAAAAAAAAACGGACCTTGGGGTTTAACAGGTTTTAAGGAGATTTGTGCAAAATAATGGATGGCAGGCAATTAGTATATGGAAACTGCCATTATGTCAATGATGCTAGAAGAGCCATACATCTTCTGAATGCCTTCAGTCACGAGTTAGTGGTTCTAAATTGTCATGAGGCTGAGATGATTCTAGAGGTCACAATAACTCATTTTAAATATTGATGTCAAGTTAAAACATAAATAAGTGCATCCCTGTAATGTAATCTTTACAAGTGACAAGACTGGGCTCAATAAATCAACAAGAGTCTCAGCTATTCACTCAATTTATGCATTTCTAAAACTGTTTAGTACACCGGTGTGCAGAAACCAATTACAGCAAGCATAGTTAAAAATAACACATTCACACTGTATGCTAAAAACAACATGTTTCATGCTCCAAACAGCATGATACCATAAGGAAGGAGTCATGTGTAAATATATAACTGGCTGTTAATTATTTATATCTACAAAACCCATACTGAGCCCACAGTATGGGTTTACAGAGATGCATTGTCCTTACAGCAAATGCCCTCTTCCTATGAGATGTTATGACGTTCTGAAGATGTCTGAATGTCAGGCAATATCACGGTTTTAAAGTGGAGTAGAGGAAGGTGAAAGAAGACAGGGTACAACCGGAGTTATGAAAGCCGAGGGGGTTCAGCTCTATAGACAGCAGGAGAGCATCAACTCCAGAACAAGAAAATATCACAGTGCACCGAGAAAGATAATAGGAAAACTCCCATGTAGTCGCCCTCAGGGGTCACACCTGGAGTTTGAAATTGTCCTTTCATACACGTGTCTGCCGCTGTACTCACACTTTGTCAGCGTGTGGAGGATTTACCACCAGCAGGACGGCTAACGAGACAGCCCTCCTCCTGCCTTCATCATTACTCCCACCAGCCACCGCGGAAAATCAATCCTCGATGCTGTGACACAGCAAGATGGAGGACTTTCCCAAATGTTTACCCTCTGCTTTTACACAATATAGAACCCAGCAGGTGACCCCGCCCAGTGGCGGTTCTAGACACATTTGACTGGGGGGGGGGGGGGGGGGGCAGGCTGGGGCCAGTTATTTTATGAGAGGGGCACAATAAACGCAGGTTAAAAAAGACAAAGACAGTATTAAGTGTGCGTAAAATTTAAATTAAATACAGTAATTGGTATTTGTTTCTTTACAGGTATCTGCTTCAGTTACTCTAACGGCCCGTCTACACTACAGGCATACAAAAATCTTGAAGCTGGGCGTGTCTGAGGCTTGGCGATTTCTCGCGCCCAGGGCGACCAACAACCAATCACATGAATCTCCCGCCCCCGACATACAAAGCAATAGCAATGTTAAAACGAAGTAAACTGGATATAAAATCCCCAAACAGACGAAAACCTACCAGTTTCACCCACTGTCTCTGCCACCTCCCTCTATGCCTGGTTCCTCCGGTTTGTATCCCGGTAAATAGTTCTGGTCGTAAAGAACCGGCTGATTTGCTACCGTAATTTCTCGTTTGGAATATGAGGAAATGAACTGCGGTCTGGCTCTCCCAGCTTGCACCCGGTTTGATTGGCTAGCGCTTCTACTGGCGGGATTTGCATAAACGGGATTTGATTGGCTGATGCCAAGCATCGAGCCTCAAAAGTTGAACATTGCTCAACTTTTGATGTTCGCGATGCTTGCAAAGCCACGCTCCGCTCCCCACAATGCAGTTTGGCGAAGATTCAAAATCAACTACGTCACCCCATTCAAGTGAATGGGCGAAGCGTTGAAAGCATTTTTCGATGCCTGTAGAGTGTAGACGGGCCGTAAGATACAGTTCTTCGTTTCAGTAGCAACATTGTTTCAGTCGTTTTTTCTTTCATTTACAGTATTTGTTTCAGTAACTAAGTTACAATTGTATTACATCACATAAACAGTATTTGCTGCATCACTGAATATAGGGTGTTGAACAGTTAAATCACTGCTGTTCATCTGGGTCTTTGCATCCCAGGAGTTTCCTCTTCTTTCACTACAGCAACAACATCCTGCGGTTTTGGTGATTTTTAGTCGGTCAACGTCCAGGCTTGGATCTTACTTGAAGTAAAAAGGGAACAGCCTCTGGTTGGAGAAGTGTTGTTTTTTTCCCTGCACGCTTCAGCCGGCCAGTGGCGGTGTAGCGCTCTAAGGGGTTTGACTTGAATGCTGAGTATCATTAGTAGGCCTACCGCCTATCACGGCCGCTATAGCCAATAACCTTTTCTTTTGGAGGGGGGGGGGGGGGGGCACAGGGGGGTCCAAAGTCAGTGTTACGTAGTGCTGCGTACCTGGACTCACATTCAGGTTCAGGTCCGGACTCAAGTCCAGAGGTTCCTGAACCCATGGCTTGTGTCAAGTTGTGTGAGTAACTAAACTTATTGTGAGCTAATTATCAATTGAAAATTAACTCATAATCAACTCAAATTCAAACTCATCAGGTTTGCTCCCTTCCAACTTTTGTCTACATTTCTCTACAAAGTACAAATGTAAAAAAAACACTTTTTGCCACTTAGTCTACAAATGACTTATGACAGCAACTACAGTGAACTACTACAAAGTTCAAACATTTATTTCATTTACCAAACTAAAGTAACCAAACAGTCCCTGAGCTGACTGAGCCTAAATCCCTAAAACTTTGCTGAATGGTAGTGTAGAGTAGACCATTGGTTCCCAAACGGTGTGCCGCGGCACGTGCCGTGAGGCAAGTCCAGGTGTGCCGTGGGATTTTGTGACAACCATACGTTATTATTGCAATACAACTACACAAAAATAATAATTTTTTTATTTACTACATCAGTACTTTGTAGGTTTATATGTACGTAATCTGCGCGACTTGCGCGTCCACATCTCCACGTGCAGTGCTGCATAAACATGGCTGAGTCAGCGATAACTTTCGAGGGGTGGTGCCCATTATTTTGAGTTCGTCCGAAGAATAGACAGGAATGTGACGGTGAGGTGCAAACTGTGTCCAGGCCAGAAGCTGTTATCCACTGCTGGAAACACCACGTCAAACCTCAACAAGCACCTGCAAAGAACACATGCTAAGGTGAAGCTAACGCACACGCTATTTGTAGTTTGTTTATATCACGCAGTCTGTTCTTCTTCTCTGTCTTCCGGTTGTTGCCTGTTTTGAATGACAAATACACACTACCGCCGCCTGCTGGTAAGGAAAGTTATTGCCACTCACGCATGTGCAGTTCGTACGAGTTACTTTATGTAGATAGTAACGAAGTAGTGTAATATATTACTTCTTTTTTTTTAAGTAATATGTAATATATTACATTTTTTTAGTAACGACCCCATCTCTGGAGTTGGCGTTATCTACTCTGATTTACATGAAGAACAACAGGAGGTCACGGCTCTCTGTTGAACAGGACTTGCGAGTGGCTCTCTCCTCAGTGCCACCAAGGATTACAAAATGCTGCGCGCCCCGACAGGCATATGTATCTCACTCATTTGTAAGTCGGCAACATATTTACAATAGCACATGTTTCAATGCTGATTGCTGAAATGTTACATTTATAATTTGTAGTTCAAGACCATGGACAATGCAGCTTCCTTGCATTGACAGTTCTCTGTGCTGAATTTCTGCTGAGTTTCCTTTGCCTCATTTTTAATGTTGCGACCTGTTTGGTTTAAATGAGTGTGTTGCTGCTTTGATGAAGCCTAATTTGATAAAGTTTCAAATTAATTTCTGAAATATTTCATTAATAAATATTTCACGAGTAATATAGTTGTCTTTGTCACATTTTATTTGGCATTAGTAAATAATTATGCACATTTACAGATATTTTACATGATATGAGTGATAACACGTGTTATAAGGGCTATTCTGCATAATAGGTGTGCCTTGAGATTTTTACTTGTCCTTTGGTGTGCCTTGGGCACAAAACGTTTGGGAACCACTGGAGTAGACTATACGCATTACACTGTTACACCAGTGGCGTTTTCTCCCGGAGGCCAAGGGAAGCCAGGCTTCCCCTGTTTTTTCGGATTGTAGTTATAATTTAAATAAATAAATAAAAACACTTTGTTTTGTTTCGATAATTCTCCTTTGCTGTGTGTTGCTGCCGGCCCGTCTCTCCCCCATTCTCATTGAGTATTTTACAAAGAGTGAAACAAACAGCGCCCCTCTAGATGTTATGGTGAAACAGTAGATTGCACTCACTGTTGCGAGAGGAGGCCAGCCGAATCTGGCTTCCTTTGGTGAAAAAAAATGAGGGATTGACCAATCAGATGAGGCTCACGTGATGCCCCTGCCAACCTGTGATTGGTCAGGGCCATGCCAAGGGAAGCTAGCCGCCTCTTGCTTCCCTTCAGAGGCGGCTGGCGGTTGGCGATTTGATTGGACACTGCCATCCAATCAAATCACATCAACATCAGTTTTAATACTGTAACTGTCATCACCGCCATTAGAAATTATCAAGCAAATGAAGCATTATGGAGGGTGGAGATTTGGCGTACTTAATCAAACATAACTTTACTAAACTTCCGCTACAGCAGCAACTACAAATTAAATCAGATGACAGGCCAATGCCCGCACTCGAGCTGTGTGTACACAGAGGAAAAAGGGAGAGAATCGGACGTTCAATGAGGACATTTATGTCCGCACGGAGTGGCTAACTGGAAGCGCTAAACTTCAGCGTCTATTTTGCTGGCCATGTCTTCTTTTTGACAAGGATTCGTGCTCCCTGAACAATCCTTGGGCAACTTCAGGATTCATCGACCTTGCCAACCTGTCACGGGCAATTGAGAGGCACGGTAAATCCAAAAATCACATAGATTGTGTGATTGTCTGCATACATTAATAAGTAAAATGCTTAAATTAATAAGGAGAGAGTTTTAGCTAGTGAGTGCGTGCGGACCTTTCGGTTAGATAACAGTCGTGTGCAAGTCCTGCATCTGTGTGATACAAATGTGTGTAAAATGATACCGGGCGCTGTAATCACTCATCTGGTTACGTTATTGACCACCCCCCCCCCCGCCCAAAAAATGGGCTTCCCCTACATTTTCCCCACGCCACGCTACTGTGTTACACACCTACTATACAGTATACACTGTAGTGACTGTACAGTCAGAGTGTACTGTACAGTCTGTACACCATGTCTTTTCTACAACTCTACATGTGTACATTATACAGTACATACTACATACATAGTGATGTACATACATACATACAATTTTGATACAAATGTCATACATAGTTAACTTAAGCATCTATCATCTATGTCACTCGGACAGTGAGGAGACTGTGGACTGTCAAGACTCAAGACTCAATATGCAAGAGTACAAGTCTATGTGTTCTTGTTCAAGAACAACAGCATATTGACATTGTCTGGGTGAAGTGTTTCTCTTTCGGCAGCAGCCCACGCTGTCCACTATGTCTAAACCAGCTTCCCTTGACGTCACACAGATCTCGCGAGCAGTTGCGATATTTTGCGAGACTTCGTGAGCTCAGTAATGGCCGCCATATCAGAAGCCGAAACGATGTTTTTCGTCTTTTCTCAGCGCAAATTTCTCGATCTATAGAAGGTTTTAGATGGTTTAGAACAAAAAGGAGAATATACGTAAGTACCGGTTCCCGACGTTCCGGTTTTAACCGGACTTGAACCGAAACGTTTTACAAGTCCAGTACCGGTTCGGCGTACCAGTACGCAGCACTAGTGTTACGGGGCACTGGCCCCTGTTGACCCCGCCCCAGAACGGCCCATGAGCCCCGCCCTTCACACTGGAAAAAATGCTGCTCCGAAATCATAAGAGATTTACGGAAGAGGATTAGGGCCACATAAAAAAATTTTTTGTGAGGATTTGAAAAAAATATTATTTTTTTTGTTCTGAGAAAAAAGTCAGAATTCTGACTTTAATCTCAGAATTCTGACTTTAATCTCAGAATTCTGACTTTTTTCTCAGAACAAAAAAATATTTTTTTTTTGTTCTGAGAAAAAAAGTCAGAATTCTAAGATTTTCCAATAACAATGTGTTTTCTAAAATTAAGTAAGATTCATTTATTGAAACTAGTATCCACATTTTTTACAAATACCCCAGCAGCTCAAAAAAACGTGTTTCATCTGTACAACTCAAGGTTTGATGTTTTCAAGAGTCTTTGACTTCACAAGACACTTAAGATGCATTTTCTAAAAACCAGAACGTATATCTTACTGCATTGTTACTGCATAAGTTATTATGTCTTATATCAAGTGGAAAGACATATTCTGACTAGAGATTAGACACACATACTTGGCAGTGTTTACAGTGCAGTATGACAGAGACTGTGAGGAGTCAACATGTCGGGCCGTGTGATGAATGCAAATAGTTTGACACCCCTTTGGCGATTAAAGTGCAGGCATCACTGTTTACATATTCACATTGTCCCTTAGATTGCATCTCAGAGACAAGATGAAAATGATCCATCTTCATTTACAGCTCCTCACATCTGACAGGGCTGTTGTGTATATTCAACTGATCTGTTCATAATGTTATGAATATATAAAAGGCTATCTCTCAGAATGAGTACCTATCTGCATTCCCCCGTGCTCAGATCCGCCTCTCATCTTTCACATATCAGTATAATCAGCCAGCACAGCGCTGACATTCAGAGCCTTGACAGTAAAACAGCGGGGACTCCTCTGCATACTAAATCACACAGAATGTTAATACAAAACAATGCATTGAGGCTTATGATGCAGGGATGTGCATAATTACACAACACAAGCTTTTCCTCTCAGAGGCGCTCCTTTGTCTGGGATGTGTCCTTCCTTTTGACAGCTGTTTTATCCAGGGGGCTTCAGCAAGCTGCCCTACACATTGTACAATAAATGGGAAGGTATGTTCTTTTGAATCTAAGGAAACAAAAGAAGCATGTGATATTGTTTATAATGTCATCACATCCCATAAAAACGCCCAAATATGAGCGATACGTTTGATCAGTGTTCTAGAATCTGAGATATCTCTGTATTAGCCTGTTAAGCCCGAGAGACCCCGGTTCCGGGGGCCTCCTGCAACATCTTGCAGAAAACAGTGTCTGAGGGCAGGTTAATTTAATAAACTATGAATGTTGTATATCCATGTAACGGAAAGAAACTCATCTAACTGATCATTTTAATTTTTCTTTAAAAAAAAAACCCCACAATGCTAACGCTGAGCCTCTGAATTAGCAACGAGCGAAAAATGCTAACAGATGACTGCACCGAAATTCACTCACAAAACCTTATTATTTATCTTTGCTGCACATCTCAACCCATCGTTTCACATCGTGAGGGGACACAGAATTGATGGGTACCCTCATTATCACTCAATCATACGAACTCTCGGAGATAACAACAAGAACACACATCAAAATATATGGAGATAGTTAGCCAAAAACGGCAAAATGGCTCACCTGTGTGGTAGTCTGGTCAAAAGTGGTCTTTAATGGCATTAAAACGATAACAACGATGCTGACGTTAATCCATAGGTTAATCCAATGTGTCTGTGTCACTTTGAAATGATTTCTGATAATCCATGAGCAATAAATCTGCTCTTCGGTTTTGAGATGTCAGACCTAGAGACAGCTTCACTCTGGAGCAAAACTGTGCACAAAGACGCCATCTTTTTTTAACATGAGTGTGTGCGGGACGATTCCCCTTCGATTCTATTGGCTCTAACGGTCAGAAAGAGATGTCACATAGAGATAAGGAAAATCCACCCAAATGGCCCCAGAAGAGGGTTTGTTTGCTAAATCTGTCTAAAAAGGTCAAATATCACTTGTTTTGCATCAGTCTTGATACAGGGTGCTTATTATATGTTGTACTTTGGATTCCTAAAGCTTTTAGTCTACTAACCCATCATCCAAGGTTAGTTTTCATTATAAGTACAAAATATGTTTTGGACGGACACTATAATTTACAGTTTTTTACCATGTTCAATCTGAATTTTCTTTAACATAAAAAGCATCTATATTGATTCGGACTTTTCTACATCCAACTCACAGGTTTATCATTACTTTGAGAAAAAAGATTATTAATGTAACCCTTTTAGAAGGGAAGATATGGTCATTTGTTCTGGGAATGTCATTTTCGAGCCTGAGACCTGAAAAACAGGCTCAGGGCTTAACAGTATACAACAACTATTAAAACCACATCAGTTAGCCAATCCTTTTTAGTTGGTGTAATATTCTACTAACCATGAATACCCACACTATACACTCTGCTGCTGGCGTAGATATATCAATGGTGCAGCAAATGTGGATTAATCCACCGCTTAAAATAGTCCCCAACAAATACACTGTTCTCCTCTTTTTTAGTAAAGTTTGCCAATCTGTTTTAGGGAGGCGTGTGGTGCAGTGGGTTGTGCGTTAGTGTTCGGATCATGGGGTCCCAGGTTCAAACCCTAGTGCAGTCGGAATGTCTTTGTGTCCCTGGGCAAGACACTTCACCCCAAAGTCATATTATCTTCAATGCACACATTCATATTGTCACTCACATATTTATAAATGTTTCACTCACACAGCATTATTTCTTCATTCTCATTAACAATTTCTACTGTTTAAATGTTTCTCACCGCAGGTCTACAGCAACTATAAAAACGTTTTAGGAGCAAGACAAAGAGAAGATAAGTAAAGAGGATCAAGCTATCCATCCATCCATCCATCTTCTCCCGCTTATCCGTGGTCGGGTCGCGGGGGTAGCAGTTCCAGCAGAGAGCCCCAAACTTTCTTTTCCCTGGCGACATCAACCAGCTCTGACTGGGGGATCCCAAGGCGCTCCCAGGCCAGCGAAGAGATATAATCCCTCCACCTGGTCCTAGGTCTACCCCTTGGTCTCTTCCCAGCTGGACGTGCCTGGAACACCTCCCTAGGGAGGCGCCCAGGTGGCATCCTAATTAGGTGCCCGAACCACCTCAACTGGCTCCTTTCGACGCGAAGGAGGAGCGGCTCAACTCCGAGTCCCTCCCTGATGACCGAACTTCTCACCTTATCCCTAAGGGAGACACCAGCCACCCTGCGGAGAAAACCCATCTCGGCCGCTTGTATCCGCGATCTAGTTCTTTCGGTCATGACCCATCCTTCATGACCATAGGTGAGGGTAGGAACGAAAATGGCCCGGTAGACAGAGAGCTTTGCCTTCTGGCTCAGCTCCCTTTTCGTCACAACGGTGCGGTAAAGCGACTGCAGTACCGCTCCCGCTGCTCCGATTCTCCAGCCCATCTCACGCTCCATTGTTCCCTCACTCGAGAACAAGACCCCGAGATACTTGAACTCCTTCACTTGGGGTAAGGACTCATTCCAAAGCTAATGTAACCTTATTGAATTCCTAACAGGTCAAGGGACCAGTTCTATAACAGCTCTATTATTTGGATGGCTAAATTCTCCCAGCAGTAAACAAAAGGTAGCCAACAGAGTTATTTTTTTGAACAGCAATATTTAGTACATTCAGTATTTCCACCAGAAAACATTGTCTGTATCCTTGAGGTCTTACATGGATAAAGGCAATGTTCTTTTTATGAAACCTTTGAAAAGCTGAATTATTTATTGGTTATTGTAAGCTGTCTCTTTCAACCAGTGAAACTGTGTGAACCATTGGCAGGAATGTTAATTGTGTTGTGTGCATGTGCATCCTCGTACATGTGCATGACACATATAAAAATAGATGAGGGGCCGTACAGGCCGTAATTCATACTGGTCTTCTCACGCACATATTCTCCTTATACATACATATATTTTCACTCTCACACACGTATATATTTACACTCACACATTCATACATTTTGCTCTCATATTATCATATTTCAATGCACACATTCATATATTGTCACTCACACATTCATGCATTTTGTTCTCATATTCATATATTTTAACGCTCATATTTATACATTTTGCTCTCATGCACATTCATTCAATGTTTACATGTAATATTATAAATAATATATGCATGCCTGAAGATAATATATGTATGCAAGAGAATAATGTATGTATGTATGAAGACAATATATGTATGCAAGAGAAGAATGTATGTATGTATGTATGAAGACAATGTATGTATGCAAGAGAAGAATATTTGTATGTGTGAGAGAAAGTATAGTGGAAACGGAAGAAATATGGTTGAAACGGAAGGCAGGTCATTATCGCGCTGTGATTGGCTCAGAAGGTCGAGCGGGGCGGAATCATGTTCAGAACTTCGGATTCAAATCAACATGATGGAGGGAGATGAATCCGTATATCTACGGACCATTTGTTTTTCTTTATTAAACAAGTAAACGGAAGAGCGTCTGAGAGGCGTTTTTGCCCTTTTGCTTTTTACCTTACTAAATGGTCTAATGGTCATTGGAGCGGGGGGGGGGGGGGGGGGGGGGGGGGGGGCACGAAACTCGCGGAAGTGATTTCAAAACAAAGGCACTCGTTTGCTTGGAACGGTGCTGATATTATAAACAAGGTGAATTTAGTGATCACAACGAAAACTGCCAAGACACACATTGAGCCCAGAAAATGAATGTTATTAAGGGCTGTAAATATAATAAGTCTATGTCTAAAATTGACAACATTGTTAGGAGATTTAAACTGTACAGTGATTCTGCACTGCGGTCAACTCAGCCGTCTCTCCACTTTGTTTTTTCAAATCAGCTGCTCTTCATTTTTGCTCTGCTATATTTGACGAGTGATACAAATATTCTTTACCACAAGTTCTTAATAAAACTGACACTGTTGGACTCGGTACTAGTTTGACTGCTACCAAAAATAAAATGAATTAGCCTACTTTTACTGTGTATTTTTTGAGAAATACTCTGTCAGAGTCCCCTCCATAGTACATAATGCATGTTTTCTGCTGTCTTTGATGAATGAGTGGAAGGCGTGTGGCGTAGTTGACTAGTGCGTTGGTGTTCGGATCAGGGGAGCACAGGTTCAAACCCCACTGCAGTCAGCATGTCGTTGTGTCCCTGGGTAAGACACTTCACCCCAAATTGCTCCTGTGGGGATTGCCCACAGTATTATCCACGTCTCTTTGGATAAAAGCGTCTAACAAGTAACATATAATAATGATAAAAAGAAAATGTTAACATTAGTTCTTAAGCAGGCAGTCATATCATTAGCTAGAACTAGCTAGGTCTGATGGGTTTGAACATAAACACGTGTGAAGTATAATCGGGAGAGAGATCAGTGATCAGGATCAGCCGCAGCTCCGGACGGAGCGGTGAACTAGGCCTATAGATGTTTATTCTTTACTGTCGGGTCACTCATTACTGGATCAGCGAGCTGCATGAGACTGATGCAGACCGACTATCAGGAGAGGGAGAGAGAAAGAGAGGCCATTGCTGCTGGAAAGCGCTGGAGACGCTGTAGTACATATGCCAGGCCTGTAAGTGGCGCTGTAGTCTGCCACAAAAGCAGCGAAGAAGACTTCCCTTGCATGGTTGCCATGGTTGCCCTTTTGTTTATTCTCCACTGTGGCTCTTTTTCTCCCTCCCTGAGGCAAGCGTTTGCTCCTCCTGCTTTAAAACAAATGAATAATGACTCTATATAATCATATAAGGGATAATGTGCAGCGACGCGGTCATTATGGGGAAAAGAACACCGACAGGCTGATCAGGAGCCCGACGCGAAGCGGAGGGATCTAGATCGGCATGAAGGCACATTATGCAATGTGCACATTATCCCGCTTATTACATGGCCACATTCTCCATAAAGTAACGACATGACTCCCAATATTAATTGAAATGCTTTTATGGATTTAGAAAATGATTTTATTGATTTAAAAAATAGTTGTATTGATTTAAATTGACATGCATCCGCTAAGAAAAGTAGTCTGTTGTTACCGTTTGAACTAACGTAGCAACGGCAGGAACTGCTTCGATAGCGTTTTTGAGGAGCTTTTTGATTACAGATTTGAAAACATCGTTGCTTGTTTTAAAAGTAGCACAATTCATTATGTCAAACCTTGGGAAGTATCTAGATATCCCTGCCCTAATGCCAAAGTAACTGCCAACTCCCCTCTCCTGCAGGGGGGCGTGGTCAGCTGCAGCTCACAGAATCAGCCCCCTGCAAAAACAGCGCTGGAAAGAGCAAATAGAGCGAAATGAGGCATGGCTAAAATGCAGGATCTTTTTGGTGTTTTGAAAAAAAAACTATATTTATATACTTTATATAGGTATGGCCCTACAATATATTGTTCAAATATAGCATGATAGGTGTCCTTTAATTTGAAAAAGAATAAGCTTCTTTCTTGTTTCAGGATTATAATTTTTAAGTGTGCTCCATCCTCTGCCTTAACATTAAACAGCCGGTGCTTGCTCATGTGATGCTGCTGTGGATACTGCCCTCATGTTGTCCACCACAGGAAGTGTATTTCTATTATCCACTGGAAGACAACACTATCAGTTAATAGAGAGACTAGTAATGTTTGGCATGGATGACATTTATTTTTAGGGCAACAAGGAAGTTAGCATTGCCCTGGCTTCCATAATAATTGTTCCATTGGATTTTGGAATATTGCTGAAAATCAGCTCTTTGTCACGATAAAAGTTTTGGTCTGCAATATAATCTTCACAAATGAAGATCCCATTTATATATTTTTCAATCTTAAATGCATTCCCCAGAAGCCAAAACACTGTAAGGCCATCAACAAACCACTGTCACATGTCTTAACGTCACCACCTATGAGCTAAAGGCAGACTTATGTTTGGTGAGATGACGTTTTAATGTCTCAAACAACCTCTGTAATATTTAGCGACTTTTTAGCAACTACCTTTTTTAAGACGCGTTGAAGCTCAATGATTCTCTAATTGGGTATTTAATTATGTATTTTGTGTCATTGAACAACGTTTAAGCTTACCTCAGACATATATCAGACATCTGACACCCAAAACACCCAACACCAAAAACACAAGACATTGACTTGGAGACTAAGGAGTACGAGTAATTTGTTGGTTTTAAGTCACATGACTGATGAAGCACAGCGAATCTCCCGTCACTGAAACTGATAGACCTCACCTGAGTGACCTAGAGCCTGTTTAATATCTGTACGTTCAACCAATAAGAAAATACATTTTTATTTGAATGCAATATTTGTCTACAATTGCTCATTCTGTTAGAATAGTCAGGGAAATATTGTCATAAGAAATAAAGTCTGACATACTTGAATAAAACACACAGGAACATAGAATTAGATACAAATACCTTATCCTCTAAAAGTAAGTACCATGTGATGTTGACAAAAAAATGGCCTCCCCTTTACCGAGCAACATTTGAGCCTCAGTGCACTACAAAAGCATTTAGACTAAAAGGCCTCACCATGGAGAACCTTTGTAACCAGCACTCTCTTCATCTAATCTTCTTGCTCCCTAACCTGATTCTCCTTCATCCTCTTTGCCGACGGTGGCCGGGGGAATCTAATTCATGAGAGGTCGATGACAGAATGGGGCCTGAGGTCCTGTTAAAGGCTCCTGTGCCTTTTTCCAGTGCGGAGAGATTACTGGAGAGTCGTTAAAGCTGTCATTTCCACAGAGGAGCTGTCATTTCATCCTGGAGATTATATGAGCTGGATGGAACGTTTTAAATTAAAATCTGACAGTCAGTGTGACCTCTGATCAAACACACACATCAGAAAACATGATTTAACAAAACTGAATGACACAGTAAATGATACATTGCAAACGGTGAGACAAACAAGGATCCATGCTTATTGATTCAGATTCAGATCCAACTTTATTGTCATTACATAGTACATGTAATAGTGACAAAATGTAAGTTAGGCATCTGACCAGAAGTGCAAAATAGCAGTGCAGGAGATAATGGTAATTGAGATAATAAAGAGATTCTTCTTCATAATAAGAATAATTATAAATAGAGTAATTATAAATAGAATAATTATAAATAGGCTATAAACAGATGAATATGTACAGTATAAACGACATTGACAGTAACATATATAAACAGGTGGGTGGTGGGTATGGGCTTCGGTTTATCAGGGGGCAGAGTTCAGCAGGGTAACAGCCCTGGGGAAGAAGCTGACCCTGAAGAATATATCAAGGATTAAAAAACTAATGTCGCAACAGGATTTAGAATGCTTGTCCATGCTTTTATTTTCAGTAGACTTGACTACTGCAATAGTATATTCACAGGGCTCACTAAAAAATCTATCAGAAAGCTGCAGCTGATTCAGAACGCTGCTGCTCGAGTGCTCACTGACACTAGAAAAGTGGATCACATCACTCCGGTTCTGAGATCATTACACTGGCTTCCAGTCGGCCAAATCATTGATTTTAAAATACTACTGCTAGTTTTTAAATCACTAAATGGCTTAGGACCGAGGTATATAGACGACCTCCTCCATCACTATGAAGCATCCAGGAGTCTCAGGTCCTCTGGGTCGGGTCTGCTCTCTGTTCCGAGAATAACCACTAAAACATGGAAAAGCAGCTTTTAGTTATTATGCCCCAACAATTTGGAACAATCTGCCCAAATCGTGCACGTCCGCCGAAACACTTTTTTTTTATCCAGACTAAAAACACACCTATTTGTCGCTGCTTTTAATTGAGCTGCCCATACTCACACTACAGTATTCCTTTTTACAGTATGTCATGTATTCTGTACCTGCTGTGTTTATTTATTTAATTTGTTTCATTACGTTTGCTTATTATGCCTGTTTTTAAATGCCTTTTTAATAATGTATTTGTGCTGTATTTGTTCTTAAATGTTGTTTGCTTTTAATCTGTAAAGCACTTTGAATCGCCACGTGCTGAAAAGTGCTATATAAATAAAATTGCCTTGCCTTGCCTTGAACCTGCTGGTCCTCCCCGAGGGTATGAGAACAAACAGATAGTTTGCATGATGAGAGGTGTCTTTAAAGATGTTGTGCACCCTCTGCAAACACCGTATCTCCTGGATGTCCTCGATGGCAGGGAGTGGGACACCGATGATGCGTTGGGCGATTTTCGTCACTCTCTGCAATGCCTTCCTGTTGAGCATTGAACAGTTCCCATACCAGGCTGTGATACAGCTGGTCAGGATGCTCTCGATGGTGCAGCGATAAAAGTTTACCAGAATCTGAGCAGAGGTGATCTTTCTATAGTCTCCTCAGGAAGAAGAGATGCTGGTGAGCCTTCTTTACTATGCTGGTGGTATTCTTGGACCATGAGAGGTCATCGGATATGTGGACCCCCAGGAACTTGAAGCTAGACACACGCTCCACCGCCATTCCATTTAGGTGGATGGAAGTGTGTGTGTTGCCTTTCAATTTCCTGAAGTCCACAATGAGTTCTTTGGTTTTTGTTGTGTTAAGGGCCAGGTTATTGTCAGCACACCACTCAGTCAGATGCTGAACCTCCTCCCTGCAGGCCGTCTCATCATTGTTGTGGATGAGGCCGATCACCGTTGTGTCGTCTGCATACTTGATGATGGTGTTTGAACCATACAGGGGTACAGTCGTAGGTGAAGGTGGAGTAGAGGAGGGGGCTCAGCACGCAGCCTTGTGGGACACCGGTATTTAGGGTGAGGGTCATGGAAGAGAGATTATCCAAACTGACATGCTGGGGTCTGTTGGTTAGAAAGTCTAAAATCCAATTACAAAGGGGGGCGTTGATGCCCAGGTCATTGAGTTTTGCGATTAGCTTGGAGGGGATGACGGTGTTGAAGGCTGAACTGAAGTCGATGAACAGCAATCTTGCATAGGTGTTGGTTTTTTCCTCCAGATGTGAGAGGACGGTGTGAAGTGTTATGGAAACAGCATCTTCCGTGCTACTATTAGTCCAGTATGCAAATTGATGGGGGTCCAGTGTCGGTGATAGGCGGGATTTAAGCTTTGCTAGGACCAACTTCTCGAAGCACTTCATGAGAATGGGTGTAAGTGCAAAGAGACGGAAGTCATTCAGGCCTGCTGCAGCAGAGTGTTTGGGCACTGGCACTATGGCACGTGGAGACAGTTTTGGGCCAGGGACAGGTTGAAAATGTTCGTCATGACCTCAGTCAGTTGCCCAGCACAGGCCCTGAGAATGCGGCCTGGGATGCCATTGGGTCCAGCAGCCTTGCGTGCATTAATCCTGCTCAGTGTGGTGAAGACGTCAGAAGGTGAGAGTGTGAGGGGCTGGTGGTCTGCAGGGGGAACAGCCTTAGTGGCTGTCTCCTGTCGAAGCGAGCATATAAATTATTCAGCTCGTTGAGGAAGAGAGGGGATGGTGGGTTTGTAGTCAGTGATGGCCTGAATGCCCTGCCACATTCTTCAGGGGATGGAGTTATTGAAGTGCTCCTCAATCCTCAGTTTGTAGCAGTGCTTGGCCTTCCTAAGCTGTAAGCCCGTTCGTCACCTGATCTGAAGGCGATTTTTCGCGCTTTAAGTAGTTGGCAAACTTCTTTATTCATCCTCGGCTTCTGGTTTGGGTACGTTGTTATCTGCTTCAGAGTGGTGACACTGTTGATGGTGGTGCTGATGTAGTCCAGTACGGAGGAGGCGTAGTGGTCAATGTCCGTATGGGAATCCAAGGTGGCCTGGGTGGCAAACACACTCCTGGAGGCTGTGTGTTGAAACTTGTCCTGAAGCATAGAGTCTGCCTCCTCAGGCCATACCTTGACAGTCTCACTGTGGGTTTCACATGTTTGATGAGTGGTGTGTATGTGGGGTAAAGGAACAGTGAGAGGTGGTCAGACTGACCCAGGTGGGGGAGGGGAATGGCACTGTATGCATTGGCCATGTTGGTGTAAACATGATCCAATGTTTTGTTGCCTCTCATGGGGCAGGAGACATGTTGTCTGAATTTGGGGAGTACAGTCTTCAAACTGGAGTGATTGAAATCACCCGCAACAATGAAAGCTGCCTAGGGTGTGCAGTTTGTTGTTGGCTAATGGCTGTGTGCAGTTCTTTCATTGCAATTTTAGCATTAGCATCTGGGGGTACATACAGTATACGGCTATTACTAGGATTGCTGTGAACTCTCTGGGTTGATAGAAGGGTCTGCATTTAATAAAAATATATTCCAGATGAGCTGAGCAGTGACTGCCGACAGCAGAGTCTGTACACCATGCTTTGTTTACATACATGCACAGCCCCCCTCCCCTGGTCTTACCGGAGTCGTCAGCTGATCTGTCTGCTCTGAAGAAGTTACGCCCAGTTAGCTCAACGGCGCTATTGGGAACGCCGCTGTTTAGCCATGTTTCCGTGAAGATCACGATGTTGCAGTGCATCATCCGTTTGTGGTTAATGATGCGTAGTCGTATCTCATCCATTTTGTTCATTATAGACCGCAGATTAGCGAGGAAAATGCTGGGTAGGGCGAGCCGATGCGGTGTTAGCTTCAGCCTAGCTCTTAGCCCTCCACGCTTCTCCCGCCTTTGTTTACGGTCTCTATGCTGCCTGTGGGCACTTCCGCACATGTTCTAATGCAGGCATTGTATTTTTGATAACTCTGCAGTTTTTCTCGCTCCTCGGTCCTCGGTCTCACCGGAAGTTGATTTGTCTGTGCCATCTTGAGTACCGTCCCATGGCGCTTATTTCTGCCGGAGGAGCGAGGAGCGATAATGGAGGAGCGATAATGGAGGAATCACCAGGCCATCCTCCGATGAAATCCTCAGACACTCGCCCCGCCCCCTTACTGTGTATCGCTCACTGATTGGACGATGCACTGATCTGATGCTTCTTGACATGAGAGCAGTTTCCCAGCGGAGTGAAGAAAACACATGAAACTCACGAGAGTCACTCCTCAGTCTATACTGTGTTTTGTTTCAATTCATGTATCATTTAGTTATAAATATGTGATATATCTGAACAACACAGTGGTCAAAAAATGTTTTATTCATTTATTGGAAACATTTTCATGATCGCTTTTTTCGTTTATACATTTTAAGAATGGCGTTTATCTTTTTTGAGAATGAGTTCTTATTTTATTTAATGTATTGGGGTCTACAACAGATGATACAAATGTTTGTGTTAGTAAATGTGTGGCGGGGGTGTTTGTAAAAATAACGGGGACAGAGCTGCTGTCAGACAATCAGCTGTGCGGCGTCATCACAAACAGACGTCGCTTCACGTGACGCTCCGGAGGAAAGGACGTCCCATTGCTCTTAAAACTCATTTCCCTGCTTCTCGTGGTTTCCTTGTGTCTCCCCATGCTTCCCTGGTGGGAGGGACTAAACGCAGGGAAACGACGCAAGCGAGGGAAGCAAGGATTCCATTTAATCGACCTGGGAAGGATCCATAGTCTCAGGAAAGCTCCCTCCGAAGAGAAACACCTGAATAGTAGTTCCTTGGATCAGTAAACTGACCTTTATGTGTGAAGTTGTTGTAGTTTCACTTTAATCCATGATATTTTCGACCTCCTGTATAAATACATTAAAAGTCAGACAGGAAATGCCAGCACATTTCATTTCCATGAAAGCGTGGCGCTGCCGCCCCCCCCTCCCCGCAGCATGAGAACCCCTTATCCAGGCATGGAATTGACCTTGGCTTGCAGGGTGGCTGCTGAGATAAGCCAAAATAGGCGCGATAAAACCTGATTCCCTGAGCACCCATGGGGTCCGGGGGTGAGACACGCAGAGAGTCTGAGCGCTGCCCACCTGTCTGCCCACACTCTTGTGTTGCGTATTAAAATTCATGAGCACCGTTGGTTTGAATGCCAAGGTTTATATAGGAGCGTTCTCCCTCTGCATAGGTCCTCGGGGATACACACCAGGAGAGATTAGAGAAGGACGTTGGGGAGAGATATGGGATCAACAGGGGAGCAGAGGGAGAGACTGAGATATGGAGGATAGGAGGAGATAAGGGAGGAAGGGAGGTTAAGGATAGTTGGTGGAAGTAGAAATCTTAAACTAGACAGAATGTTGATTTTGGACCTTTCTTTAAAACTAAGATTGCAACTGATAACAATTGTATTATTATGTAATCTGCTGCCTATTATTTTGTCCAACAATGGTTTGGTCAACAAAAAGCCAGAAAATTGTCCATCCCAGTTCCTCAAAGCCCAATGGGTTTATATGATCATATTGACCTTCATATGATTAAAATGACTTTAATGATTAATCGATTAGTTTATGATCAATGTATCTTTTAAACCCCCTGTCGTGTTTGGGTCAAATCTGATCGATTTACTTTCATCAATCATAACTATTGTGTTTTACACTTGATTGCCTCAAAGAGAGGGGGAGGGACGGACACAACAGGAGGGTTAACCAACTAATTGATTTGTCAACTTATTGCTAGTCAAAACTCCTGGTTACATATTGTGAAATACGTTTATTGAGCAAATTGAATATGATTTAAGGTTAGGGAAACATTGTGGTAACGATTTAAAACCGGACCTTGGGTCTAGAGCCATGCTAGCAGCTCTGTGAGGCTTTACTGAGACACAGCAGTGATCTGAGCCTAATGCTAACATCCACATGCTAAAGAGCTCACAGCATTGGATTTAAGTCCTACTGAATCAATCATCATAAAAGTACTTCGGGAGGGCTGATAATTTATTCCGGGAAATTACTCAGACCTATTAATTGACCTAACCAAAGTTATTGAGTCTATGTAAGTTCACTGCTTGGCTCAGATCCACCAACGTCAGCAAGATCTCACCTCTACAAACTCCTGAAGAACCAGGTTCAATTAACTGCTGTTTCAATTCAGACAACTCTCTTAAATCTGTTTAAGCGATCCCGAAGGATTTTGATATCAGTAATGAGGTGTGGCCCTACCTAAGTGTGAGTGTGGCAGGGTGCAATCTTACCTTAGAAGCAGGAGAGGAGAGCGCAGATGTCTTTTAAGTTGTCCCAATCCAAAAGGTGGGATCAGTTTATTTGAAGAAAAATAGATCCAAACTAATACAGGGTTTTTACCTTCTCTCGTTACAACATTATAATCATACTAAACCTATCATGCTGTGATCATGTTCTAATATGAAAATGTAATTCACAGTTTTACATTTATTACCATAATTTGTAACTTCAACTGCCCAATTCAGTTTGTGATTTTTAAATCTCCCGATAGAATTTAGAGGCATTTCCTCTTAAAAGAAAACATAAGCATAGGTCAGAGAAATATTCCACAGAAAGGACAAGAGGTAAGCTTTGAGGCAGACAAAGGAGGAAAAAGAAGAAGTGTAAGACTTGAAGGTGGCAAACACAGGGAGTGGGAGGCACTACATGAATTGCTCGAGGCCAAGGAGAATGCAATATTTGAAGAGGCTTACAAGCAGCTTCTTCAAAACAAAAAAACATGAGGGGCTTTCAGGGGATATAAAGTGTCCCTGGTGAAGAGAAGGACAGAAACCTGGCAACTAAGACGCACTGCAACGGATAGGAGGAAAGTGCAGTTGAGGGAGTGGGGGGGAAGTGAGCTGTGTGAATGAGGAGCGAGGGATGGAGCGACTGAATGAGCAGAGACTGACAAACTGAGGAGCCGAGGCACTGGCTGAATAAGGGAGCGGGACACAGCTGAGTGACAGACAGAGAGAGAGAGAGAACGAGGGAGAGATTGGCTGACAGTCTTACTTAGTGAGAAACTGGGAGGAAGGAATTCAGAGGTGTGATGAACAGAAACTGTGCCTGGAGAGGACACAGGGGGGCAGTGTGGCACTGAACACAGCTCGCTCTGCAACGCCTGGAGTAATGCATGGGAGTCTAAAGACAGACTACATTGTAAGCCTTATAGTCCCCTCTGCTCCCTCTGCGCAGAATCAGAATCAGGTTTATTGCCAAGTAGGTTTACACATAGGAGGGATTTTCTTTGGTGTATTTGGTGCATACATAAACACAGTTAAAGAAGAAAAATTGTAAAACAACAATTTTGAAATATGGAGATATATTTACATGAAATATATCCAAAAACTACGTAGAGTATAACATGACAATATCAATGTTAAAATAAGATAAAATATGTGCATTATTTGTATTAAAAGTGGAAAGTCCTACAGTGAAGGGACAACATAAACATAGTCAATATTACAACATAATAAGGTCTACGGATTACGCTTTGCAGTTATAAACACATGGTTAACGCTGAACACATATTTGGTTGTGTTCAATAGCTTATGATCTGTCTCAAAATATGTATGTTTGGTTAACTACATTATCGAAATAACCAACAGATCCTCACTCCCAGGTCGGCCTATGTTGACGTTATGTCAAGTCCCCTGTGTCGGCTTTTTCCAACGCAAGAGGGGGGAAGGCCGTGTCGGCTTTTTCCAACGCAAGAGAGGGGCGGCCGTGTCGGCTTTTTCCAACGCAAGAGGGGGGAAGGCCGTGTCGGCTTTTTCCAACGCAAGAGAGGGGCGGCCGTGTCGGCTTTTTCCAACGCAAGGGGGGGGGGGGGGGCGGCCGTGTCTGCTTTTTCCAACGCAAGGGGGGGGGGCCTTAGCGTACATTTTCAACTTTCCGGGATGTCCATCGGCTTCTATATAGCTCCCTAAACGTATGTTGTAGACGACTTGAGATCGCCAGCGAATGCTCTCTGCAGATCCATTCTCACAGCGTTTATCAACCTTTTTCTTACTCAATATCAAGCCACACTTATTGTTTTTACTTCTTTATTTTAATTGAATAATGTAGGACTTTTGTTGCCGTCAGTTATGGGGAGAGTAGGGGCTCAGAATACTGAAATCTGTATCTGTATCTGTATTAATAGACGTGCCGTTGTGCGATTAAGTGATTGTGCAATAATTTACAAACTCTTCAACTACAACTTAAAAACATTTTAGAAGGCCTCACAAAATACTTTAATGTAAATTTAAATTTAAATGTGAAGGGATGTGTGTAATGTGGTGATTGATATTATTCACCCACGGATCTATTGTTCCGCACGGACATTTTAGTTAACCGGACTTCCTGTTGATGTGAAATACGAAAACATTTAAAAAAAATAATACTTTATTCCGAGTGTGCTTGCTTTTCTCTTTGGAGGTCATCACATAACGGCATTGTAATACACGGTTCGGCTGCATTAAATGTTACATATCTGCCGTAGTTCTCTATTTATAGAGCCCTGATGAGAAGACTTCTAGACAAACAGGAAGAACTGCCGCCGAAACTGAATATGTGATGTGGATCATAAATATATCAGCAATTAAACAAAATCTTCAATTTCTCTTCACAATATAAGTCTCCTTGCAGTATCAATACTAATTTGGCTGACTTTTATATTTGATCCAATCGATATATTGGTATATTTACACCATAACGGTGCACAGCTGATAGAAAAGGACACCTGGTGGTTAAAGCACGTCATTGAAATGTATTATTTTTATTATTAGATATTAATAGGAGACACAGACAGACAAACTAATGGCTTTATTTAAACATTAAATAATACTTTAGGTTAAGGTCTTCTTTTGAATAAGAAAAAAGCTTTGGTGGTATAAATATTAAGCCTGACAAAGTACTAATATATTGCTTTCCTGCAATGTTAACTACTGTATGTTTAAGCACTTATTTTAACTGATATTATACATATGTATTATACTCTTATAAGATGTGTAGATAGTATAAGAAATGTGCAGAATACGACAGTTTAAGGGTGGAGGTACACACATATTGATAGATGTCTTGTAATGTTGAAGAACCTGCGACCCAAGTTTTTCATCTCCGACCTTGTCAGGTATTGAACATTCAATAAATAAAGAACACAGAATTATTAAATATAAAACACAGAATTTGTGTGATTATACTAAATGATTTACAAATAAACACCACTGCATATTTACAACTGTTACACATGCTGATGTAACGCAAATGTTTCCAACTTGGGAGCAATAAAGTATATCTTATCTTAAGATGATCGATGGCTACTGCCATATTTGCAAAATGTGCCTCTGAATCTTGACATGACAAGTGCATGTTTCAGGCTCATAAATTAACAACAGGAGGGGTCACAGACATAAGACCAGCTGTTAAATAAAGCTCTTCTGACCTTAGTTTACATGTGGGTAGCCTATATATTAATGCTGCCCATTATGGGCACAAGCAATTTTCACCCATTTATTAATTATATGTTTTAAATTTGAATGTTTCCTATCCCCTAAACCTCCAGGGATGGAGGACTATCACGGGGTTTGTCGAGCGAAGCGGAGAGAATACTTAATTCCGGGTGTAAAATTCTCTAAAGCAACTACTATGAGCTGCTCCGACCCTCGGTCCTGACGGACTCCAACTTGTGTTTATTAATAGAACAAATAAATAAACTCAAGGATAATGATGTGTTATTGTTGAGTAAATAACAATGTGTGGTTTAGAAAATAATACAAAATTAGAAGGAAAAAACGATGAAACAATACAGATTTCAGTATTCTGAGCCCCTACTCTCCCCATAACTGACGGCAACAAAAGACTACATTATTCAATTAAAATAAAGAAGTAAAAACAATAAGTATGGCTTGATATTGAGTAAGAAAAAGGTTGATAAACGCTGTGAGAATGGATCTGCGGGTAGCATTCGCTCGCGATCTCAAGTCGTCTACAACATACGTTTAGGGAGCTATATAGAAGCCTATGGACATCCCGGACAGTTGAAAATGTACGCTAAGGGCCCCCCCCCCTTGCGTTGGAAAATCCGACATGGCCGCCCCCCTCTTGCGTTAGAAAAAGCCGACATAAATATTTCACAGTAATTTACTGTATATATTTTCCAGTTAATTAGAATAAAAGTACAACTAAATGCTGTGACTTTACAGTTGCCATGCCCATATAATTAGTGATATAGCAGTACAGAGCTGTGGTATTATGGTACCTTGCTGTACATAAATTACAGTAATTACCTGTATGTTCACACTATTACTGTATTCTAAATTACAGTGTTATATTGTGAACATTACAGGTAAAGACTGTAAAGTGGTAAAACAGTAATTTATTGTAAAATATTACAGCTAAATATTGTGAAATCATGGTAATATTTTACAGTGTACCATTAGCATTGCATATAAACAGTTCAAGTTGCTGGTTGCTATCCATGTTTGTTTTTGCGGGCTGATTCACCAGCAGATCTCCAGAGGCCCGGCTTCAGTGTGATGTCTGCTTAATTTTGTCAGTTGTAAGGTTATGCTCCTTTCTGACTGTCAAAAACTAGTACTCTCTGAGACAATGCAATCTTTCTCTTTACAAGAACCTCTCAAAAACGTTTTAAGAAGTTTCTCATCAACATGAGCCCCTCAAGGACACGTACACAGTGAGTGTAACATCTCATTTCAGTGTGAAGAAAACTACTTTCTGTTGTGGTTCTCAAGGTGATTCCCCTTCACAGACTCACTACGACATGTGAAAAATATTAAGTGTAAGTGTATTAAGGTGTTTTTAAGGTTGGTGGACTTCCTAAAGTTTCTGTTCCGCTGACCATGCTTAAGGTAGGATGCCTGAAGACAGTGATTGAGAACAGCAGTAAATACTAACTCTTTATATTGGGTGTCAATGAGATGCACTGTGGCAACCTGAAATCATTAATAATGTCTCCATGGGAATCAACATCCCAGACCCTTTAAAGGGCATTATATAGTGGAACATTTTCTCCTTCCTTCCTTTTCTATTGTATTTATTTTGGTTGGCGACATTTCCAACAGTCATAGTGATCCAACAGGGAATTCGGCCACTTACATGAGCTCCAGAGACTGCAGGGTTTTTTTTGGCTAAACTGTGCAGTAGAGACTTTTAAAAGTGTCCTATTCAACAACCAGAAAGACACAACTTTGCCATATTTGCAGCGTGTTTTATGTTTTTTCCCCTATTGTTTACAATGAGAGAAAAAGTGATGCACCATCTTCTTTTTATGAGCACTTCACCATTTTCTGTGCAGCCGCTTGGAGCACGTGGAGATGAAAATATTTAAACTTTTCACAAAAGCGCCGGTGTCATCACTGTAAAATTGGTGGAGTAGTTTGTCTTTGGCAGTGTCTTTCTGACAGAAACTACTATCAAAACAAAGACTGTAAAGCTATCAGACATTCGTACAATGTGGCAATTATGGAAAGCATCTTTTGGTTGGTGTTCATAGTAAAAAAAACAAATATGAAGTAGCACAAACAGATTATACAACCCAATTGGGGGAAGCTAGTCTGTCATACAACAGTAGTGCACGTAAGCAGTGTCCAAAGTGTCCAATTCTGGGCTGTGGCTCTGAAGGAAGATTGTCAGAAGTTTGATCCACAGCCCAGCACCCCAGCTACTTAACACCAGATTACTCCCCAAGGCATGGCAGTGGTAGCGTGTGTGAATATGTGAGAATGCAGGTGCACCTTGTATGGCAGCCTCTGCCTCTGTGTGAGAGAGTGTGAATGCTGAGTTGTATCTGAAAAAGTGGTTTGTGGGGTTGTAAAGATGGTGGCAAAATAAAAGCATTTATATTACCATTCCTACCACCAGAAAGAGGTTGCAGCATGCTCGGGCCTCTGCATGTGTCATTATCATGTCAGAAAGGGGGGGCTCTGTTTATACATTGCTTTGCAAAGGTAACCAACTACTGCACTGTGGCGTGGAAGGGATGTCAAATGACGCTGTGTTGATACCAACAGTACTCCTGCTGACAGCCTTGTGTGTGTGTGTGTGTGTGTGTGTGTGTGTGTGTGTGTGTGTGTGTGTGTGTGTGTGTGTGTGTGTGTGTGTGTGTGTGTGTGTGTGTGTGTGTGTGTGTTACAGTGCCATGCTGTGTGTGTTCTGACAGCTGTTGCTTCTCTCCTGACTGTCAAAGACTGCATAATTCAACGCTCATTGAAAATGTCCTAAATTTTGGCTAAATGTCTCATCGTTAAATCAGCTTCTGTTTTATGCAGCAGAGTTCAAGCCATCCTCTGAAATGCTCTCATGATGCAGACTTACACATTCCCTGTGAACTCCTCTGCTGTTGCACAGTAGGGGAGAACGGGGTTACAGATGGGACGTTACAATTTGTACTCTTTTATTATTTTTCTTTTACCATACTGCTTTAAGTTATACCACATACTGTACAACAGTGGCAGTAAAAAGTTGATGCTATGTGTTAGCCACCAACACTTTGTTGGTTGTTATCATTAACCTTTGCGTAGTTATCTCAAAGGAATTGAGAGGAATTGAGATACATTTCAGGTTGCATGAATGTCTCAGTGCGGGGGTTTTGATCTTTAGAAAAACGTCCTGATAGTGTTTTTCTGGATGTTAATTTTACATTTAATCTGTTTTTCTGGAGGCAGGATTGTACGCCCCATCAAGCTGGAAGAATGTATATCATTGTATTTCTAAGTGTGAGTGAGACTTTTATCATTTAAAAGTAAATGAATGAGAAATGATACCCATTTAGTTTAACCCAACTCAATATGATACATAGATGAAGGTAAAAAGGACATTATACAATCTCCTGCCCGGACAGAGTTTTTGTAGTACCTGCTGACAGAAGCACCTCGAATGCTTTAAAGGGTGGGTAAGCTCACCGGCTGCTGGAGGATCAGACCTTCAGATCCAGACTTTACACACAGCCTGAAGTGTCCACAGCTTCATTCAGGGTGGAAGTCTGTGGACTGACCAGGATTTAGCTGATACTGAACTTGTGTGTGTCTGCAAACTCTACTTGGTACTTGTGTAATAATGAAATGACTTGATAAGCAAAGCCTTATTGCTCTTGGACTTTTATTTATTGGACATTTTAAATAGAAAGAAGAGGAGCAGAATCATATAGTTTGAATGCATTCATATGTTTGGGGTTTGAAGAAACAAAAACTATTAATAAAAAGATTAATCAGACTATGACATTGATAAATCGAATGACATTAAACAGCCTGATATGTATACCTTATAAATAATACATTTTTGAGACTATGAGGCTAATGTTTCTAGGAATTGTGGACAAACCTTGATAGTTACTTGCATTCCAAACATATTTTAATATTATTAGAAAGTTGACATGGTTGTATTTTCAATGTCTCCTCAGCTACTTCTCTCTCCCCTGTTATCAGTCAAATTACGCTAGCTTTGTACGGGGCAACTTGCATACACTGTAGGGCTGCATTGCATAACTGAGGGGTTGATTATGCTTTACTACTTTATTTTTAATATTTGTTTCTTGTAACTGTTGTGAAACCCACAACTCAATCTCATATTTGTTTCTGGTGTTGGAAAGAAAGTGAATAATATAAGGATATAAATAAATGTCATGGCTCATAAATACTACCTGTTAACCGGCAGTCATTGCACGCTGCTGGCTGCTTATCAAATCTTTGTTTTATTACCGCAACCACACCCCCCCATTAGAAGAAATCTGTTGCTAATTGGTTAATCCAGATCCCTTGGGACTCACTGAAGCGTTTCATTTTTTAGTTACTTCTCCTATGAGTCCCCAAGGAGCGGCAAAGAGACGGATAAGAGTAAATAAGCGGATGTTTCTAAGATAATGAAGCCGATGTGGGCTTATCCTTTTAGCAGTATTTGTCTTGGAAAGATAAATGGAGATCCTATATTTGTGTACCTTCATTAAAGGCCCTGTCACACTGTCCCGAAATTGACACCCGATGGACACACGAATATGGAATTGTGAATTTCGCACGAAGATGGCCCCGAAACACACACGAAGGCAACATTTACATTACATTTAAGACATACAACTGCAATGAAAGTACCAAAAACAATTATGTTAAAGTACTATGATACTGTACTGATATCTTCAGACTTTGTTCTTTACTTTATCCGTCGTTATATGTAGAAAATATTACGTTTTCTCCGTAATGTTGTTTCCATAACAACAACTTCCTGTCAACTGTCCTTCAAAATAATATATTATATCCTTTTTAGTTTCACAGAACACAAATTGGGTTATTTACATAATATATTTACATGATTTTGTTGTGCAATAAAACAACCCGATGGACACACGATAAAGGAAATGTTCAAATTCGGCTGTGATCGTAGCAACATCGGGCCATTCGTGAGGGCATCTTAAGCCTTCGTATGACCGCCGGTGGAGTTTCTCAGGCTCCGGCAGCAACTTCGTGAGCAGTGGGAAAATCTTTGGCATGCCAAAAAATTGCCGAAGGACCTTGCGAAGGTTCATTTTCGTGTTGAATTCGTGTGTAAATATTGCCCTTCGTAAGGCCATCGTGAGGGCATCTTGTTATCATCGGTGCCATCGGGCATTCGCCACGATCAGAGTGAGGGTGAATGCACCGATGATAACACAAAGATGACACAATTTGACAAGATGCCCTCACGAGTACCTTACGAAGTTGCCGCTCACGAAGTTGCTGCCGGAGCCTGAGAAACTCCACCGGCGGTCATACGATGGCTTAAGATGCCCTCACGAATGGCCCGATGTTGCTACGATCACAGCCGAATTTGAACATTTCCTTTATCGTGTGTCCATCGGGTGTCAATTTCGGGACAGTGTGACAGGGCCTTTAAGGTCACCTATCATGCTATTTTTAGGCAATAGCATAGGTCTCAGATATATACAAATATATTAAAAACATGTCTAAGAAGTGTTTTGCTAAAAATACCAAACAGATCACCCATTCTAGCCATGCCTCATATCCCTCTATTTCACTTCCTGTTTCTAAAGTGCTGATTTTATGTATAAAGCTTAAAAAAAAGGAGGGGGCTGAGCTCATGCGGGAGATTCTACCGGCAGATTCTTCGGGGATGAAACGCCATATCATGGATTATCAAGGATTATCTCTGAAACAGTATGGAGCTCAAAGGCTTTCTCTCTTGCCGGTTATACCACAAGTTGAGTTCCTTTTTATTTCCTGCTTCTTCACACACATGTTCTCCAGTACAGGTTAGCTCTGAGTGTTAGCGATGCTAAGTAAACACCGACCATATTACGTCCAAAACAGTCAGGCATTGTTTCTGATAGCAACGTTTCTGATAGGGCCGTGGGTGTAAAGCCAGCCCACATTTCCGATAGTACGTCATATTGGACGCAAATCTGGATCAGCTCCGTTATAGCCCCGTTTTTAGAGATTTGGGTACGGAGGAAAAGAGAGAGGGTTTTATTTGCGTGAGTTCCCTGACACACCGGGGACACATCATTATGTATAAAAGACATCAAAAAGTGCACTTTGCATGATAGGTCCCCTTTAATATCTTGACTTTCATGAAACAAATCTGAGAAATATGAAGACGAAAGGGGAACATCATTTGTGCAAATAATTAATTATACATTTTAGTTTTAAACAAATATGAAGGTACACTGAAAAAACGGAAACAACAAGTTTCACATAACTGTATGAGGTTAGTTGAAAGCAACAATATTAAGTTTAAATACAAAAATATATATATTAGGTTGTACTTAATACTTGTATTGCTTTGAACCAATCTACTGAAGTAATGTGACATTTGTTGACATAATACATTTAATTTAAGTCAATGTTTCAGTTTTTTCTTTCTACAATTGCCTGATTTGACCCACATGATTTGGTATACATCCTGACAGTCAAGTGCATCTGCTAGGTTCTGTCGTAGCATCAAACCGGCATGTGACTCTTGGGGGAGATGGTAGACCTCCAATTTGAAAGTCAAAGGTCTGATCCATCTCCTTGGGCAGGGGCGGCGGGTACTGTAGGCTAGGGAAGGCTAAGCCTTCCCAAATATTTGTGTCACTGCATCCTGGTAAAATAAAAATATCATGTATAATGTCTGTGTCTTTGACATTAGCGCTGCTAGCCACCTGTGCTCTGTACTACGAAGCCAGTTCAACAGACCCTGGATATGTTTGAGTAACAAACAAACTAACAACAACAAACTAACAAACGAGATCTCGCTAAACGGTCCTACGACGCTGGTTATCAACTCGGTAAATCAAGTCAGGGTTTCTCTCTCCAGCTGAGAGCGCGTTCACGTGAAAGGGGCGGGGTTAGCAACATTTGACCAATCACAAACAGGGACAAGTGTACTGACAGCGCAGCGTCATACTTCATTAATGAAAAGTAAACTAATATTAGACAAATATGAGCTTTAAACATCCATGACTTAAACATATAATCCAAGATACAAGCCACAGAGTTGCACCTGCAAGGAGAATACAGAACAACTGGTTAAAAAATAAATAAACTACCGAGTGTTTGAAAGCGTACAACAGTTTTATGATATCGCTGCCCCGTCTAAGACACTAGTGGATCCGACTTTAATTACATTTGACTCGAGTGTTTCGTCAACTTAATGTGTTGCTTAAAATAATACTTCTGCATACAGTATGTGACACTGTGAGTGTTGCACGGCCAGATACGGCTCAGCTGACTCAGATAAGGAGATATATGATATTATATGATCGACAGTGTTGGGCAAGTTACTTTTAAAAAGTAACTAGTAATAGTTACTGCTCTCAAAAAACTAACTAGTTACTTTATTAGTTACTAAATTATAAAAGTAACTAGTAACAAGTTACTTTACTTTAAAAATAATAACAATACAAATACAAGTTTTTGTGTTGTTCTGTGGCACCGTAAGAGAAAAGACAACTCCCCACATGTACATTAGTTAGGTGCTTCAGGAGATTGGCTTTGCTTTGCTATTGGCACAGCCCCACCTAGTGTCAGCAGAAAGTATTAAAAATAATGATTACAACAAAATGCAAAAAATAAATTAAAAATTATATAAAATATATTTTAAGATCATGTTTAATCATCTGATTCGTCTGTACATTGCTGTTTTAGTCTGTGTTATTCTAATTAGTGTCTACAGTGTGTGCCTATTGAGCTGTTTAGAGCCATGTGGGACAAAACCCGATCATGCCCCTCCCTCTCACTGTCTAAGTGAACGGTGACTGTAAAAACTACACTGCGCATGCTCAGAATATTTTCCTATTTAATGTGTGTGGCAAAAAAATAATGACCATAGGGGCATAGTGCTGCCATCCCCACCATACGTCATCTCACATAATTCAGAGCTGATTGGCTGTAAGTACGTGTGCCGCGAAAATCATTTTCGAATCATAAATCTATTGATTAGATTAGATTTACGATAGACTTTTGAAACTACAAGAAGATAAGGAGGACTTTTACAAAAAAGTAATAGAGATTTTTGTCCAGAAGGATAGGCAAATGGACTTCATCTTCAAGTCAAGGTAAGACTGCAATTTTATTGAAAATGGGATCTTACTAAGAGAGAAAAATTCAATATTTAAATGATAAAATTACATTTTTTGGGTATCCTTTTGTTGAACTGTCTGTTTAAAATTAATTGAAGCATCAGACAAAAAAAGCTTTTGAAAATAATATTATATTTTGATTTAGGTCAAAATATAATATTTATATATTATTATATATTTGTAAACCTGAAGAGTCAGTGCCAGTGCCTCACCAGTCATGAACCTCACTGGAGAAGCTATAGACATCTACGTTTTTTGTGCCCCACCACTTTTGTACATATAAAAACGCCACTGGAGAGGACATCACTGTATTCGCCTGTAATACCTCATTCACACCAACGGTGTTTCAGGGCCGGTTCGGAGCTGGAGCTTGAAAAGCACCGGGTTTTCCTCTTCACACCGCATCGGAGCAGCCTCTTAGCTCCGGAATCCGGTTCGTTTCAAGCACCAAAAAATTGTCCAGCCAGAGCAAAAGCACCACATACGTCACGCTTACTCCTGAAGTTGAACAACAACAAACAGCCCGCGTTTTATCCAGTTTGTACACAACGATGGAGAAACTTAACAAGAGTCAAGAGTTTCAGAGTTTCAGAGTTTGTAAAGATACAGCATTCACGTTGATCACCTCTCATTATAACTCATTATAAATCTATAAAACTATAAATATTAAACTTTACTTCACGTGTTCATTTGAGAACAGCTGTTACATACCTGGGTGAAGGTTACAGTTCATTTAAATGAAAGATACAACGTTATGTTACACGCTCATGGTTCAGTCCACCTTAAGAAATAAGACCGACCTCGGAAGCAGTTGTGTTTTAAAAAAACCTTTATTGACACGAGTACACTTTTTTGAAAGAATATAACTAAACCACAGAAATGACTCTGGAAAAGCTGCAGATAGAGCCATAAGAAATGAATGCAACTGATTTCATCCGCGCGGTTTGGCTTTATGAAGCAGGCACGCAAACGGTTACGTCATGACGCAAACGATGACGCAACGACGCATTACCAGTCGGACTCTGGGCGGTGTGAAAAGAGCCAGAGCTAAACCGAAGAACTGGTTCTGAACCTGAAAAGCTCTAGCACGGAGCTTGAACCGGAGTTGCGTTGGTGTGAATGAGGTATCTGTTACATCCGCAGGGAGATTCGGTTCAGTTGGATCACATAATGTAACGCAGTAACGCACCCATTTAAATCACAGTAACTATAACGGCGTTACTGAATGGGAATAGGTAACTAGTAACGTTATTAGTTACCGCAAAAGGTAGTTGCGTTACAGTAACGCGTTAGTTTGAAACGCGTTAGTCCCAACACTGATGATCGATGATCAGATTGATGATGTGATATGAATGATAAGTGCGACACGTCTGCGTCTTCTCTGCATACGGCAATTTAAACTGTATTTCCTTTATCCTGTAATATGACTTGAGATGTAAACTCCGCAAATTGAGTTGATCTCTTTTTTATAGACGCCGGAGGCGGGCAGCGTCAGGTAAAAAATGTTATTTAGCCTTCCCAAACCTGAGCCTCACGCGCCGCCTATGTCCTTGGGCCAGATGTAACCCTACATTTCTCCCAATGGCATGGCCAAGGTGGAGGGATTATATCTCCACTCTGGCCTGGGCGCATTTTGGATCAACACCAGATAAACAGTTGAAGGTGGATGGATGGATGCAGTGAGGGAAAAATAACTCAGATCGTGTTCTTAAAGGGGACCTATCATGCAAAATGCACTTTTGTACGTCTTTTATACATGAATATGTGTCCCCGGTGTGTCAGGGAACTCACCAAGTGTCAGAAAACACAACCCTCTCTCTTTTCCTCTATACCCAAATCTCTAAAAAAGGGGCTAACGGATCTGATACAGACTGATCCAGATTTGAACACTTTACTGACGCGGTCATTATGGGTAAAATAACACCGACAGGCTGATCAGGAGCCAGAAGCGGAGGGATCTAGATCGGCATGAAGGAGTTTGAGCACTTTTTGAACATTTTCATAGGAGTTATAGCGACATCGTGTGTTATGGCGAGGGATGCGTTTCCATGGAAACGACATATGGTGAGATCTCAGATTTGGCGTAGAGCTGTTGAGGCATGGACCGGTGATATACTGTACATGTGAAGATTGGGGGACGATTGGACCGTGTCCATTGGATTTACAGCGACATCGTGTTTCATGGCGAATGGTCTGTCGTCATGCAAACGGCATATGATGACACACCATAATTGACGTAGAGCTGTTGAGGGCAGGACCATTAACCTTTATCTGAAGTCTGCTGCTCTGAGCGTGTCAGTTGGAGCGATGACATCATCGTGTTCCATGACACAGGTGTTTATAGTTGAGCTAACGAGGTGTCCAGAGATCAAAGGTTTCCATTGTTCTGAATGAGAGATAAACCTGTTACATGTGAACGTTTTGTCGAAGAACCGTAACAGATATCGGTGAAATTTCAAAGCGTGAAGCATCTCAAGGACCTTGAGTATCTGAAGTGTGCTTTTTGTGTACTTTTGGGTCAATAATGTGGCCTTTTTGTCAGATGAACTAAAGGTGTGCGGCTGCTGCTGTGAGAAAATATCAGCCTGAAATTACAATGGGCTTTAATGGAGACATGTTGAATGTTTTAGAATACACATAGCCTTCCTCAGGCAGTGTTTTTGTACCGGGGACAGGAGACACCCCCTTGATGAGAGACTGTAAGAAGTGAACGGGGAATCCCTCCGGAGTGGAGTCATGACGACTGGATCTGAATTATGTTTTCGTATTTGGTGGTTTGTGTCCCAGCTGTCGATCAGCTGTGCGCAGCGTCTCCACTGCAGCAACTCTATATCCACCAGTTAAAGGAAATACTACTGATGTGTTGTGTTATATTAGCTGTACAATTTACCACATATGGTGTTCTTAGTTTCCATACCTCCTGTGTTTTACGAGCGACTTATCAAGTCTTAGCAAACGGCATAAAACACGATTAAACAGGGTAGTATAAAAAACCATGCTCGTATAACCTATAGAAATGCAAAACCGCATCATTTATGAGAAAACATTTCATAACATTAGCACAACATATTCGAGGTGGTTTTAAATAACATATCCGTATTTATTTATTTCTCCAAGTTATTTTTTTTGTGTGCACTGAGGAGTCTCAAACAGGCGTTTGTTTAATCATTTTAAGATTGGCTTTAATCAATGTTTGAAAATGAATTCTTCATATATGATAAATGAGAGGTAACATTTTGTTTATGGTATTATTTCCACATATTTCTCTCCATTCTTCCTTCTGCCAACGGTGTAGCAGTTTCTCGTCTCTCCCGTTTTTGTGCTTAGTGCGTACGCATGGGTTAGAGTTTGCGTGGAGGACCGTACGTTTTCCCGCCAAGTTAGTATTTTATAAATCGCAAACATTGCGTACGCCATTTTTTGAGCGTATATCCCTTTATAAATGAGGCCCCTGATCTTAATAGACTTATATTAAACCCAGTGTCTGTTCCTGCACAGCATAGGCACTTCATATTGGCCTTAGTGCAGTCAAAGGGTCAGATCATGGGTATTATGGACAGTAGGAATAAAGGCCTTAAACTTTAAATCTCTGTTTTCATGGCATATTATTATTGGATTAAGATCCTAAATAAAAAACGTTCAAATGTTTAATCGTTAAAGTAAGTGTTGATGCTGTACTACTTTAGTAATTAAAGTGGCAGAACATCGTTTCATACATTCATTCTGGGTCATGATCTACATACAGAGACTTTATGGAGGTAGACAGTCCTGGCTTTGTGATCCTCCCCTACAGATTAGATGTACTGTGTGACAGTAGAGATAATTAGAAAAGGCTGACTTGGCACTTTCCCCCAGAATATTTCTCTGAGGGATGTTAACCGCTGTGATGACGATGACTGCTTCTTCCTTTCACCTTTCACCTCCTTTGTGTTCTTCTTCTCTTTTTGCTCCTGTACTTAACAACGTCGCCTACTTTTGTCCAGCCTCTCTTTGGACCAGGCCCGGTTCTACGGGGGTGCATAAGGGTGCATTGCACCCTCAGTTGAGTCGTTATGCACCCTCATTTGAAAAATGAAAAGTGAAAAAATAAATAAAATGAAAAGCGAAAAATATTACATATGTAGAGGAAACTTCTGTGTAGCAATGCTGTGGGAGTCACCGACTCAGGAAGGAGACACGGTAGTGAGCAGTAGCTTTGATGTCAAACACTGATGGTTTATTTGGAGTTACGGCCGGAGGATTCACATCACAAGTCCAAGAGCCAGAGGTTCTGACTTCACGGTAGAGTTGCCACGTCAATTCTAAAGAACTCTACCTCAGACCCATGTATTTAACCCTTAAAGGCAGAGCGTGCCGCCCGCGGCTTCAAAGAGGTAGCGTTCTAAAATGCTTAATAACTTTGTAACCGCTAATCCTATCCATCTGATTTAAAAAGTGAGGTATACGGCTATTCTAGGCTTTTTGCTGGTATCACTATGTCCTTTTCCGGGATTCAGAGGCTCCGACGTGATCGGGGCAACGTTATCACATTTTACAGCCTTGATTCGTCAAGGAGACCCACGCGGCCCCTCTGTCTGAGCCAAACAGCAAAGGTTTTAGACTAAGTCCCACCCCCCTGTGTCCGGATAGGTTTAAAAGGGTAAAGGTCCAGGCAAACCTCTGCCCATGCTACCATCTTCTCGACCAATCAACATAGGTTGCTGTGTATGTTTTTGGCGGCGGGAGATAAACAAAGAGAAACAGAGAGACGAGAGAGTAATACTAAAGAAGAGTAATTCTGCCAGCGTAAGAGAAATAAATACAACACGAGATATCTAGATACAGTCACACACACACACAAATACACATACATATACACACACACATATCCCAAGACAAATTCGAACCAACATGTCAAAACGGCGTTACACTACGGAAGAAGCCGTAGAATTTATTTTGTCTGGCGGACCGCTTAGCGATGCAGCGGTGGATTCCTCAGATTCTGAAGCTGACAACTAGCAAGGAAGAGGAGTATGATCACGGGATTGATCCCTTCGAAGATAAAGAAGTGAGTAACTTTGCTTATTTCTTATTGTTTGTGTTGCATTTATCGGTTGTTGTTTCTGTATAACGCCGAAAATAATTAGTCCTAAGAGTTTTTATAATGGATGGCCATTTGCCGTAATTGTGTCATAAAGTGAAGTCCTGAGCTCAAGATTCACTATCAATAGAGGCTACTATTTATTTCAGTAAAAAAACGTCAAGCAATACCTTTCATTTATTGCCTCATTCCGCTTGCCCTCTTTGGTTGTTTGTTATGACGTCTAATGTTATTATATTCATTGCATTACAATTCAGTTACTGATTCCATCAACTAGTAATGTTAGCAGAGGGATAAAGTGTGAATCAAATCAAAAGTTGAGACTGTGTTTAGAAAACAGATAGGATGACACTGGAGAAATAAAAGCAATAAAGGAAATAAAATAAATTCAGACATTTATATCTGTATATTTTCCTCCCTTTTATTTTAGTCCAGAGGATGAGAGAGGGGATGCACAAGCCCCTGTCCCCATCAGTAGGCCTCCTTCAAACCGAGAGGGAAAATAATGTGGCCAGGAGGGTGCAGCATCCAGAAAAAAGGCCAAACCAATGCCAGCCCCCCTGACAGTGAAAGGGAGAGGAAGAGGAAAAGGGAAAAAAAACATCTCTGACCCCAGAAGAGCCAGGAGCTGTTTGGAACGGACCTGAGGTGCCAGATACTGCCCAACAACTACCACACTTTTGCCCGAAAAGAGCCCCTGGAGTCCAAGGTTTTGTTGGTGTGGAGTATACTCCTGCACAAATATTTAGAAATTGTTTTAACAACCAAGCTGTAAATATCATCTGCAAGAACACAAACAAAAATGCTGAAAAGGAGCAGGCTAAGGGGGAAACGTTTGTTTGGGAAAGCCGGTAAAATTCCTCATGTATGTCGGCCTTATGGCACTTCTAAAACTGCTAAAAGTAAGTGACTACTGGAGGAAGGGATCACACCTGAGTGTTCTCTTTCCTGCTCCTGTCATGACAAGAGACAGGTTCATGGCAATCAGCAGAGCTGTACATCTGAGCGACCCAGACCATGATGAATCTTGATACATTTCCTTTGCTCTTTATATATTTTTCTAATATTTTGGTTATAGTTTGAAGATCATTTGCTCTTTGTACTTTTGCACTTTCTATATATTCCTAATACTTTGTTTATAGTTTTAATATAATTTGCACTTTGTTAATTTGCACTTTGAATTTGTTTCACTGTTTGTGTTTGTATTTCAATGTTCAAATGATAATATATATCTCTGAAACAAGTTATTTTTGTTGCAATGTCATCTGTTATGGTTTAATTGTTTACTCTCTCAACCTTTTTTTGACAGAAGAAACATGATCAGTCATTTAAATATGGAAATACATTTCGTTTTAATTATTCCATATGATCCTAGGCGTTTTTCACTGAAAAACGCCTAGGATCATATTGTAATAAATAGCTGTAACTTGCTCAGGGAACATAATATGCAGATGAAATTTAATTTGAAAGCCTAAAACATCTAAATGCAGCTTTGTAAATAATAAAAAAGAAAATCCCTATGTTCCTGGCGGAGTAAACAGTAAAAAAACACAACATTTGTACTGGCGTTTTTGAAAAGTGCTGGTAAATTCAGCCATTATCACACAAAGTTATGGTAAAATTTGGACTTCAAATTAGCAGGACTTGAACTAGAGGTTCTCCTGAATCAAATGAGGTAAGGCACTTGATGCTGACTGCAAGAAAAGGTTAGAACAGGTTAGGAGAAACAAATAAATACAGGAGAGTCAGGCAGGCGAAAATTCCGTCTAGGTCTTTAAGGGTTAACTAGTTCTGAGAGCATCATCAAACTGCTGCATAACAAGATAAAATCATAACACCTCTATCAGCTGACGTCAACAGGCAGGAACATGGAACCATAACACCTCTATCAGCTGATCCAACAGGCAGGAACATAGAACCATAACACCTCTATCAGCTGACGCCAACAGGCAGGAACATAGAATCATAACACCTCTATCAGCTGATCCAACAGGCAGGAACATAGAACCATAACACCTCTATCAGCTGATCCAACAGGCAGGAACATAGAACCATAACACCTCTATCAGCTGACGCCAACAGGCAGGAACATAGAATCATAACACCTCTATCAGCTGATCCAACAGGCAGGAACATAGAATCATAACACCTCTATCAGCTGACGTCAACAGGCAGGAACATAGAATCATAACACCTCTATCAGCTGACGCCAATAGGCAGGAACATAGAATCATAACACCTCTATCAGCTGACGTCAACAGGCAGGAACATAGAACCATAACCCCTCTATCAGCTGACGCCAACAGGCAGGAACATAGAACCATAACCCCTCTATCAGCTGACGTCAACAGGCAGGAACATAGAATCATAACACCTCTATCAGCTGATCCAACAGGCAGGAACATAGAATCATAACACCTATATCAGCTGACGCCAACAGGCAGGAACATAGAACCATAACACCTCTATCAGCTGACGCCAACAGGCAGGAACATAGAATCATAACACCTATATCAGCTGACGCCAACAGGCAGGAACATAGAACCATAACACCTCTATCAGCTGACGCCAACAGGCAGGAACATAGAATCATAACACCTCTATCAGCTGATCCAACAGGCAGGAACATAGAATCATAACACCTATATCAGCTGACGCCAACAGGCAGGAACATAGAACCATAACACCTCTATCAGCTGACGCCAACAGGCAGAAACATAGAATCATAACACCTCTATCAGCTGACGCCAACAGGCAGGAACATAGAATCATAACACCTCTATCAGCTGACGTCAACAGGCAGGAACATAGAACCATAACACCTCTATCAGCTGACAACAACAGGCAGCAACATAGAATCATAACACCTCTATCAGCTGACGCCAACAGGCAGGAACATAGAATCATAACACCTCTATCAGCTGACGCCAATAGGCAGGAACATAGAATCATAACACCTCTATCAGCTGACGCCAACAGGCAGGAACATAGAACCATAACACCTCTATCAGCTGACGTCAACAGGCAGGAACATAGAATCATAACACCTCTATCAGCTGACGTCAACAGGCAGGAACATAGAATCATAACACCTCTATCAGCTGACGTCAACAGGCAGGAACATAGAATCATAACACCTCTATCAGCTGACGCCAACAGGCAGGAACATAGAACCATAACACCTCTATCAGCTGACATCAACAGGCAGGAACATAGAACCATAACACCTCTATCAGCTGACGTCAACAGGCAGGAACATAGAATCATAACACCTCTATCAGCTGACGTCAACAGGCAGGAACATAGAACCATAACACCTCTATCAGCTGACGCCAACAGGCAGGAACATAGAACCATAACACCTCTATCAGCTGACGTCAACAGGCAGGAACATAGAACCATAACACCTCTATCAGCTGATCCAACAGGCAGGAACATAGAATCATAACACCTCTATCAGCTGACGCCAACAAGCAGGAACATAGAACCATAACACCTCTATCAGCTGACGCCAACAGGCAGGAACATAGAATCATAACACCTCTATCAGCTGACGCCAACAGGCAGGAACATAGAACCATAACACCTCTATCAGCTGACGTCAACAGGCAGGAACATAGAACCATAACACCTCTATCAGCTGACGCCAACAGGCAGGAACATAGAATCATAACACCTCTATCAGCTGACGCCAATAGGTAGGAACATAGAATCATAACACCTCTATCAGCTGACGCCAACAGGCAGGAACATAGAATCATAACACCTCTATCAGCTGACGCCAACAGGCAGGAACATAGAATCATAACACCTCTATCAGCTGACGCCAACAGGCAGGAACATAGAACCATAACACCTCTATCAGCTGACGCCAACAGGCAGGAACATAGAATCATAACACCTCTATCAGCTGACGCCAACAGGCAGGAACATAGAACCATAACACCTCTATCAGCTGACGCCAACAGGCAGGAACATAGAATCATAACACCTCTATCAGCTGACGCCAATAGGTAGGAACATAGAATCATAACACCTCTATCAGCTGATCCAACAGGCAGGAACATAGAATTATAACACCTCTATCAGCTGACGCCAACAGGCAGGAACATAGAATCATAACACCTCTATCAGCTGACGCCAACAGGCAGGAACATAGAATCATAACACCTCTATCAGCTGACGCCAATAGGTAGGAACATAGAATCATAACACCTCTATCAGCTGACGCCAACAGGCAGGAACATAGAATCATAACACCTCTATCAGCTGACGCCAACAGGCAGGAACATAGAACCATAACACCTCTATCAGCTGACGCCAACAGGCAGGAACATAGAACCATAACACCTCTATCAGCTGATGCCAACAGGCAGGAACATAGAACCATAACACCTCTATCAGCTGACGCCAACAGGCAGGAACATAGAACCATAACACCTCTATCAGCTGATGCCAACAGGCAGGAACATAGAACCATAACACCTCTATCAGCTGATGCCAACAGGCAGGAACATAGAACCATAACACCTCTATCAGCTGACACCGACAGGCAGGAACATAGAATCATAACACCTCTATCAGCTGACGCCAACAGGCAGGAACATAGAACCATAACACCTCTATCAGCCGACGTCAACAGGCAGGAACATAGAACCATAACACCTCTATCAGCTGATCCAACAGGCAGGAACATAGAATCATAACACCTCTATCAGCTGACGCCAACAGGCAGGAACATAGAACCATAACACCTCTATCAGCTGACGTCAACAGGCAGGAACATAGAACCATAACACCTATATCAGCTGATCCAACAGGCAGGAACATAGAATTATAACACCTCTATCAGCTGATCCAACAGGCAGGAACATAGAATTATAACACCTCTATCAGCTGACGCCAACAGGCAGGAACATAGAATCATAACACCTCTATCAGCTGACGCCAACAGGCAGGAACATAGAATCATAACACCTCTATCAGCTGACGCCAATAGGCAGGAACATAGAATCATAACACCTCTATCAGCTGACGCCAACAGGCAGGAACATAGAACCATAACACCTCTATCAGCTGATGCCAACAGGCAGGAACATAGAATCATAACACCTCTATCAGCTGACACCGACAGGCAGGAACATAGAACCATAACACCTCTATCAGCTGACGCCAACAGGCAGGAACATAGAACCATAACACCTCTATCAGCTGACGCCAACAGGCAGGAACATAGAACCATAACACCTCTATCAGCTGATCCAACAGGCAGGAACATAGAATCATAACACCTCTATCAGCTGACTTCAACAGGCAGGAACAGGGAGACAGAACACTGAGAGCACAGCAGCCAAGGTTACGAGGTGCGTGTGCTCAGTCAGGACAGTTTGAACTGATAAACTGGGTCAAAGTTATGGGCCTTGGAAAATATTTCCACAACAGTTTCTCTCTTTTTATCAATTTTGATAATCTAAAAACCTTAGTCTAATAATATTTAGTTCAATACTTAAATCAATGGGAATCTTCAGATTTGAGTGTGGACTTAAACAACATCAATTACATCAATAACAATCACATTAAGATTGAAACATTCAATCACAATGATTGATACAGCCAATCATAATAGATAAATCATCTCTCATCAGTGTTTGATCATCCTTTGTCAAAAGCATAATAATGAACACACATAAAACACAGGTGCACAATAGCAAAAATATTTGTTTTAAACTTTATATCTTTTATCATTTACCATTAGTTAATTTAATTCATCAAACTATCAAATCAAAACCAGCTTGCCGCTTTAAAGATTTACTTCAAGGCAATCACGAGTCAAAAGCATGTTAAAACTCAGGATCGTAAGAGATCCAGCTAAAAATGCACAGTTAGAGTATAGAATTCACAATGGTGATTTGATCAATCTGTAATCTGCAAAAGTGCAGTGTCCTCAATTTTAGGATTACTTTTACGTTTACTTAAATACGCTTTAGTCAAGAGTAAGGCACTTAGTGAAATCAATACATTCATTTTAGTCAAGTACATTGTTCAAAATCTGAAAAGGAAAAGTTAGGCAAATATTCAAAGAGTTTTGTAAAAACCTGGAAAGGAAGGATTAAACATTCTTAAAACTTGAATTATTACATTTGTAAATGCTACCACTGATCTGTACCAAATTAAGTCTATCAATGATTCCTATTAGCCATACTTACCTGAGCTACTTATGGTACTTGGAAAGGATTCTTCTGTGTTTATCTAATGTTGAATGTATAATATCAATTTCTTTAAATTATACTTCTCTAATTTGAGGATCAAATATGCTACATAATTGTTATATGAAATATTATAAATATTAGTTTTGGGCCAAAACTGAAATGAATCCAGTACTTGAAACATCATTGTAGGTCTTTCTGTGCATGGATAATACATTAAAGAGTAGTGTTGTTAAGCCTGATTGCTGGACGATTAAGGATATTAACATTATCTGTGATAATAGTAGAAATATCTTATGATTCAATACTTTATAATCTGAATTCATTTTGTTTAGTGCGAAAGTGTAATCTGATCCGGCAAAAATATATTAATCACCACTATTCAACACATGTCTGGTCCTTGGAAATATAAAGACAGTCATTAATTGTACATATGTAACCATCCAAGATATAAAATCAATGCAAAGTTCATCTTTGTACGAGAGCTGGAAGAACCTGTCCTTCAGTCTTTCTGACTCGTTCTCCTCCTCTCTTTATGACAAAGAGTGTCTGGTGTGTAAAGGCATCCTGATACTGTAGATTAGCACTGAGGTGCTGATTGGCTCAAACTCTTCTTCATCAGAGCGCCATATTTAAACCCCCCAATTGCTCTGCTTTTGTGTGGCTCATTAGTGAGCACTGTAGTTGATCCCCCAGTGAAACGGAGGCTCATCCGCCTGCATTCCTTCTGCTATCTGCTTGAGAGCAGTGCCAGACAAAACTGCGTATTCCAAGTGGCGCATCCAGGTTTTCCCCCCGTGATGGGAGAGGTTAGGAAGATATCTGCTCCTCCAAGAAACAAGGAACTTGTATGAAGCCTCTGAAGTCCTCGCTCGTCCCGCAGGGTTGTCTGCCTGAGCCCACCGAGCAGAATGGTGAAGAAGCATCCCATCTCCTCAGATAGTTGAAGATTAGAATCCTCTCATCTCGAACGACCTCGTGCCTCCTTGCCCGTGGCTGGGGGTGCTCTCTGCAGCCGGAGAGTGTGACCCTCTCTCTCTGACCCTTGGCCTTCAGAGCTGTCCTAGTTATTGGGTTAACACTTGATAGGGATGTTTTCCTGAGTGCAGACAACTCAAGGTAATGGATTAGCACATTATCATTTAAATACAAAAATAGGATAGGCCCCTCAGAATGATTTGGGAGCCTTCCTGACCCATGCACATTATAAATGTAAGTTTTGTGTTAGTCATTTAACATGCAAGAATCATAAACTCATCAGTCCAAAGTAGAGAAATGTTATTGTAATTTAAAGGTGAGCTAGTCCCTGCGGATATCACCCCTTCTCAATGATTCTAAATGTTATATTAATTCACCATTTACCGTTTGATAACATATTAGTTTATCAGAAATATTTTCCTCTTCCATAAAACATAGGTTTGAGAAATAAATGTTCCAATATAAAATCAATTACTCAATATAATTGACTCTTCCCTCCCTTTTCTTACATATGTCTCATATGAAATAATAACTTAGGAGTCTATTTAAGCATGGTGTAATCTATTACTCGAGAAGACTCAGTATCACCTGTGTGCAGCTTACAAAAAACAATTGTGAGAAACATATATTATGCAGGAACTGTATATCTTTGTTGAAAAACAAAGCATATCTGATTTGGGAGGAAAAGCTTCATCCCCCTTAACATCTGAGTTACCACTGAAGGCATAGCATGAATGATAGTGGGTGTCTGAGGGTGTTTTTACTGAGAAATGTCAAACAAATTCAAAACCTTACATTTGAAAACAGGTTTGCATTCCTCCACTTAAGGTGACGTTATCATTGGAAACAATAAAAGCTAATTGTTTTGATGTAGAATCTATCAATTGAATCGTTAGAGCAGAACATAATGGTCGTATTGTAGCCTGAGTACCGTGCAGCCTTTAGTTTTACCAGGTGGAAACATGGTCCATATAATGTGAACTAAGAGGCCCCTGACATTAGGCCTATTTTTAAAAATAGTAGGGGCTTTTAACAGCTTGCCAACCTACAGGCATCCTCTGCATAGCAGTATGAATAGCCTTAAAAAAACAACCCACTCTGCGGTAACGAGAGTCATATTTCTGAACCAAATGCCCTAAGTTAAGCCGTTAGTCCCATCTGACTGACCCAAGGGTTGGTGCTGGTGTGACCGGGAGGCTTCTAGGTGTTCAAAGCAGATGTCAAGCTTTCAGTTCATGGCTTGGTGGGGGGAGTGGCCCACGTGAGACAGTATTGTTCAGTTTGAGGAGCGGCATTGTCTCTGGGAGCAGGGAATGGTGTCCATTCTCAGACCAGACCATTAATGTCATTTCATGTAGAGCAGCCATAGCATCTCTGTGACTGCACTCAGCCGGACAGTCAGAACTGGGTGACTCTTAGTGAAGTCGTCCGAGGCCATAGACAGAATGGAACCACGTACCAACAAAAAGGGACACAAGGTCATCAATGTCTTTCTTTACCATTGGCCTAATTGCACAATAAATTAGTGGGGAAAAGAAATGTGGACCACTAATCCATCATGTGAAATGTTGAGTTAATCTAAATAATCACTTATGGGTTGAAATCAAATTAACATTAACATTAGAACTAAAGTCAGTCAAAATTGGACTTGCACGGATCAGAATCTAATCAATACACCATTTTCCCAGCTCTGTAATGAAAAGGATAACAAGATTAGGTACTTTACAGGAGTGTTAAAACACCCAAACATGCACACTTATCTTATTCTAGTAGAGATTAGAGGACAAGGTCTAATGTTGTGAACAAAATCATCAAATCAAAGTTATTTTGTTTTATTCTATGTTATGTACCACATTTAATTTAGTAATTAATCTTGAACTACTAATAACTTTAAAGAAGGCAACAATTTACAATTTGGATAAAGTCAATACTTATCCAAAGTGTGTGTGTGTGTGTGTGTGTGTGTGTGTGTGTGTGTGTGTGTGTGTGTGTGTGTGTGTGTGTGTGTGTGTGTGTGTGTGTGTGTGTGTGTGTGTGTGTGTGTGTGTGTGTGTGGTGTGTGTGTGTGTGTGTGTGTGTGTGTGTGTGTTGTGTGTGTGTGTGTGTGTGTGTGTGTGTGTGTGTGTGTGTGTGCTTGCTTGTCTGCCCAAGGTTTAAAACATTTGGGACAGCACAGCAGTGAGAATGTTATGAGAACCACTATGTTGTTTACACTAAACTTGAAGGAAGCTAGACTGGAACATTTTAAATAAATCAAAACACTTACACATTAATTAAATACATTTCACATTTAGCTCGAGCTGGGTTCAATACTTTTCTTTATGGTATTTATGGGCTCGAGTAGAACCCCTGGATTTGCCTTGCAACTGGTGATACTGATTTCTGTAGGACTTGGAAGTGTTATGATTCAAAGTGTGGGCCTGTGAAAGAGAGGCCCTTGGAAAACAACATCTATTTTTTAACTGTGATTACTAATTTTAAATAAATTGCAACATTATACTTTTAAAGGTATTGCTCAATTAATTTAACACATTTATTATGCACACAATAAAAACTCCAACAAATATATTGATCCTGGCTTAACCAGCGACCTTTACTCTGTTGTTCATAAGCAGTTTAATAAAGAATGTTAAATTATTTTTAAAACTGTAATTGAACTTCAACTTATATTAATTCTCTGATTCCAGTGGCCAGTTGGAACAGACAATCAACACAGTTTCCATTTTGCAGCAACAGCACAAAAGGTTTCAACAACAATTAGTATTATGTCTGAGTCTAGTTCTGTCTTATCTGCTTTGTTTCGGAATGTGTTCAATACATTACGTTTTTATTCATTATTACTATACAATATATAGATTTAAGAATCATTTTAAACAAATAATACAACATTGACCTAAAAAAACAGATTTTGCAACTCTGATCTCCTCAGGCAGGTCTCTGAGGGTCTCGGGCGCAGGACGGGGCATAGGGTTTATACAAGGTCACAAAGATATCTTAACATACCAGCAATACCATTTAAGAATGGATTCTTAAAGCAATATAATCTTATTTTCTTCTTACACCTAGCGCTCACCCTGAACAGTGTGCTTCTTGTTTACATGTTTCTCTGCACACTCAGAGGCAGGACATAAAAACACTCTTTTGCTATTTATTTTCATTTGGCAGCACATTTATACCACCAGAATTTTGCTTTGCATCTTTATATTATTTATTTACTTTTGGTGAGATAACTAAAGTTTAGTTCATTTTACCCTGTCTATGGACTGATTCATTATTAGTTGTTACAAAACATACACAAGACGGCGGGACAAACCAATATAGACCCCCCATACAAACAATCAGACAAACAAAACATGAACTCGTAATAAACACCAGCGCGACAGCAAAGCTCTTCAGCTCAATTTAGTCCGGATTTAAGAGAGATCTTAGAGGGGGTGGGGAATTAGTGGGGCGTCTTCTCACGCCTCACCCTTGTATACAAGTGATTTCTCGGTGCCTGAAAGCCGTCCAAGAGCGATAACTAGCTTATCCTCTTGCGATAACCACTAGGCTATTTGTTTCTAGTGGCGCTGTGCCCCCCCGATCGGAGCCCACAGACTTTTCCCTGCCCTTTCTATCCAAACAACAGCTCAGTTGACTGTAGTCCGTACGACCAGCCTATATATACTTGCTATCGAGTTCACTTCAAAATGAAACATAGTTTGCTCTACGCTTGCTTGCCACTACCCACCTGTGATCAATTAGCCTATAATTGTATGTATGCACCCCTGACCGCCACTTGCTCCTCAATGTCTAGGCACTGTGGCGCATCTGGCGATGCACGCACCTCGTGCTGGCCCGTCTAACCATGAGAAAGCGGTCCTAAACAACGGGTGCTTTTAGACCGTCCCGTTGCAATAGAGACGGCGGTGTTGTGAGTTAAAGCCTATAGGCAATAAGCTGTGACTTTCTCCCTCTCAGCCTGCACTGCTCCAGCCCCACACACACGGGGAGGTTTTACACACACACACGCAAGGTTGCAGCTGGAGCCGTGTTTTTACAGAGAGGCGATAGCAATAAATATCTCTGGCTGCTTATTTTCAACTGCTATGTTTGGCCGCTAAAATCCTCAGAATCCGGCGATTTGTCCAATACAAATCTTTTACATTGCTTTCAATTCACACAGAAGCTCCACTTCACTGATGCCTTTCTTTAAGGTATCTCTAAACATGAGCTGTGTATGCTTGTATGGCACTTCCGTCCCGAGCAGCACACACAGAGGAAATCAGCCAGGACTGAGTCCCCAGACACTGATCCCCTGGGTTTATTATCCCCGAATGTTCATTAACCAAAAACGAAACACAGCCAGAAAGATTCTGGTAAGGCAATGTCCAAATGTAGATTTGAAAATCACACTTACCAGTTCTGAAGATTTGTTGGTACAATGCCGACAACGCCAATTTGTAGAGGAAACTTCTGTGTAGCAATGCTGTGGGAGTCACCGACTCAGGAAGGAGACACGGGAAGAGCAGGAGCTTTGATGTCAAACACTGATGGTTTATTTGGAGTTACGGCCGGAGGATTCACATCACAAGTCCAAGAGCCAGAGGTTCTGACTTCACGGTAGAGTTGCCACGTCAATTCTAAAGAACTCTACCTCAGACCCATGTATTTAACTAGTTCTGAGAGCATCATCAAACTGCTGCATAACAAGATAAAATCATAACACCTCTATCAGCTGACGTCAACAGGCAGGAACATAGAATCATAACACCTCTATCAGCTGACGTCAACAGGCAGGAACATAGAATCATAACACCTCTATCAGCTGACGCCAACAGGCAGGAACATAGAACCATAACACCTCTATCAGCTGACGCCAACAGGCAGGAACATATAATCATAACACCTCTATCAGCTGACGCCAACAGGCAGGAACATAGAATCATAACACCTCTATCAGCTGACGCCAACAGGCAGGAACATAGAACCATAACACCTCTATCAGCTGACGCCAACAGGCAGGAACATAGAATCATAACACCTCTATCAGCTGACGCCAACAGGCAGGAACATAGAACCATAACACCTCTATCAGCTGACGCCAACAGGCAGGAACATAGAATCATAACACCTCTATCAGCTGACGCCAACAGGCAGGAACATAGAACCATAACACCTCTATCAGCTGATGCCAACAGGCAGGAACATAGAACCATAACACCTCTATCAGCTGATCCAACAGGCAGGAACATAGAACCATAACACCTCTATCAGCTGATGCCAACAGGCAGGAACATAGAACCATAACACCTCTATCAGCTGATGCCAACAGGCAGGAACATAGAACCATAACACCTCTATCAGCTGATCCAACAGGCAGGAACAGGGAGACAGAACACTGAGAGCACAGCAGCCAAGGTTACGAGGTGCGTGTGCTCAGTCAGGACAGTTTGAACTGATAAACTGGGTCAAAGTTATGGGCCTTGGAAAATATTTCCACAACAACATATAGAATAATAATAATAATAATAATAATAATAAGAAGAAGAATTTAGTTGAAATAAAATAAATGTTAATTGTGGTTAAATAACATTGTTTGCTGCATTTATTTGGTCAATTTAAACGGTAAGTAACGTTATTATCTCAGGTGTGCGTGACCTGTGCCGCTGCACGTTCGTCATTTGCAAAGTGCTTACACAGCAGTCAATGATGGACATCAGAAAATGGTTATAACAACCAGCCCTAATCGCCAGCAGTAATACTGCATCTACTGCAGGTAATAACAGTTCAGATCATGGGGACATTACGTTACCCGCGGCCACTGTCGTGGACACTAACGCCCGACTCGCCGGCTTTGCCCGCCTCGCCGGCTTTGCCCGCCTCGCCCACGGAGGCGGAGCAGCCGCAGCCGTCTTCGTTGCCCCAAACACCGCCAACCCTCAGCGGCCCGCAAGTGCCAGAGGACCTCGGCAAAACAGAGCCTGCCCAGGTATATTTAAAAAGTACCCAACTCGCCTGTACAGTGGGGTAAGGCGCTCATTTTGCAGCTCATGGTTTCAAAACAGAGATTGGCTGGAATATTCATGTAAAAAAGATGCCATCTTCTCCTATGCATGTAGACATTTCGGTTCAAGAAAGTCAAATGCCTTCACCACAACTGGCTACAACAACTGGTGCCATGCTCTTATAGGCTACGTGATAAGGGACTGGGAAGGCATGAATCAAGCAAAGAGCATTTAGATCCATAGATCTCTTAATGTTGCTCTCAAAGTGCACCAGATTGATGCTTTTAACTTCAATATTTAAAAAAAACACTTCCCAGGGGGACCATGCCCCCGGACCCCCTTAGAGGAGGTGAGGACCCTCCTAGAGGGGGTGAGGACCCCCCTAGAGGGTGTTGGGTCCACTCCCCACTTATAAAAATAGCACTTTACCACTGCACCCTCTCTAATCTCAGATGCACCCTGAGTCATTTTGTTCTGGAACCGGGCCTGCTTTGGACACTAAGTGACGAATAAAAGATTTATATTACTCATTACTGAATTCAATTTGAGCACAGTCCTGAGAATACAATAAATATGGACAAGGAAAGAGAACATAGAAGAAGCATTGAAAGCTACTTGGACCTGCTAAAACCAGCCTCCTTTTGTCCAGCCTGTTAGCGTTTGCTCTTCAGCTCGAGCTGACGGACAGGATCGTAAAACTTCCGTCAAAATCCAGAATAACCCGTCGGCCTTTACACAACTCTGACGAGGGGAGGGGGGGGGGGGAGAAAGCATGCTTGTGAACTGTCAACGGGGGCGGGTGGGGGGGACAGTTCACATGCGCCGTGTTATGCATGGCTGCTGCACCTCGCGGGAGCGTAAAGCCACAACTCACAGACATTTCAATGATTTGTACGGCACAGTTAGGTTTGGAAACGGTATAATTTCCTTTTTGGAGGGCATGCATAACACGGCATAACACCGGAGCCTCGCTGCGGGGAAACTTTGGCGCTGTTCGGAGTTTGTTGTAATCTGTCAAAATGACGGACTGCATTCAGATTTGTCCGTCATTGTTAAAAAAAATCCGTCATAGACGGAAAATATTCGGTTAACGACCTCTGTGCTTGAGTAATGTATCGACTACAGTCATCCTTAGGTCACAAAGCTTCTGCAAACACATAGGCTACTGTGTTCTGCTAAGATGTGTGATGAATTTCTCCGGGCCACTTTCTGATGAAACCCGGCCCTTAGGTGTTTGAGTGACAGGCTTTCCCATTATTGCGCTTTCATGTTGTTATCTTACTTTGTATGGCTGAAGTTTTGTAGCACCACGCCATAGCCGTCAGTAATTAGAACGCAGCACTAGAGAGCTTTGAAGAGAATAACACAAAGATGAAGGCTTTTGTCAAATGAACCAGTCCATTACTGTATGTGGTGATGCCACTTTAGATTAAAGTGTTATTTAAACAGCTGAGTTTCAGACATGATGAGAAATGTGATGCTGATTGTATTTGCTTTGAGCAAAATTAGACTAATACCATTTTCTGGACGGGCTGTCCAGTTTGTCTCAGATTTTTAGATTTTCAGCACTGCAATGTAGGTCTAAGGTCTAAGCTGATCAGGTGATGGGAAAGGTTTCATACATCTGCTCCCCAATTAAAGACAGGAATAAAAGAGAAGCACCCCAAAGGTGATGTGATTTAAATAACTCATTTTAATAGGCAGTGGCTCGGAGGGGTTCACTGGCAATTATCACCTGCTCCCAGCAGACAAAAGGCAATTTTCATCTAATTGAGTGCTAAGCCACAGGAACTATGAGAGCCTGACCTTTCAGCTGTGGTTTGGAGGAGGCACAGGCACATTTTGAGGTCAAAAAGACCTTCAGAAACTGTGACAACTGCTCTACCTTCCTGACCTTAATGTGCGGCTGAGAGCCGGGACGGAGGTTTATTCATTACAGTACATCACATCATTTGTGCAGTCAATCAGATCTAATGGCAGTTCAGATTGCCTATTGTTTTCAACAGCATCAGGTTGAGTGTTGCAGTGGTGACTCAATCAACTCACATTAGCGCTCTGTCACTAGAAGCTCATAATATACTGCCCCCCCCTCCCCCAGAGAATAAAAACAATATGCAGCATTATTGTTTGCCACGGTGATAAGACAAAACGCCCTCAGATAATTTCATAAACTCAAAGTAAGAGCATGTCATGCTATTTGTTATGCAGCTCATATTATGGGAGCCATCTGCTAAGCTAAGCTAGAATCATTGTCTTTAATGGAATATGTTTTAAATGTAAACATTGAGTCCAGCTTGGCAAAACAACATTAGGCCAATAAACATCTAAAGGCAAATAAAAAAACCTCCTCAAAGTTTTCAAAAGATGAAATCAATATGTTTTCCCATTTCCATGTTTACCAGTATCTACTTTACGACAGTTTGACTCATCAGACATTCTTACCTCAACACACTGCTGTTTGATTATCAGATGACAGGTCCTTCACATCCTATGAAGCGCTGCCTGTACTCCATTTAAATGTGATTTTGTTATATGCTACATTGGCGAAATAAAGAGTGACTGAATCTAACCCGAGGACGCTGTGATGGCACTCAGCTGCAGGATGCGACAGCAGCACTCATGAAATAAGGAGTTTACCCTTCTCCCATAAAGAAATGAGAATTCAAGTCAAATAGCAAAATAGCGTGTACAATTGTATCAGGAGTTTTTTTACCTGAAATGTGTTTGTTTTGTTCCATACGAAGACCCTTAAGGTGTGAGTGGAAATGTTTTATTTATATTTATCCTTTCCATGAAACCGTAACATTATTTAAGTTTTGGAGTTATGAACGCTGCTATTTCTGATACTATAATGGAGGCCACACAGCATTTATTTCTTGAAAACACATAATGGATTTTCACACTTTTGGTTTATTTAACCATGTGTTCTTCACTCAAATGTTGCCATTCTTAAATAACACAATGACTAGAGGTTTAGTATTTGATGTATGAAACCACTTGAGGGCTGGAGAAATCGTATCTCTGCTAAGGCCACAGCCGTTTCTCTCCCACACTAACCTATGTGAACTTCTTAACATTTGCGCTTGTAATGGCTCAGCAAAGCCGGCCAGCGAACCACTCAGAGCAGACTGGGCTCTGGTTTCAGACAGAGGGTGAAAAGAGGTGCTGCAACACAGGCAGTATGAGAACAATAAAGAGCTTTCTGAACATTAAAGCACGGAGACATGTCCCAGTAGAGACACTACATACTGATATACACCTGAAAAGGACCATTATAAGGCCCCCTTTAACAAACCAATAATGATGAACAATTGTTTCACCACGAATTGTGCCATCAGGAGTTTTCTGTTCTCCTGCTGACAGACAGACTAACAAACTGAAAAAACAAACACTGAAACAGAAACTCCTTGGAGAGTGCAGAGTTCCGCCAAGGCTGTTTCCTTAAGTGTTAAATAATGCATGTCCACCCCAGTAGCGTAGGCAGAAATGTACTTTAGGGTGGGCCTGTAAAAAATATGCCAGATCTTTCTTCTGCGCATCAGAAGCTAACAACAATCCCCGCTGGTACCGGTGGCAGACTACTTTTAGAATACATTTGGAATACTTTCTTTTTCCATAACAGATGGGTATGTTTTGGTGAACAGGAGATGTTACTGTTTTAATGGCTTATCAAGAGCACAAACACAACATCTTGGTGTCATTCTGGACAGCTCCCTCATCTGCACCACACATCAAAAACATCACCCGGACTGCATTCTTTGTACTGTCTTAAAACCTTTCCTTGGAATATGTTATGAATTGTAAGGTGTCCTTGGGTGCTTTGTAAGGCGCCCCTAAATAGAATGAATTATCATTATTATTTATTATTATTATCTGAAACGATGTAATCCATCCATCCATCCATCCATCTTCTCCCGCTTATCCGTGGTCGGGTCGCGGGGGTAGCAGTTCCAGCAGAGAGCCACAAACTTTCTTTTCCCTGGCGACATCAACCAGCTCTGACTGGGGGATCCCAAGGCGCTCCCAGGCCAGCGAAGAGATATAATCCCTCCACCTGGTCCTAGGTCTACCCCTTGGTCTCTTCCCAGCTGGACGTGCCTGGAACACCTCCCTAGGGAGGCGCCCAGGTGGCATCCTAACTAGGTGCCCGAACCACCTCAACTGGCTCCTTTCGACGCGAAGGAGGAGCGGCTCAACTCCGAGTCCCTCCCTGATGACCGAACTTCTCACCTTATCCCTAAGGGAGACACCAGCCACCCTGCGGAGAAAACCCATCTCGGCTGCTTGTATCCGATGTAATAACTTTTAAAACTGTTTCCAGTCACTTGCCCCATGCATTCAGCATTCAGCATTCACTTTGATTTTATCCCGTTGTCATAATTTCGACAATAAAGGAATTCTTCATACACGTTCACATTTTATCTAACCATCTCCGTTTCTAACGGCCCGTCCACACAGCGGCGTGCGTTGAAGCTTCCAACGCTTCTGCCTATTCACTTTGAATGGGGTGACATCACTTTTAGCCGAACTGCATTTTGGGAAGCGACGTGGAGCGTTGCTGGCATGGCTGGCTTCAAAAGTTGAGCAATGTTCAACTTTTGACGCCTCGAGGCGTCAGCCAATGAAATCCCGTTTATGCAAATCTGCCAGTACAAGCGCTAGCCAATCAAACCGCGTGTATGCTGGGAGAGACTACGCAGGTCATTTCCTCATATTCCCAAAAATGGAGGGAAAATTCATTATAGCGGTAGTGAATCACCCGGTGCTGTATGATCAGTCTCTGTTAGGGGTGTAACGGTTCACAGAAGTCACGGTTCGGTTCGTACCTCGGTTTGGGGGTCACGGTTCGGTACGGGTTCGGTACAACAACAAAAAGCAAAAAAAGTCCCAAATGCATAATTACAGGTTTGTTGTTATTTATGTTTGAACAGTAGTGCAAGTTTCAGTTTAAAAATAAGGAACTCTGACATTTTGAATAATGTACTGTATTAAACAGTTAAAAACAAACCATACACACTCAGATGGCCATATAATCTATAATGGCTGATGTCAAACAAAAAGGTTTCATCAAGCTGTAAAACTAAAAAGAATGTCTTGAAAATATTACATCCTAAATAATAAGAAAGTGTTTCAAGAGCGCAAAGCCGTTGAAAAAAATATGCCAATAGCTTCCGTTATTTATTTTGTTCTCTCGGCTTTCATGTCTATTGGCTTCTTAAAAACAGCGGGGATCAGCTGTTGAACTGCTGTTGTCTTTTGCCGGGCTCCGGTGATTGGCAAATCTGGCTGATGCCTTCTGATATGATTTAGCATGTTTGCCGTGTGTTCAATTAGCATACCGCACCACTGTAGAACAACGGCGACACACCGTCCTCGTCCGATCCACCACTCGTCCGATCCACCACTCGCACACTTCATCGTTATTGTAGTCCACAGGGAACCCGAAATGTTCCCACACAGCTGATTTAAAAGAAGCAGGTGGGTTCTAGCTCCTGTGTGTTATCTGAAATCGCCATACTAACTTGTCTTCTTCTTGTATTGTTGTTGTGTTTCTTCTTGTTCTTCATTTGTTGTTTAAGGGCGGCTGGCAAACAGCTTTTAGGCGCAATACCGCCCCCTGGATTATATATAGTGTAGTGGATACTGCCCTGAATGACAGATTTTTTTCCCACTCGTAAAAAAAAAGGCGTATTCGTCGTGTGACTGCGTGTGCCGAACCGTGACGTCCGAACCGTGACGGTACGGGACAAATACGGATACCGTTACACCCCTAGTCTCTGTTCATCTACCGGGATACAAACCGGAGGAACCAGGCATGGAGGGAGGTGGCAGAGACAGTCCCCAAGCTTCAGATACGCCCACCTCCAAGCGTCAACGCACGCTGCTGTGTGGACGCTCCGTAACTTTCAATATATTTTAAAAGAGATCTCTCTCTCTCTCTCTCATCTGCGTGCGGGGGCGGGGCCTCACAGACACGCTGCATCTCTCTCTCGCTCACAGACATGCTGCAGCGCTGATTGATTGAAAAGTTTATTAACAGCTTGTATATTGGGTACAGTACAGTACAGCTCAAAACATACAATTTTTAAGGGGATGCAGACCAGAGAAAGACTTTCGTCTTGTTTACATCAGGGTCCCCCATTTCCAATTCATCATATCATTTAAGACATATAAGACATATTTGACATACAGATGGCTTATTTACAATTTACATACAGGTGTTTTTTTACATACAGATTGCTTGTTTACAATTTTCATTTTAGATTTCGTTCTACATCCTAACCGGACATTTAAGACATACCAAGTCTACAGATATACAGTTAGTAACAGAGTCTAAAATGCGAGTATATACATAGATGGGGGGGGGGGGGGGAAGCTGTCCATTGAACGACAGGTTGAGATTTGTACCATTACCGGGGCCAGTTTTGCAATGCTCTCCCCCGAAGGTGCTCTTTAAGAGAGGTTTTGAAGGTAAGTATAGTTTTACTTTCCTTTACAGTTGTGGGAAGAGCGTTCCACCTTGATGTGGCATAATTGCGAAACGTGTATTCCCCCTTTTTTGTGCCAAATCTGGGTTTCACATGATTTGTGGAGCTCCCTCTGGTGTTATGATCATGGTATTCCTTGACCTTTGGGAAGAATTTTGACATGTACATGGGTACCATAGAGGTGTAGTGGATCTTGTAGACCAGGCCCATTGCAAGTAGCTGTACTCTGTCGTCTACTCTAAGCCATCCTAGGTTGTCAAAGTGGGCAGAGGTGAGGTGGGTTCTAGATGAAAGGTCAAGCAGTAGTCTGACCAGTTTATTTTGCGATGTTTGAAGTTTTATTTTTAGCGCCTTGGAGGTGCTATGGTACCATGACGTGCAAGCATAGTCATAGTACCCTTGAATGAGTGCTCCTGCCAGAGTTTTCAGGGTGTTTTTGTTTACCAGAGAGGAGATCCGGTATAGGAATCTAGTTCTTTGATTGACTTTTTTTATTACATTGGATGCCATTTTGTCACAGGAGAGGTTTGCCTCAAGAATAGATCCTAGGTATGTAATTTCCTTCTTACTTGTGACAATAATGTCGCCCACTGCAACTGAGAAGTCGTCGGATTTGCTGAGATTATGTTTCGAACCGAAGAGAATGGACTCTGTTTTACCCAGGTGTAATGATAATTTATTATCGGCGAGCCAGGTGCAGATTCTGCCGAGCTCGGAGCTGAGGGTTTTTTCAACCTGCAACCTGTTCCTGTCAGAGACCAGCAGGGCTGAGTCGTCCGCGAACAGGAACAAGTTGCAGTCACATGCTGATGACATGTCATTTACATAAATTAGGAACAGTAACAGACCTAATATGCTTCCTTGTGGAACACCACAGCTCACTGGGAGGGGGGGGACAGAGTACCGTTTACCTCCACCATCTGTTCTCTCCCCTCCAGGTAGGATTGCATCCAGCTCACCGATAGTTTATCAAAACCAATTGCTTTTAGCTTGTCAATCAGAATGGGCTGATTGACAGTGTCGAAAGCCTTTTGTAGGTCCAGCATCACCATGCCGCAGTACTTGCCCTCGTCCACCTCTTGTTTGATGTGGTCGCTCAAATAAAGAAGGCATGTGTCAGTGGAGTGGGATGTTCTAAAGCCAGATTGAAATTCATAGATTAGTTTCTTTTCCGCGAGGTACTTTTCGACCTGTTCATATACTATTTTTTCCATGACTTTCGAGATGGAGGTAAGTATAGAAACAGGGCGGTAGTTGCCTGGGTCCAATTTGCTGCCCTTGTTGTGCAGGGGGGTTACTCTTGCAATTTTGAAGTCTTTGGGTACTTTTCCCTGTTTTATGGAGAGGTTAATTATGTGAGCTATGACTGGTGAGATGGCGGTTGCTGTGTCTCTGAGGAATTTGGAGGGGATATTGTCGTGGCCAGTGGCCTTGTTAGGTTGGAGGGCGCTCAGTTTAATGAGTACCTCTGCTGTTGTTACCCTTGCTAGACTGAAATCATCTTTGCGTACCCCTAGGTTTTTGTAGTAGGTCATGATGTGATCTACCCCAAAAAGCCCTGAGTGGGAGGGTAATTTATTTACAAGAGTTGTGGCTATGTTTGTGAAAAAAATGTTCAAGTACTTGGCCACATCCAGTTTGTCTGTGATGAGCCTGTTATCTGTCTTTATGTTTAAGTTAGAAAATCTCGTTTTTAGTTTTTTACTGCAGCCAAGCTGGTTATTGAGTAATTTCCAAAGTTCACGGGGTTTATTTTTGTTTTCCTCAGTTTTGACATTGATGAAATTCTTTTTGGCAGTTTTGATCATGGAGCTTACGTCATTTCTTAGTCTGTTTCTTTCAATTTTGAGTTCAGTCACGTGGGCCTGGAGTTCACTGCTCGTGCTTTTGGAAAGCATTGACTGACTTTTATGAAACTCAGAGCATTTTTTGTCTCTGGTTTTCATGGCGGTCAGTATGCCGGAGTGCATCCACGGCTCAGTGCGATTTTTTACCCTGGTTGTTCTTAGGGGGGCCAAATCATTGAGTATTGCAGAGAATTTGTTTTTGAAACCAAGCCATGTTTCTTCAACTTGTGTACCACTGAGCTCATCTGACCAGTCCAGGCTCTCCAGTTCTAGGTTAAAGGCCTCGCTAGAGTAGTTTTTGAGGTCTCTAGATATGACTGTTTTGTGACAGCCGGCCCTTTGTTTTAGCTTTTTGCGGGTACAGAATATCATATAATGTTCACTTAAACCGCATGCTATAACCCCTTTACTGGAGATCCTGGACTTGTCAGAGGTCAGAATGAGATCAATGGTAGTTTGTGTTGTTTCACATACCCGGGTGGGTTGGGTGATTAGCTGGCTGAAGCCATGCAGATCACAAATCCTACTGAAGGACTTGAAGACGGACGTGTCTTTACGTTGCATATCCGTGTTCCAGTCTCCAATAATAATTGTCTCTACATCCCCCACATCAGCCAAACACCCATCTAATGTATCATAAAAGTCAGTGTGCACACAGTTCTGCCGGTAATGAATATTACATTTTGTGAGGAAACTTTTCCACCAATAATTCCAATAAGTATTCCAAAATGTATTCACTTCAGGTTTACGAAAGTAACTGTAATCAGATTACTCGTTTTTCAAATGTAACGCCAGCTGAATACACTTGATTTGTGTATTCTGATTACGTAACGCCGTTACATGTAGCCGTTACAACCCAACCCTGTGTATATCTCTCCGGACTGTCCACCAGCAGATGAAAAATACCCACCTCTCCGCCTCTTCCAAGGGACGAGGGAACCGTGCGGCAGAGTTTCCGTTAACATTTATTTTCTTCTGACAGCCCAGCAGCAGGAGAGGTGGGGAGAGGGAGACGTGGGGAGAGGGAGGCGGGGCTATTTCATCGTTATCAGAAAATGATCGTATAGATCGCTGCTAGATGAGGGCAGTGGGGGCTCTTCTTGGAGTCTGGCTTTTTTTTAAAACCAAAGTTCATTAGTGAACTTTGAGCCATCATTTATTTTGCAGGCAGCTCTCTGCCTCTCTCACGTTATTATGGCGGCGCCTGAACCAACAATCAGTTTTTACCGTAAATGAGTTTGGTTCAGAGGACAAAGCACATACAACATTAATTAAATTCGATATTTGTTCACTTGAATTTCACTTTGAATTATTGGATATTCTCAATGGGTGAATACATTTTTTATAATAATAATTAAATAATTAAAATGACACCAAAGCTTTCTCAGAGTGGGCCAATGAGTAAACTGCGTGGGCCTGGGCCCACCCTGGCCCTATGGTGGCTACGCCACTGGTCCACCCTGTGATTTGGATCTGTTCCACATTTTAATGAGTTCTTCCTTGACCTATACGCTACACCCTTCCACCAAGTTTCCAAATTGGGCCAGTAGTTTATCCGCAATTCTGCTGAAAAAAAAAAAAACTAAACCAAAACCACAACTTCCTTGCTATAGACTTGGTAAATATAATAATAATAATAAATTATATATATTTAGCGCTTTTCTGTAACCCAAAGACGCTCTGGAGACATCTCAAATGTAAAGTACACCTCAGTGTAAATGGCCTATTCATTTAATGTCTTTTAAATGCCCTTCTCTACTGTCTGTATTTCATGTCTGTTAATGCAACCTCAGCTGATACCTCAAGCCTCTTTATCATCCATAAATCCCCCCATAATTGTTCTATACTACATTGAACATAATATAGTGTATTACAGTTTTCAGTTTATGTTTCCTAACATACATGTTCCAAAGCACTCAATCCAGAAAGAACGTTCCTCTTCCTCCTGTGAATTCAAGTATTTCATTCATTTCTGAAGGGCTCAAATATGTCTGCAACTATATACTTAAACTCTCACAAAATACTGAATGGCTAGTTTGATGGTCAAGCTTATGGTGTATACTTGTTGTATTTATGGTAGATAAAAGAGGCACCTCTCTTCAATGTGTCAAAATGATCCTACTTTGAAATACATAGAATAATACAGAGATGTACGTTGCTGATTTTATTTGACACACATAGGGGTAGGCTATAGAAGGCAATTTATATATTACATTACATTACATTGCATTTAGCTGACGCTTTTATCCAAAGCGACTTACAATAAGTGCGTTCGACCAACAAAATACAAACTTGAAGAAAACAGAATCATATAAGTACATCAGGCTTCATGATTCCTGCTTATCTTTCTTACAGTGCAGACGCTTTTCTGCTTGCTCTTGCCTCTGCTTACTTTTTATGCTGATTTTCCTATTCTTATTCTCTGAAAACTTCAAGCAGCGGCTCCTGGACATTAACTTATCACTGGGACAGTTCATCTTCGTAAATAGACGGAGGGTTTCAGCCATATTTCAACATTTTTACGACGACGTCAGTCTTACAATAGCGTGGCCTAGCAACAGCTAAAGCCTGGTAGGCTACTGCATGCTATTTAGCTAGTTGATAGCAAAATGCCTCCGTTCTCTACAGATGACTTCCAGAAACTTATACAGAAGATGGCTGTGTTGGAAATGAAAAAGCAACGGTTGGAAGTTAACGTGGAAGTGAATGGACTATGTCGTGGGAATGACACAACTTTACCAGTGTTGCAAAATAATGGAGAATGGTATGCTAACTCACAGCTAGTTAGCAGCTACAAGGATTCCAAGGAACAGGAGGGCTGTGTACCAGGTAATAAATCTACAAGTGGTAGTCCTCCCTGGAATTCTCTGGGTGCAAAGCCTAAGAGTAAATCATTTCCATGGGATTTGGGAGGACGGATAACAGGCAGAGCCCAGAGCTCCGAAATCTGTGATGCGACCGGCTGGCCTGCATTGTTATCACCCAGGAAGAGCGCCTCTTCAACCCCTATTCATACTAGGAAACAGCAGTGGACAGCTGCTAAAGGTAGAATTACAAACAATCCTCCTAAACCACCAAGTGTGCCAATCCAGAACAGATACGCTCCGCTGACCGAGAACCGGAGATCTGATGACCTGGATAACCTGTCCTCTTCACACAGCAGGGTAAGGACCAATAGCTACTCTAAAAGTAAAAGGATAGATGGAAAGCTAACGACTGGGCCTGAAACTCTGATTGTGGGTGACTCTGCTGTAAGAGATGTAAAAGGTCTGTGTAATAAGAACAACACCAAAGTACTCTGTTTTCCCAAGGATGTGGTCTCTGACTTGGCTGAGAAGATCCTGCATATTGGGGCTGAACATCCGACTGTGAAGAATGTGGTACTGCACATTGGAACAAATGATGTTGTGAAACAACAGTCAGAAGTGCTGAAAGAAGACTTTAAATGTTTGTTGGAAACTGCCAGCTCTCTAAATGCAGAGGTGTTCATCAGTGGCCCTCTACCGCCAGTCAGAAGAGGAGTGGAGAGATTCAGCAGATTGTTTGCACTGAACACCTGGCTTTCAACTGCCTGTACTGAAAATTATGTTCATTTTATTGACAATTTTAACTTTTTCTGGGATCGCAGACATCTTTTCAAGGCAAATGGAGTTTGCCTGAACAAGTCAGGAGTGAAATTGTTTATCTCTAACATATTCAACTGCCTGCGTCATCAATCTGTTCCCTCTGCCAAGGACAAGCGGCAAGAGGAATCAAAACAGGAGAAAGACACAACACATCACGCAGAAAACCCTGAAGAATTATCACTGCACCCGCCTGAGGAATGTTCTGATTATGGGAGACCTATGAGACAAATGGAGGAGTCTCCACTGCCCGTCACCCCCCCCCCCCCTGTCAACGCCTTTGAGGATACTCCGTTCACCCTTTCACCCTCGCCCACCCTCCTGGAGATCGCTGAACACACAAAGGAGATACAGAGGGTTGGCACCGATTCCTTCCTGGAGTTCAAAGACCAAACAAAGGCGATACGCAGGATTGGCAGCATGTCCTTTACCCCCGCTCCTCAACGACGCCCACCAAAATCACCGCGGAGACGAGCACCATCTCCCCCGTCCTCATCACCGCGCCTACGTCAACCACCTCCCCCCCTGGCAGCATGTCCTCTACCCCCGCACCATCTCGCCCGTCTCCATCACCGTGCCTACGTTGACCACCTCCCCTCCCTTCGAGGGGGCATCTGCAGTCTCCGAAGCCTGATAAGGATGTGTGTGTACAAAACACAACAAACTTTTACTGATATGTGATGGGTCCAGGCTCAAGGGCGTATGGCACTCTCAACTCTTTCCAGGACATGTTGGGGCCCTGCCTGCCAGTAGCTTTGCCGATATCTGTGTTGATAGGTAATAGATTAAGAGCGGTGAATCATAGAAACAGGAAGCGCTCAAACGTTTGTGTGAGTGTATCTAATTTAGCAGTGATTCCATGTCAGCCACAGCTTGTTACAAAAAACATGACTGATAGTGTGTTTAACAAACTTAAACTAGCTTTATTAAATGTCAGGTCTTTGGCAGGAAAAACATTTTTAATCAATGATTTTATCACTGAGCACAATCTCGATTTTATGTTTTTAACAGAAACTTGGATTGAACAAAATAACAGTGCAGCTGTTCTTATCGAATCAACCCATCCCAACTTTAGTTTTATGAGTCAGGAAAGAATGCATAAGAAAGGGGGTGGAGTTGCTATTCTGTTCAATGATTCCCTTCAATGCAGGAAGACATCATATGGAAACTTTGATTCTTTTGAATATGTGGCCCTTCGGCTGAAATGCTCCTCTCGAGCTCTGTTCCTAAATATCTATAGACCACCCAAATACTGTGCAAGCTTTTTTGATGACTTTACTGAACTGCTGTCTATAGTGTGTATTGACTTTGACCGTCTAGTCATTGTTGGTGATTTTAACATCCATGTTGACAACCCCCAGGACAGAGGGGCTAAAGAACTATTTTGTGTTCTTGATAGCTATGGACTGACTCAGCATGTGACGGAGCCCACGCACAATAAGGGGCACACTCTGGACTTAATTATCTCAAAGGGTCTGAATATCTCTAAGGTTGTGGTGACTGATGTTGCACTCTCTGACCATTCCTGTGTTTTCTTTGAGAGCTCTATTTCTGTTCACAAAAATGTTCAAAAAGAGATAACCACAAAGCGATATTTAACTGAAAATACTAGGGAAATGTTTACTCAGAATTTTTCTTCCACACTTGCCCCTGCCAACATCTCAGTAAATGAGCTAGTAGATGAAAATGTTATAGATGCCATTGCTCCAACTAGGTTAAAGGAAGTGTCTGGCAAGAAAATATCTCCATGGAGAAAGGCCATGACCGTGAAAACAGAAAAAAGAGAATGTCGAAAAGCTGAACGCAGGTGGCGAAAAACAAATCTCCAGGTTCACTATGAAATCTATAAAGAGAGACTTGGCCTTTATAATTTGGAATTGAAAAACGCACGACAATCGTTCTTCTCTGACATCATTACCAAAAACAAAAACAACGCACGTGCCTTGTTTGCTACCGTCGACAGACTAACTAACCCCCCAGTGTCAGTAGCCTCTGAATTTCTATCCACCAGGGCGTGCAATGATTTTGCCTCCTTTTTCACTGACAAAATTCAGAAATTCAGAAAATCAGACAAGCAGTCAGTGCCTCTGCATCAGGAACAGCAAATGTGTTGTTCCTATCTCCACTTAACATCAATTCAGACATCATGACACAATTCCATCAGATTAATGATAAAAACCTAGAGGACATTATTCAACTTCTGAAATCCTCCTCCTGCTGCCTTGATATTATTCCAACAGGATTTTTCAAAGATGTTTTACCTTGCATGGCCTCAGATCTACTTCATATAGTAAACAAATCTCTTCACTCAGGTATTTTTCCACAGGCCCTGAAAACTGCAGTCATTAAACCGCTCTTAAAAAAGAATAATCTAGATGCTTCAGTAATGAACAATTACAGGCCCATATCAAACCTCCCATTTCTAGGTAAAATCATTGAAAAAGTTGTTTTTCAACAGTTGAGTAATTTCTTGCATTTAAATAACTGTTTCGATGTGTTCCAGTCAGGCTTTCGTCCAAACCACAGCACTGAGACTGCTCTTGTAAAGGTCTTTAATGACATCCACTTAAACACAGACAGTGGCAGAACTTCAGTGTTAGTATTATTAGATCTCAGTGCTGCGTTTGACACTGTTGACCACAGCATATTACTAGACCGACTGGAAAACTGGGTGGGACTTTCGGAAACAGTTCTGAATTGGTTTGAATCCTACTTAAAGGACAGAAACAACTTTGTTTCTATAGGTAAATACACATCTGAGTTGACAAATATGACATGTGGGGTTCCTCAAGGCTCCATCTTGGGGCCTCTTCTCTTTAACATCTACATGCTACCACTGGCTCAGTTAATGAAGAACAACAAAATAAGTTACCATAGCTATGCAGATGACACACAAATTTACGTAACAATTTCACCAGGAGACTATGCTCCAATTCAAACACTGAGTAAGTGCATTGAACAAATCAATGACTGGATGTGTCAGAAATTTCTCCAATTAAACAAAGATAAAACTGAGGTAATGGTTTTTGGAGCCAAGTCAGAACGTATAAAAGTTAGCGCTGAGCTTCAGTCTGCAATGTTCAAAACAACAGATAAAGCCAGAAATCTAGGTGTAGTCATGGACTCTGACCTGAGTTTCAACAGTCACATTAAAACTGTTACTAAATCAGCCTACTATCACCTAAAGAATATATCTAGGATTAAAAGACTAATGTCACAGCAGGATTTGGAAAAACTTGTCCATGCTTTTATCTTCAGTAGACTCGACTACTGCAATGGTGTCTTCACAGGTCTCACTAACAAATCTATTAGGAAGCTGCAGCTGATTCAGAACGCCGCTGCTCGAGTCCTCACTAACACTAAGAAAGTGGATCACATCACTCCTGTTCTGAAGTCTTTACACTGGCTTCCTGTGTGTCAAATAATAGATTTCAAAATACTGCTGCTGGTTTAAAGCACTGAATGGTTTAGGCCCAAAATACATTTCTGACCTCCTGCTAAATTATGAACCATCTAGATCTCTCAGGTCTTCAGGGACTGGTCAGCTTTCTGTCCCCAGAGTCAGAACTAAACATGGTAAAGCAGCGTTCAGTTATTATGCTCCAAATATCTGGAACAAACTCCCAGAAACCTGCAGGTCCGCTGCAACTCTGACTACTTTTAAATCCAGGCTGAAGACTTTTCTTTTTGTCGCTGCTTTTAATTGAACTATTCATATCTTAGACTGCACTGTAACTTTTATCCATGTATTGTTTCTTTTAATGTTTCTTTTATTAGCTTTTCTTTTTAATGACTGATTTTAAATGTCATTTTCTTAATCTCTTTCATTTTTTGTAAAGCACTTTGAATTGCCTTGTGTTGAAAAGTGCTATATAAATAAACTTGCCTTGCCTTGCCTTGCCTTCATAGAGCAAAAACATTTCAAGTGCTACTCAACTGGCTTTAGATAAGCCAGCCCTTTATTAGTATATAAGTGCTTTGTTAATAGTTCTATCGCTCGAAGTGGAGTCGAAAGAGATGAGTTTTCAGTCTGCGCCGGAAGGTGTATAAGCTATCTGCTGTCCTGATGTCAATGGGGACCTCATTCCACCATTTAGGAGCCAGGATAGCAAACCCACGTGTTTTTGCTGATGGGAACTTGGGTCCCCTTCGCAGCGAGGGTGCAGCGAGCCGTTTGGTTGATGCAGAGCAGAGTGCACGTGCTGGGGTGTACGGTTTAACCATGTCCTGGATGTAGGAAGGGCCAGATCCATTCGCAGCATAGTACGCAAGTACCATTGTCTTGAAGTGGATTCTAGCAGTTATCGGAAGCCAGTGAAGAGAGCGGAGGAGCGTGGTGTGGGAGAATTTAGGAAGGTTGAAGACCAGGCGAGCAGCTGCATTCTGGATGAGCTGCAGAGGTCGGATGGCACATGCAGGTAGACCAGCCAGGAGGGAGTTGCAGTAGTCTAGGCGTGAGATGACGAGAGCCTGGACCAGAACCTGCGTTGCTTTCTGGGTCAGCTGGGGACGCATTCTCCTGATGTTGTAAAGCGTGTATCTGCAGCAACGGGTTGTAGCAGCGATGTTTGCAGTGAAGGACAGGTTGTTATCTAGGGTCACACCCAGATTCCTTGCAGTCTGAGTCGGGGATATATTATAATTGTTGGACCTTTTCTGGGAGCTATTATAACTCTTTGAATTTTAAATGAATGGTCCTGCTGGACGCTGAGCAGCACTGAGAGGTCATTAGTGTAAAGCACTGTAGCTTTGAAAGCCAAGCCAGTAGTGCATGTACATTAACAGGAAAGTCATACATCCAGTATATAAAATAGCCTGAGCCCTCCTGAAACAGATTGCAGTGTGTAATTGTACGGGGCATTTTGTGCTAGCAAGAGCTTTCATTTCACCCTGGTTGAAGCCACGTGAAGGAGCTATTTTGGGTGTGCTGTAGGTTAGCAAAGACCAAGTGCTTTGATCCTGGGAGATACAGTCTGCTTTCTGAATGAGCCGGTGTGGCTGTTAGATCCCTGGAGAAGAATGGAGATATAATCCAGTATCACTTCCTTATCCAGCTGTTTTTCATTTTTTTTACTGAAACCTTGTCATTTCTCTAATATAATTTAAAAAAAGACAAATGCAGTTGTGTTTTTGGCCAGACAGGTTTTCCTCCGTACGATATTCCTCATGGTTATCAGAATTCTTATTTTCCCTGTAGAAAAGTGTTACTGCTTGATTTGATTAATAATAATAAAGTATTATTCAGGAGACAGGGGCCCAGAAAGTTGACCCATATCGGATGACACATTCATTTTCTTTAAAAATAAAAAAAGTTTGATTTGCGGAAAGCTTACAAACAAGGTTATTAACAGTATCCATAGTTTTGGTCTGAAGAAAAAAAGGGCCATGATTTCCAAAACCAAATGTAAATTATTTACAAATAGGTTACAGGCAAGATCTTTACATTTACTGAAGTTGCAAATATGGCACAGAATATAACAGGACGGTCAGTATCACACATGAATCCTTAGTGATGCCTGACTTTCTATTTAAAGTGGACCTATTATGCTATATTTGAAAAATATATTGTAGGGCCATACCTATACAAAGCATGTCTGTGACGTTTTTTGCTTAAAATACCAAACAGATCACCCATTGTAGCCTTGCCTCATACTACTCATACCCCTCTATTCCAGCTCTGTTCCAAAAAGGCTGATTCTGTGACCCTAGCTTTAACACTAGAACCGCCAGGGGTCGCTGTATACCTAAAACCGCCAACGGGTAAAATGTACCCTCCATTAGAATGCATTGATTTTCAAGGTACAATGTTCTTTTATTTATCATACTAGAACACAGGGTTAACAGTGAGTTTTGATCGCACAGTGATGAAACTTATACCAATAGAATCTGTGGACTCTCAGCTTTCATATGATTTATTTTAGTATAGTTTGTGCAGATAGCATGAAGTATAAAATATCGCTACCGTGAGTTATGTGCAAAGTGTCTCTCTATCTCTCGGAGGTCCTTGAACGCACCACGGCCCGCTCTCTTTGAAACTGACATTATGAGGAAATGTGGAATTGTGGAGAGTGATGACTCTTACTCTGGGATATGCAATCGTTTTTACTGAATGCATTTTTCACACACACATCACACTAGAACTAGGGTTTACAACACGTAACCAACCGTTCTTCTGCGGAGGTCCCTGAACGCACCGCGGCCACTCTCACAGGGGCCGCGCGCCCTCGTATTAACACTGTTTCACATTCAACGGTGAAATGCATTAATCGGAGCTATTATACCAGGCAAGGTGTGTTTTCTGACAACAGCACGCCGGCAATAGCGTCTATTGAACCCACACAGTGCTTTGACAGCACTTCGGTTTATCCCACCTGCTGGGGCGGGGGGCGGGGAGTGTGGGACAATGTTCTTTCCTCTGGGGATGAGCAAGAAGCAGCCACGCTGCGACTACTCCTCACCCACGTGACCAAGGAGATCGATCCAAAGAGCCCTTCTGTAAACACGGGGCTACCAGGAGATCAACACGGTCCTAAGTGCCATGTGGCGTGATCCCCCAGGGACATCACACGGCAGGCAGCAGCGGCGGCCACACCGTAGACCAAGCTACTAATTCGGCCTTGCGGCCAAATAATTGCTCTGATCTGGTGAGACGGGGGCATCTCTAGCAATGAGCGAGATGCCCACACACCCGTGTTTATTTGCAGCCGCCCTGTCACGCGGCAGCGGGGCAGAGCTCTTTTCAGCTCTCTGCCCAGCATGCTGCCTGCTTGGAGCAGCTGCGCTCCGCTGCCATGGTCATCACCCATGGGGAAGTACAGCCCTGGGCGGTGGACTTCCATGGACGCCGGACCCGGAAGTGCCCGACAATGGCAAACGGAGCCATCCACCCCGCTGGAATGGCAGATCACAGACAGATCACGTTTTGTTCAGATATCCACATATCTACCCTACTTTTATAATTTTCGAATCATAAATCTAATCGATAGATTTATGATCGATAGATTTATGATTCGAAAATTATGAAAGTAGGGTAGACATGTGGAGATTATCTGAATGAACAAAACGTGATCTGTCTCTTCAATTTGTGTCAACCACAGAACTTATTTTGAGCTATTTTCCAAAATCCTATGGAGAAATTGCATTGGTTTTTGTCGAAGGAACCGGAAGGAGTTTACTTCCGGGTTTTAGGATGCGTCACTGTGGAACTCTATAGCGTGAAATCACTGCATTTTCCATAAGGTAAATATTACCCGCTGGCGCTAATGGGTATAAATGGCAATTCTTTTGGCAATTTTTTCAATCGGACTTCATATTGAAAACATTTAACAACAGAGGGTGCTACATAACACACTTTCAGGAAAATTCAAAGACTGGGAGACTTGAATATTTTATTGAAAAAAAGTTACATACAATCAAGAAACAGCTGCGGGTAAAATGTACCCGTTGGCGGTTCAAGTGTTAAATGGAACGGCTGCTGCTAGCCACGCCCCTTTGTAGCGTCAAGCAGCTTTCCCCTGCTAAGAGAGTTTTCAACCGGGTGAAACTCAGCTAAACGCTGCCGTGATCAGTGTTGAAAGTGTGCCGGTCCTACCCGGTCCTTAGTACCGGTAAGAGATTTCCAGGCGGTCCGGAGGACCAGGAAGAATTGACAGCTCCACCCGTGGAATTTATACTACGAGGGGAAGATATTTGGTTTGGATTACTGGTCTGGGGGAAGCTCGTGTGTGTGTGTGTGTGTGTGTGTGTGTGTGTGTGTGTGTGTGTGTGTGTGTGTGTGTGTGTGTGTGTGTGTGTGTGTGTGTGCGTGTGTGTGTGTGTGTGTGTGTGTGTGTGTGTGTGTGTGTGGTGTGTGTGTGTGTGTGGTGTGTGTGTGTGTGTGTGTGTGTGTGTGTGTGTGTGTGTGTGTGTGTGTGTGTGTGTGTGTGGTGTGTGTGTGTGTGTGTGTGTGTGTGTGTGTGTGTGTGTGTGTGTGTGTGTGTGTGTGTGTGTGTGTGTGTGTGTGTGTGTGTGTGTGTGTGTGTGTGTGTGTGTGTGTGTGTGTGTGTGTGTGTGTGTGTGTGGTGTGTGTGTGTGTGTGTGTGTGTGTGTGTGTGTGTGTGTGTGTGTGTGTGTGTGTGTGTGTGTGTGTGTGTGTGTGTGTGTGTGTGTGTGTGTGTGTGTGTGTGTGTGTGTGTTTTTGTTTTTGTTTTTGTTTTTGCATTTATTGTATTTGTTTCCCGGGGAAAACACTCACGAGAAACACCGGCTGTTGTTATGCCTGCAGTGACGTTAAGTTACTCCGTTCTCCGCTTGTAATTATGCCGAAGCTTCAAAGCTGTATTTATCATCTGAATTTGCCGAAACAAGTTTAATATTCTGAAAGCCAAGACTTTGTTTAATTGAAATCAGATGAAAACAAACTGTAACGGACCCTGCCGTGTTATCTATGATTACTATACTCTTTCATAATGTCAGCCGGAGGGAGGGTGGCGGCGCTGCGGAAGAGCAGATTGCGAGGGAGAGGTGCCTGTCTTCGTCCCTTTACAAGCTTCAAAAATGTATTTATCGTGTGATTTTGGAAATAAAAGTTTCATATTTTGAAAGCCAAGACTTTGTTTGTTTAAAGTCAAACAAAACACCCGAACCCCGAAAAAATAGTTTTTTATGTAAATCCACGTTTATTTTGAAATGAGCCGTTGCGACTTCCGACTGATTTCGATAGAGCGGGTCACATATTGTCAAGTGTTTCTAATTTCTACCCCATAAAGGCATTAGAGATGGCAAATCCGGATCATTTTATGGACTCGGAGTCTTCTGAGTCAATCATTGAAGAGATCCGGATCATACGAGTCATTTGAGTCATTTGAGTCATATGAGTCAGCATGACCAAGACCGTAGAAATCCTACCGGTGAAACCGAAAAGTTGTTGCATTTAACCAGCATATTAAACTAACGTTACATTAACCTCCGCTACACAGTGTCTTTTGCTTTAATAAAACATGTGTGTGTGTGTGCATTTGAAAAAATAAGTGTTTTGCATTATATGTATATAGTTATTTTAATATGTTCCTGTACTTAAGCTAATTTTGCACAATTGTGTTTTCATTTAATAATAATAATAATAATAATAATAATTGTATAATTACATTTTATATATTCTAACTGTTTTGCAATTTTCTATCATTTGTTTCTTTTTGTGTGCCATGTTCAAAATAAACGAGTTTCCAAGTAAGATCCTTATTGGAAATGCAGATATTATTACAGGAGACTGTTGCACAACATGACCATTTTGTTAGAAGTCTACACTGAAACTTAATTTAGAGCCGGAAAAATCGCGGGATCCGTGAATCCAGGTCAATGATCGAGAGAGACCAGTAGCCTACGAGGACTCAGAGCCGTAACTTATAGCAGGCAGCAGATCCAGAGATCCAGCAGACTCGTCCCCATGCACGAATCTACAGCAGACTCAGCCCCTCCTCCGGCTCGCACGGCTCCCGCGAGTCCCACGGCTCCCTCGACGAGTCGCAGCAGACTCAGAGATTTGCGGACTCACGGCTCACTCACGGCTCACGGCTCACTCACGGCTCACGGCTCACTCACGGCTCACGGGACTCTCGCGGGAGCCGGAGGAGGGGCTGAATTTGCTGTTGATTCGTGCATGGCGACGAGTCTGCTGGATCTCTGGATACAACAACGTTGTAATGTGATTGTACACGTTATAAAGAGAGTAAAGAGTGACGCAATTTATAGTTTTAATTGTTACGTCACATCAGGTGTAGGACTCAAAGGACTCGGGTTAATCGAGAGGGAGACTCGTCACGACCGGCTCATTACTAGGATCCGGGTTAATGATCCGGATGAATCATGACTCGCCCATCTCTAAAAGGCATTACAAATGTGAAGTTTGTGTTCAGGGATGCATGAAGCTGGGGGCGGGAGGAGAACAATATGAACCAATGAAGGTCGGGGTAGCATTATAGTACCTGCAAGAAATTCAAACCACTTTCACCCCTGGCCGTGATTAAATGCCATATTATGTTCCAAACCACTTACAAGCATTATTTCTGAAACAGTATGGAGCTCAAGCGTTTCTCTCTTGCAGGGTTTACCGCAAGGACAGTACCACTCTGATAAGACACACATTTCCAATCTGTAAGAGTTATGTGCCAGAAATATACTGTCACTTCATTACATTTGCTATGTATACCTTTGTTACAAGTATCTGCTATCTACTAGTTGGCGTGCATCAACTTAAAAGAGCTGTTATCTTAGCTATGTGGGCACGGTTATTAGGAGAGCAGAGGATTAGACACTTTTGCCTAAAAACGTTACGATTTAGACAATCACTAGTGATGGGGTGTCTGTGTTTAGTCCTGAAATGGTTTTCTAAGCTAGTTCTTTCCAGGCATTGTATTGTTCCCCCAATGCCATCATGTTTCCTTTTGCGAGGGGTTTCCCACTGCTTTCACATCAAAGTCTTACAAGTGGTGAACAGTTCTGGAAGGCTTTGCTGTGTAGAACCTCATCCCTTCCTTCAATCAAACGTCTTTGAAAGAGTTGGCAGCAGTGCAGGGAGTCATAGGTCAGGCATTCTGAAATTGCTGCTTTGAAACATGCTGAGACTTTCTCTCACTGCCCCGCCAATAAGAGACAAAAAGATGAATGGTGGCTTGTGACTTGTTCCAACAGTGCTTCATCCTGGAGAACAAAACTGTAATTATCTGTAAAATCTCCAAACACAGATTAGATTTTTTTAGGAATAGGAGTAGTTTGCTCAGCTTCTTGTAATACTGACTGTGCAGTTTGGAAATGAATTCATGCTGATTTGAGCAGTGTACACATATCAGTGGCACGAGTGGCAGAACACACTTGTATGACCAGAAGAGTAAAGCATCATCAGCACCTGAGCAGTGGCATTTAACCCTCAAAAAAGACTGAAGTGAATATGTTCACTCCTTAACACAACAACACTACACATTAATGTTGACTTGAGCTTACTTTATGTAATGTCCTTTTCATTTGATGTTTTTCACTCATGTGATGATGAACAAATGGGAAAACTTAAGTTGTACTTGAGATAAAACAGAAAAGATATCAGTGACATTAAGGATGTATGTGTTGGACTGACTTACCCACCATACTCAGATGTCTGCTGTTGCCTACACATATCATTTTTAAAGATTGGCTAGTGCCCCAACACATTGTACCTGATAGGCAAAGGGGCGGGACATCTCTAAGCGGCTGCCCAATCACAACAGAGCCGGCCAGCAAACCAATCAGAGCAGACTGGGCTCTGGTTTCAGACAGAGGGTGAAAAGAGGTGCTGCAGCACAGGCAGTATAACACTAATATGAATCTGAAGAGGAGCAGAATAGGGCACCTTTAAACTCAGTTTGAACTAAATATAAGGCTGGACGGGTTTATACATCCATTAATGGTCGCATTGAAGCTTTCGTAAAAGGGAACAGAAAGACAACAGATGTATTGGTTCTTGCCGGGAAAACAACGTTTCATAACACATTCTGGAGGTGATAGTCATTCAGGACACAGATGTTTACGGTCCATTGCTCACAGAAATAGCCAGCCCAATCATCTGTTCTGCTGTGCTGGTGGACAGCTCGCCAGGTCTGGCTCCACTGATCAGTGATTAGGCTGTCAATTGCTGACGTTCCTGGCAGGAGGACAGTGAAGAAACATCAGACTATTTCCCTGTAATGCTGGGGCTATTGTCTTAACATGAAAAAAACAACAAGAAAAACAAAATGAAGTATGTCGGCTCTCTAAGTTGGAATCTCATTCGTGAAACATTCTTCACTGTGGGAGAAAGGATGCAGTGTATATTTTCTTTTTACCCGTGCTTGTTTTTTTTTACTCTGAACTCGATATTTGCCATGGACACAGCTGGGGTTCAGAGGTTAGTATATCCTTCCTATCACACATACCTGCAGTAAACTCTGTCTATCTCATGATTCTCTTCCTTGCAGTCTTCATTTTCACCTTTTCACACACCGATTGAAAAGCAAAAGTAAATTCAACATGCTTTTCAGAAAATAAAATCAGCATTGTATTCACACCTGGTATTCGTCTGCGCTGCACCACAACACTCTGTGTATCTATTAGTCATAAGCTTTGCTAATCTTCTCAAGGTTATTTGGAATGTCCTACATGGATGCTTTTCTTTATGAGCTTAACATTGGTGGCTCCCAACCCAATGAAATATTTAACCTCAGGTGCACTTGATTCAAAATATGTGAGATACAAGGTTGCTAACCTTGAGTGGAGCACTGCCTCAGGTATCCGAGGCGTCTTATTGTACCTGTCAATCAGAGGCAGGTGATTGGCAGTGCTGTTTTAATGTCATTGATTCAAAGCACAGACTCACTCTTACTACTGCCAATAGGTAGATTCAGATGCTGTTTGAGACGTCCTTATGTCTTGATATGTTAAACCTTTTTTCAGAAAATATCAAGGCAAAGACTCCTCCTTCCTGAGCTGTTCATTGTTTACAATCGATTAGTGACTTGAGGCACAAGAGTGGAGTTTATGTTGAGAAGTGGACTCTAAGAACGGGTCGTTTCACAAATAGCCGCTTACAGTTAGTTGAAAGTTCATTATTTTAGCTAATGAGGAGCTACGGACGAAAGCTGATTCGTTCTGAGACTGCGTGAGCTCTGCCTTTTGGCTTTTTGAATACAGTGTTACAACAAGTCCTCCAACTCACATACGACCAAATCAGCGACGTGCAGTCAGGGGAGGCAGGGGAGGCAGAGCCTCACCTGTCATACTCAAGGTAACGGAAAAACAACTAAAGAAAAACATTAATAGTAATAATAATAAAATGTCTCCACTGATCTGTGTTGTAAGTGTGATTTCTGTATGATTCCAATCGCTTCTTATAGTCAAAATCAGCAAATTGGCCGAGCTCCGCTACAACTACGGGTAGCGATGAGAAGTGAGGCAGGGACGAGCTCTGCCTCACGTAAGCCCACAGTAACTGGCTGGAGCGCGGGCACTAATTTAGCGCGGGCACTTATTTTGTGAGCGCGCTCAAGCCAGACTGTGTGGTAAGGTGAGGCACAGATGAGCTCTGCCTCACCTCAGAATGCGTCACCCCACAGAAACTGGCTGGAAAGCGGGCCCTAACCGCATGCCTGCACCATCTCACTGTATGTCACCAATGTAATGTTTGTAGATCCCTTTATTACATTTATCCTCGCCATCCATAGTCTCTAAATAACTTATTTCACATATATATGATATTTAGGCTCGCTGGTCTCATCATACAACGGCAATGAAAAAAGCACCAGGGGAGGCAGCCATAACCTCTGCCGCACTGAAGGGGGCGCACGTGAGCCCACAGGTCCTTGTTGCTACTGTTATTCTACGCAGAGACGGTAGACGCGACGCAAACAACAAACTAGACTTTTGAAACTAGAGGAAGATAAGGAGGACTTTTACAAAAAAATAATGGAGATTGTTGTCCAGAAGGATAGCATGGACTTCATCTTCAAGTCAAGGTAAGACCACCATTGTAATGAAAATGGGATCTTACTAAGAAAGAACAATCCAATATTTAGATTTTGGGTATCCTTTTGTTGAACAGTCTGTTTAAAATGAATCGAAGCATCAGACTAAAAAAGCTTTTGAAAATAACCGAACATTTCGATTAAGGTCAAAATATAATATTTGTAAATCTGACTCTGAAAGAGTCAGTGCCTCACCAGCCATGAACCTCACCGCACGTCACTGGACCAAATAGGCCGATTGTTCAGGCCCTTATTACGACCAAATATGTTGTTTGTTCAAGCGCTTAATACGTCCTCTAATTACATTTTAAAATGTTCACCCTCTAGTTCTGGTCCTCACCTACAAAGCACTCCACCATCTGCCCCCCCCCCCCCTTATCTCACAAACCTTCTCACTCCTTATCAACCCCCACGGTCCTTCAGATCCACCGCAGCCGGACTCCTATCCATTCCCACATCCACACTCTGCAGCTTTGGGACAGAGCCTTCTCAATTTGAGGCTCTGGAATTCCCTCCCCCAAGATCTCCGTGACTGAGTCCCTCACAGTCTTTCAGTCCCGCCTCAAAACACATCTTTTCAACTCTGTCTACCCATAAGCCCCCCCCCCCCCCCACTCTCAATCAACTTCCTCTTGACTGCCTTTTTATTTTTTACTTACTCGTTTGCCTGTCCTTGTTTGTCTACCGTCCCTCATACTGTAAAGCGTCTTTGAGTTGTGAAAAGCGCTATATAAATAAAATGCATTATTAGTGCTCCCGTTGAATGCAAACGTTACAGATGGTCGTTTATTCACAAATAACCCTCTCTGTAAAATCCTAAATTGTAGGATAGTTTGGCCATTAAAACGCTTTTTGATTAGATTTCTAGCGAGAAGTGTATATTGTACTTTTAGAATCTACGTCCAGTCGATATGTAGGATCTATAGTTTGATAGATATGACGAAGATGATTTGAGGTATGCGGCAGCCTCCATGTAAAGTTACAGGTTGAAAACAGTATTTCCGGTCTCCACGTTTTCAAAATAAAACCAATGATCAAATGATTTAACAGTGATATCGGCAGTATTCATCAACTAAAAAAACCAACCTGATCTCACCAGAATGCGTGACTCCACAACGACTCCTTAACACCGCATTGCGTGGTGGAGTCACGCATTCTGCTACATTTACGTGTCGGCACCACGCAAAAAAACCCAATAGGCGCTTTCACACTGCGGTACTTTTCCCACAAAGGTTCATGTGAACTTAGTTCATGTGAACTCTTTTATCGCGTTCACACCAAAAAGAGCCGGTACTAAAATTAGTTCATGTGAACCTTTTTACCCCCACGAAAGTCCCTGCTAGAGAGCAGAGAGCTGCTAGAGAGCAGGGACTTTCGAACAGCTCTTTTGTGAGAAAAGAGCTACATTTCTGATTGGCTGGAAGGATTGCAAACCACGCCCCGCAAAACTCCCAAAAAGTTTTGTGAAGCCGCCATTTTATTATCCTCGCATTAGCAATATTAGCATTAGCATTAGCCCAGCGCAGAAACGCAGAGAGACTAACTTATGGCAACACAAAATAAAACATGGGAGTGGTGGAGATGAGGAGGTGTCGGCGTTCTGGCGATTTACTCGGAAGGCTTCAGTAGAAGCTGCTGGGAGTCCCAGCAGCTTCTACTGAAGCCAGTCCCCAACTCCGGAGACTTCCGGCCGGGGACTTTGGGCGGCAGTATACGCCGTGAAGTGGTTTGCGGCCTGCCAGTAAACCCAAAGCAGAAGAAGAACAAGTGACGTCAGCGGCTTCATTTGCCCAGAGCCATATAATAGAAGAGTTACGACAACGGAAGTCCAAAAACGGTTATCGTCACGTGGTTCATGTAGAAGAGGATCGTTCCCCGGAAGTTCATGGCGGGCAATGTGAATGCATTGATAACAGGAGATAGAACTACGATTTTTGGTAATTATTAGTGAATAAAGGTTTTGATTTGCAATATTTATACAACAAATCGATATGTGTATGTATTTACATCAATATGTTTTCAAAAATAAAATAGAATTTGCTAATATTAAGTGATAATATTAGGATTAGTGTGAACAACTAGTTTACATGTTAGGCTAACAGTGCCTTGGTTAAAGAGCCTGTTGCTGTTTATGTATAGCTTTGAATTCTTTAAAACCAATATTATCTTCTTAAACTTGTATGGTAGTCAGGAGCATCACTTTCTAATGTTTATTGATATATTTAGAGGGAGGGGATCTAAAGTAATGCTTTAAAATTCAGATTAGATTAATGTCTACCATTTTCTTAAATTCATGGTAGTTTCAGTAACCATGGTAATTGAGGACACAAGTTATCTAAATGACTAATGTCATCTTTATGGCTTTCAGAAAGGACAGGAGACCGACAGCTGACTATCAAAGGACTAGCAGCAGCAGCATGATGATGATGATGTTAAATGTGTTGTTTTAGGAACATCCATTGCAAATACATGGAATTTAATAAACATTGAATAGCATATCATGCAGTTTGTCTGTGCCTTTTCCTCCGTGTTGTCCTGGTTTGCTGTGCTGCCTCCTAGTCGCCACCATGGTTTGCTGTGCTGCCTCCTAGTCGCCACCATGGTTTGCTGTGCTGCCTGGGGATGCTCCAATCGCTCAGAGAAAGGAGTACGAATGTACAGCTTCCCCACTGACACAGAGCGGAGGAAGCAGGAGCAATTTCACGACCAACAGCAAAAAAATATGTGATTTATATACAAACACTGCATTTGCACTTTTTCACAAAACGAAAACCACACCATTGGGAAAGCTTAATGTTTTGTTTAATACAAAAAACAGGGAAAGGCTTGAAAAACACTGAGAGTTGAGACTCAGGGTGCAGGGTGAGGGTCTCAGTGCAGGTATTCAGGCTCCATTGAATCCCCCTCTGGTTCTTGTGCTGAAAGAGGGATAAACAGACAGGAGAAAGGGTTATACACACCTATATAGCACACCTATTGGATGGGAAATTGCCTTGGGGAGATAAGGTGTGGTCTTTGTTCCCAACTGAAGTTATGGAACTTTATTATTTGTGAGTTTAACAAAGTATGACAAATGGCATCAGTAACATATGTGATATGAATTTCTATAAAGTTGTCTCACATTCTTGGTCATATTGTATATACAGTATGTAATGAGTATAACATGTCCAGTAAGTATAAAGTGTTTCCTAATACTGTGTATTCAACCACTATGGAATATGTATGTGGGCAGACACAACTGAGTTGTTCTGTGTGTGAAGTAACCTCAAGTCACTCCGCAGGCACATTTTGATGCAGACCAGTTTGTCAAGACAAAAAAGAGCAAGACTAGGCTGAGAGCAGAGGCTATACCCACCATCTTCGTGCATCGCCCTGTGGTCAAAAAGAGAAGGGCCCCTGCACCACGATTCACCCCGGGACCTGTATCTACAAAGCCCATAGCTCATGATCACAGCGATAGTGTGAAAGGTGACACAGGTATAATAAGTATGAACTCTTAGTAACAAAAGTAATATTTCTTATTTTTAAGTGGTATAATATTTTAAATGTTCGAACATTTACAGTGCCATGTCTTCTACTTACATTAGTCTCAAAGATTGAGGGAAGAAGGGAAGGGATCACTGCCCTCCACCTGCCAGAGGAGCGCAAACAACAAAAACAAGCAAGGTGTCCCGTCATGTACCTGGAAGTTTGGGTTGGCAAAATGGAGTAAGAGAGGGACTTGAAAAACCTTGGTGGCTGTCTACTCATGTTGTTACAGTTGTCTTGGTTACAGCTCTCAAGTTTTTTTTTGTGTCATTTCCACATCTTTAGAAAATATGAAAAAATTGAAGTGAAATCAACCTCATCTCTGGAGAACAAACTTCGATTTCTCTGTCTTGTGAGTTTGCAGTCTTGCAGTTTTGCTCCTCCACCTGTAACATCACTGCCCCTCCACCTGCCATACAGTAGGTTACTAACAATATTACTTATATAATACAGTGATATAATACATGTTTAGTATGCTTACTTATATAAAACAGTAGTATTAAACTTACCTTATGTGTTCACTCTCACTTAAGTTCCTCTCCCTTTGCCATCAATCCAAAATCAGCTGAGCTGCAACATTATACACACAGGTAATAATCAACATAATCACAAGGACACAATATGGCTCTGCTAAAAACACTCACTCTTACACGCACCAAAGTTATATTTATCTAATATTTAACTCCCTCCACCCCCGCATACAATCCCGTTTAGAAGCCCCTCTTCTCTAATTCAACAACGTTGGACCAAATAGACATTAAGAGAACGGAATTTACAATTAAAAGGCTGTTCAACGTGTGTTGCTAACTTGCTTCGGTATCCTAGCTTGATCTGTTATCTGTAAACGTTCCCTAAACCTACTGATTTAGGGATAATCCACTGACATCCTTTAATACACATGTTCAATTGAATCAGATGTACTGATAATATCCGCAATATACATCTTTAAACTTCTTCTTACCTTTAAAAGTCCGTCACGAACGGTCTATTATGCTGCAACTCCACAGCTCTGCTAGCCTTGGCGCTAACTTCCGGGGAACGATTGAGAGGCTCCACGATCCGCCATTGCTGTAAAAAAAGTGGTCCATTGGAGTGAACGGAGATGTCATAACTCTTCTATTATATGGCTCTGAATTTGCCTAATCCACCCCCAGGGACTTTTTCCAGTGTGAACGCGATCTGTACTTAGTTCATGCGAACTAAAGAGTTCACATGAACTAAGTTCACATGAACCTTTGTGGGAAAAGTACCGCAGTGTGAAAGCGCCTAATGTAAAGTGAATGAGGCTCTTTTGTCGTGGTGCACACACGCATTTCTACAACGTCCCGCAGTGAGCTTTTATTATATAAAACGTTTTTAAAATCTACTATATAGCTTGTAGTAACTCACGGGAGGCTTCTTTTATTTTATTTGTATTCATAATAATTTTTATTTTTCGTCAGAATGTAAAAATGACATTAGTTACGAATTTGTGTTCTCAAAAAACAGTGCATTGTGTGTAATACAACTGTGATTTTTATTAAATTAGTTAGTTTTTAAGGAAGGCCAGAGCTTCAGCTGTGTCAAATAGATTGTTCCCTTTAGTTAACGTTATTTAAAAGATAATGATCATGTCCCCTTTATTGTATTACGAGCGTCCATTCCCATTGGATAACGGAGAATTTTACACCCGGAAGTAAGTATTCTCCTTACTCTCGATTTTACAGTGATATCTGCACTACTCATCAACTCAAAAACACCATATTATCCTTGTTAATTACACAACATTGATTGGTTTAAATTGTGTACAATGCTTTTGTATTTTTCCCCTTCGATTCGGAGAAACGAATATTTTTTCGGAGTTTTTGGATGGCAGAAGACACTACACTACCCAGAATCCTCAGCTATTTTTTGGGACTACACCATGTGCTTAGCTTGACAAGCCCCGTGATCAGTCCTCAAGCTCTGTGATTGATTGACCTCCAACTGCATTCCATATGAAAAAAAACGTTTCGTAAAAGATAAAATCATACTTTATTCAGCAGTGCTTGCTTTACTCTTTGAAAGTCATCACATGAATGCATTGTAATACATGGTTTGGCCGCATTAAATATTACACATCTATCGTAGTTCTTTATTTATCTACAGAGATCGGGCATCAGAATAGACCGGAAACTATTCTTTTACGGTTCTGTTTTCATTTCACAATAAAGTTAGTAGTAATAATCTGTTTTGATATTATTGTTTTTTATTAACTACTAGACTGCTGGGTCATGTTAAGACCATAGTTTATGTGTTGCTGTGGGGTTTTTCCATCGCTTTTCCGTCGTAAACTAAACCAGAAACAGCAGTATATTTTATTTTGTTAACACTGTAAACTTGACAGCTTTTTAACCCGCACCTCCTACTGGTTAAAGCACGTTATTACACGTTTGGAGTAATGCAATGCAGGTAGATTATGTTGCTTTTTAATGACTGTTTAAAATGCCTTTTTCTTAATGTCTTTCATTTTTGTAAAGCACTGTTGATGAAAACATTTAAATATTAAGAGTACATACAAAATAGTGGGAAAGTAGAAGGTCAATGATATAAATATAGAATAGAAAATATCAAGAAGATACTGTAAATAATATCTACAATAAAACAGTTTAGTGCCTGATAGGAGGATGTGCAAAACAGACAAACTAATAAGGCTTTATTTAAACATTAAAGAATACTTTAGGCTAAGGTCTTCTTTTAAATAAGAAAAAAGCTTTGGGGGTATCTATCTACAGATACATGTTAAGCCTGACAAAGTGCTTAACGTCTAATATATTGCATGGTTTGTTTTGGAACTTGACAATCAACTTTCCTGCAATGTTAACTATGTTGAAGCACTTATTTTAACCGATATTATACATATTTATTATACTCTTATAAGATGTATGTAGATAGAATAATACATGTGCAGAATATGACAGTTTATGCAGGTACACACATATTGATAGATGTCTTGTAATGCACTGTTGAGGAACCTGCTGTGACCCAAGTTTTGCATTCATTGCATAACTACACCATAGTTGTGATATGTCAATAAACCTTTGAAAATCTTGAAATCTTGAAAGTGATGTGCAAAATATCAATTATATACAGTCTTTAATGAACGATTAGAGAATAACGAGTAATGAATATGCTTTATACGGATATGCAGATAAATGTTTAGTCTTCTCAAGCACCAATATCAAATATCTCTCCTGATTGTTGGCACTTGACAATCACCTTCCCTGAATTTTACTCAGGTGTAACTAAAGTCTGATTTAAGGGTTGTTTATATTTCACATCATTAATCAAAATCTGTAAAGTAACTAAAATAAATGTAGTGGAGTAAAAACACCACGTTAACCTTAAAGAAAGCCCTCAGGATTATAAAAGCCCCCCATCACCCCAGCCACAAACTGTTCCGTCTGCTGCCGTCTGGCAGGCGGTACCGCAGCATCCGGACTAAAACCACCAGACACAGAGACAGCTTCATCCCACAGGCCAGAAGACTATTAAACACCTGCACTTAGAAACAACATCCATAACATTCATCTGGCTGCTACTTAGAAATTATTGACCAAAGATATCATATTCACAATGTAGTGACTGCTTTTTTGTCTTTTGTTTTCTTAGTTATGTTCTCTTTTATATGTGTGTGTTATGTGTTATGTGTAACGTTGCTGCCTTCTTGGCCAGGTCAGCATTGAAAATGAAATTGTATCTCAATGCTTTTATCTGGTTAAATAAAGGTTTAAAAAAAATAAAAAAAGATTCCAATCACTTGTATATAGACTCTTATTGCACTATTTCTTCTGTGTATCTGTTTTATTGTGTTGCACTGTTGGAGGAGCCTGTGACCTAAGGGGGGGGGGGGGGGAAAGGACACGTCCGATTCCTGTTTTGAATAGTGTGCCGTCGATGGGTTTCATTCCATTTCAAGGTGCTTTTTGACGCTCGGTGTAAACTTTGCGCACTGCCACTCCAACATCCAATCACAGAGCTTGAGGACTGATCACGGGGCTTGTCAAGCTAAGCACATGGTGTAGTCCCAAACGATAGCTGAGGATTCTGGGTAGTGTAGTGTCTTCTGCCATCCAAAAACTCCGAAAAAATATTCGTTTCTCCGAATCGAAGGGGAAAAATACAAAAGCATTGTACACAATTTAAACCAATCAATGTTGTGTAATTAACAAGGAACATTTGTTGTTTTTGAGTTGATGAGTAGTTCAGATATCACTGTAAAATCGAGAGCAAGGAGAATACTTACTTCCGGGTGTAAAATGCTCCGTTATCCAATGGGAATGGACGCTCGAAATACAATAAAGGGGACATGATCATTATCTTTTAAATAACGTTAACTAAAGGGAACAATCTATTTGACACAGCTGAAGCTCTGGCCTTCCTTAAAAACTAACTAATTTAATAAAAATCACAGTTGCATTACACACAATGCACTGTTTTTTGAGAACAAAAATTCGTAACTAATGTAATTTTTACATTCTGACGAAAAATAAAAATTATTATGAATACAAATAAAATAAAAGAAGCCTCCCGTGAGTTACTACAAGCTATAAAGTAGATTTAAAAAACGTTTTATAGAATAAAAGCTCACTGCGGGACGTTGTAGAAATGCGTGTGTGGACCACGACAAAAGAGCCTCATTCACTTTACATTGGGGTTTTTTGCGTGGTGCAGACACGTAAATGTAGCAGAATGCGTGACTCCACCACGCAATGCGGTGTTAAGGAGTCGTGGTGGAGTCACGCATTCTGGTGAGATCAGGTTGAAAAAAACATCAGTTTATCCTTGTTAATTATACGACATGGATTGGTTTAAATTGTGTACAATGCTTTTGTGTTTTTCCCATAGGTTTTTCTCTTTCGATTCTGAGAGGCACCTTTAGTTTTTCAGAGGTTTTGATAGGCTAAAACGTTGATTGTTTTAGCCGCAATGCATGTCGGGATATGGTGTTTATGCGATATCAAATCGGAATAAAAATAAATAAATAATAATACTTTATTCCGAGTGTTCTTGCCTTTCTCTTTGGAAGTCATCACATAACGGCATTGTAATACACGGTTCGGCTGCATTAAATGTTACATATCTGCCATAGTTCTTTATTTATAGAGCCCTGATGAGAAGACCTTTTGACAAACTGTAAGAGAAGCCGCCAAAACTGAATACGTGACGTGGATCATAAATATATCAGTAATTAAACAACATCTTCCATTTCTTTTCACACAATACGTCTCCTTGCAGTATCAACACTAATTCAGCTGACTTTTATATTTGATCCAATTGGTAGATAGGTTATATTTACACCATAACGGTGCACAGCTGATATAAAGGGATTTTTTTGTAGTTTTTAAAGATATTATTTACTACCTTTCCAACTCCTCATGCAGTTGACTGTTACAGGTCTATACAGGTTCATGGTACAATGCATAAGCTTCACATTGAGACTGAAACTGTATTTTCCTTTACCGTTCTGTTTTCATTTCACAATAAAGTTAATAGTCATATTATGTTTGATATTATTATGTTTTATTAACTACACCACTGGTTTTTTAACCCGCACCGCCTAGTGGTTAAAGCACGTTATTGAATGTTGTTGTTGAATACGTTTTATTTGATGAAAACATTTAAATATTAAGAGTAGCCTACATACAACATTGGGGGAAAGTAGAAGGCATGATAGAAATATAGAATAGAAAGTATCAAGAAGATACTGAAGTGATCGCTACATTAAAACAGCTAGTGCAGGACGTCCAAAGATATTAACAGGAGGATGTGCAAAACAGACAAACTAATAAGGCTTTATTTAAACATTAAAGAATACTTTAAGTTAAGGTCTTCTTTTGAATAAGAAAAAAACGTTGGGGTTATCCACAGATACATATGAAGTCTGACAAAGTACTTAACGTCCAATATATTGCATAGTTTATTTTGGCACTTGACAATCACCTTCCCTGAATTTGACTCAGGTGTAACTAAAGTCTGATTTAAGGGTTGTTTATATTTCACATCATTAATCAGAATCTGCAAAGTAACTAAAATAAATGTAGTGGAGTAAAAATACCAGGTTGACCTCTGAATTGTAGTGGAGTAGAACAAAGTAGTACATGCTGCTGTAACAAAAACATTTCCCAACTTGGGATCAATAAAGTATCTTATCTTAAGATGATCGATGGCTACTGCCATATTTGCTAAATGTGCATCTGAATCTTGACAAGTGCATGTTTCAGGCTTATCAATGAACAACAGGAGGGGTCACAGACATAAGACCAGCTGTTAAATAAAGCTCTTCTGACCTTAGCTGGCATGTGGGTATATTAATTCTCCCATTTATGAATTATATGTTGTAAATTTGATAACACCACTGTGGTTCGTATCCCCTAAACCTCCAGGGTGTACACAGTTTAATACTGGCAACTTCTAATTGTGGGAAATACGAAAACGTCTTATAAAGAGATGTGCCATAGAAAATATTGCGAAATACACAATAGCCAGCATGTGTAGTTCTGGGGGGGGGGGGGCTGGACCCGTCCAATTCCAGTTTTGGAAAGTCTGCCATGGTTCCATTCCATTTCAAAGAGCTGTTGACGCTCAGCGTAACCTTGTCGCACTGCCACTCCAACATCCAATCACAGGGCTTGATGACTAATCACGGGATTTGTAAAGCAAGGCGGATGTTGTAGTCCCAAACGATAGCTGGGGATTCTGGGTAGTGTAGTGTCTTGGGAAACTGTAGTGTCTAAACTCCTAAAAAACTATTTGTTTCTCTGAATCGAAGGTTAAAAACACAAAAGCATTGTACACAATTTAAACCAATCAATATTGTGTAATTAACAAGGATAAACTGATGTTTTTTAGTGGATGAGTAATGCAGATATCACTGTAAAATCATTTGACAGTGAGGGGAATATATCCCGTTTTATTATGAAAACTTCGAGACCGGAAAAACTGTTTTCACCCTCGCTAACTTTACATGGAAGCTGCATACACGTTATCCTGGTGAGACCTCAAATCATCTTCGTAATATCTATCAAACTATAGATCCTACACATCCACTGGACGTGGATTCTAAAAGTACAATATACACTTCTCGCCAGAAATCGAATCAAAAAGCATTTTAATGGCCAAACTATTCCACAATTTAGGATTTTCCAGAGAGAGTTATTTGTGAATAAACGTCCCTCCGGAGCATTTGCAATGAACGGGCCGAGAGCATGTTGTTTCTTACACGACCACTAGAGCACCTCTAGTGGTCGTGTAAGAAACAACATACACTTTAAAACGTGTCTCTGGGTCGTAATGAGGGCATGAACAATCGGCATATATGGTCGTTTTTTGTAGGAAGACAGGCTGCAGTGTTAACATGCATGCAGAATGCTTCCAATACCAACATAAGTTTCCCCTTGCCCACATTTTCTGCATTTCTACACATATTTGTTCATGGAGATAACGTTGCAGATAATTTCATGTAAAAAGAACTTGCAAAACTAATTACTTTTAATCATAACCTTGTTGTTCTATACATTTTTCAGCAGTGGTGTGTTCAGCATGGCATGGAAGATGGGTCAGCTACATTGTTGTCAATGTAGCCAAATATCAGTAGATATAACTTCAATTAAAAACCAAACAAATCAGATGGACAAAACTGATTTGTTTTAATGAAAAATGACAGTCGTAGTTGTCGGTTGCTCTTGTTCCCTTTTCTCTTCTGAAAATGGCCTCCACAGGATTATTTTTTTAAAGAGAACTAAAGCGCAAATTAGAGATCAACATACCGCTGACTCAATGATTTGATACATTTGGAAAATATATTGACCATTTTCAATTAAAGGTGTTTGAAACAAATCCATTTGAAAACATTATAACTAAAAACATTGGAGATAAACAAATGACTGTACCTCTTTGGACAGTCCTTACGTTAGAGGATTGGGGTCTAATGTGAATTTATTTATGATATCTGACCAAAAGTATGTATATACTGTATTCTTATTTTTTCTGAGATTACAGTCAGAATTCTGACTTGATCTTTAGAACAACTGTATCTTAAATGTTTTCATGCTCAATCTTTTTAAACACTTTTAAATACATAATCATACTCTCAGTAAACATCCTTTGGAAATCCATCCACAGAATGCAGTTTAATCATATCTTATGTAACAAGAAGCCCAGATTTCCCATGACGCATTGCATGAATGTATTGATGCATTTCCTGCTATTTCTTCAAGGCTGTAAGCACAGTTGTTCATCTGAGCCGGGCAGCAGTGGGTCATTAAGAGCAGAAGTGGGGAGTGAATTACATGTTACTGTGGAGGCATGAAATGGCTTATTGATTGCACTGGTGTTTGGTTGATTAAAATGTATTGAAGAGGAAATACGGACAACGGCGACAAAATGCTCCCCCGACCTCTCAGACCGTACATGAACTGCACATTTCGATCAATTGTTGTCCAGTGCTAATCGTTTGTTGGTTACAACACACTCGCACGCTTGTATAGTATTATATGTAATATTCACTTTTGTGTGCATGCAGGTTAGTAGGTGCATATTGTTAGTGCCCTGAACACAGAGATAAGACCTCTCTGCCTCCAACTGATACATATCTGCTATTGTAATCTCATATCAATGCTTGTCCATCTGGATTCACATGTCAGATAATAATAATTAAATAATGGACTAAATGAAAATATACTGCAGGCTAAGAATATAGTCAGAACTTGATGTCTGCTATAGACTGTTTGTCCAACAAACATTCTCCAAATCTGAGGGAAAATATGTTGGGATGCAGTTACACATTACCTCACTCTTCTCAACTGATCTATGTTGATGGCCATCGCCATGTGTTTTCTTTGCGACCAGAAGTGACACGAGAGGGTTAAGCATTACCAAACACTGAAAACCTTTTTTAAATTGTCTAGGTGGTGAAAACCTAACAATAAAGTGTTGTGAAGTGAAAACACAATGTTAACAATGTCAAACTCTTAAAACAGACAATGCCGTAGCAGCAACCTGTCAATCATATGTGTACACCCTTCTTCATCCTCTATTTTGCTCTAAATGGGACTATCATTTACAAAATGGATATAATGCCATCATACATGACTTGTGATATAACATCTATATAATTGACATATTCTTTCACAAAATAGAATGCACCCTGCTTGCCATTATAGACGACGCAAGTTGAAGGACTTTCGTATTGGCTTCACTTGTCAGATCCAGATATTGCTGCTTGATTATGTGACAGGGATTAACATTAGCATTCTCCTATGGAGGATGTATGGTCAGATGACCACCTCTGTGAAAACATGTCTTTTAATTCAGTAGGTGAACCTATATGTTCATAGAACAGTGTGTGTGAGATTAACCGTGTGTATTACACTTTAAACTAAAACGGAGTATTTTCTGTCAGCTCAGATTTGATTTCTTTTTTTTCAACTGTAGTATGTGCTCATGTGTTTCAGTGTTGGTGTGTAGGCTGCTGCCTGAACATGCTGCCTGAACATGCTGAATGAAAGGCAGGTGTTCCTAATTGTGTAACTAAATATCTCTGTTTCTTCTTTTCAAAGGTTACATTGTCCTGTTGTCATCAGTACAAAAAACACTTGAATAAACGTTTTTTTCAAACGTATTTTCTATTTTATGCATTGCATTTGATATTTAAGTAATACATAAAATAACAATAAAGCAACAAAAGAAATCAGATAACATTGCATTTATATTCTGGTACTCGGCTTAGGTTACTGATTAAATGTTTCGCAGTTATTGTTACAGAATACATTTTTAAAGTAACCCTCATAACCCTGCTTCTTTCACATTACACATCACCATGGTCTTTTTTTAATTGTGTATGTGAAAGTAGTGATTAGCAGTCTGGGCAAGAAACAGAGACTCAGTCTGTGGTGCAGAGAGTCCAACACCACAAAGCGTCGCCTGAAGGAGAATGTCATGATTTTTGAAAACCAGACGTAGACACACGCCATCTGAAACTCACTCACAGACGGACTTGAATGACTCATATGTATATTAAATATGTTTGCTTTGATAACTTTCACATACAGATAAACAACTCTAAAATGCAGAATAATGACATTAACAGACATGTCTTCTGCAAGGCAGCCATCGCTATGCTTCATACTGCATGAAGCATAGATTTCCACAACAGTAGGCGATGAAGTGATTCATCATTCAGCCTCCCCATCTTTAATACACATTGACTGTGCTCATCTGAAGTGAAACATATTGTGCAGCTGTGTGCTCTGATTCCTCTCCGCGAGCCCAAACACAGCGCCGCAGCAGCAGGAATTGATCAGTCTGTACTCAGAGTATTTACTGTGCTGCAATCTGATTGTCACAGATCAATCTGTCTGCACCTTGAGCCGAGGTCGCAGCAATTGGGCATGCGACTGTATTGTGACCAAATGGATCTGAAATTGATATTGATCTCCTGGTTTGCCCAAGAGCAGACATTATTTATTCAATAGGAAAGTAGAACATACAGCAAAGTCTGAGCAGAGGTGAGGAGAGGTGGCGTACGCCAGCTCAGTGGTTTTTCTTTATTGATGTTCTTTTTTCATACAAAGGGAAATTTGACTGGAGTTCAATGATATCAGAAAATATATTTTTCTCAGCCCATTAAGACAGTGATTGAAAGAGTGTGTTTTTGAGCTGTTCCCAATGACAGCTTCCCAGATGGTTCTGTGTAACAAACCATCTGGTGCGTCAGAGAAAACTGAAACGTTGACTTTAATAAATGTATTGTTTACAAATGACACATAATTGTATTAGGTTAGTTGAAAGCAATAATATTAAGTTTACATAAAACAATATTAGGTTCAAATTAATATACAGTTATGTGACATTTGTTGACATAATACATTTAATTAAAGTCAACGGTTCAGTTTTTTCAGTACCTTTAGGGCCAGGTTTCAGAAACACAGGGTAAGGCAAAAAGAAACTGAACGTACTCTCTGACAATCACTGAGAGACAACTCGAATTGAAATACATAGTCATCATACTGATCACAAGGACAAGACATAGCTGGGGAGGGAAGGGAAATGTTGAACAGAATCAGCTGATCAAACAGGAGGGAAAACTCAGAGACAGGAAGTAAAGAAAGACATGACACAGGGAGTGAAGACTTTTCAAAATAAAAATAGGTAACAGATAGTGACATAGTACAATCTTTAAATGTAATCAAATGTAAATAATATTAAATGAATCTTTATAACATTTAACTTGAGTAATGTATCTATGATTATTTGATCTTACTAATTCAGGAAGCAGGTCATATCAGAGAAGCAGAGGAACACAGGTAAAGTAATAGATCTATACTAGTGGCATCCTCAGTTATAGAAGGGGTGATAATAAGCCTAAATACCCCTTTTCCACCAAAGTGAATCCAGGGCCAGTTCGGAGCCAGTGCCCCATAAAGAACCTGTTCTTCCTGTTTCCTTTTATTTATTATAGCAGCTATTGTGTGTTATGGATACATGGGCTACACAGGTTGCCATGTTACAAAGTAGGATCATAATGAAAAAGACTAAATATGCCAGTACTTAACGGCATATGCCAACATTTGATAGCACCAAACAGTCAAGTATGATTAAAAGCAACATGAGCATCGACCCGACGTAACCAGAAAATCAGCGACGTAAACGGTGATGGCATGACGTGCCACTGGGCTCTGGGTGGTGGGAAAGAAACAAGTTCTCACTTAAAACTAACTGAGAACCAAACAAGCACCAGCACGGAGCTAGAACCAAACTGAATATCAGTGGAAAAGGGGTAAAAGAAACACCACATGCCAGCCCGCGAATCATTGCATTTACCACTGACAGGTTGCCCCCCTCTTGCACGAACACTCACTCTCAAATACAACCACACACTGCTGGACACATGACACAAAATGCCAACGCCACCCAATGAAAAACACCCTAAAACACACACACACACCGCAGGTTGTCCCTTCAGGTACAAACTGCAACCACTTCATTTTTCTTGCAGGAAAAAAAGTGGGTTTTCGGGTTTCATTGTGTGTTTGTATGCAACATATTTGACATTCACATGGCAGAGTGCAGGTTGTTAGGCAGTGTGTTAAGCTTTGGACTTAAAGGAACAGTCCTTTAAAGCCTGTCTTTATAAGCTGGACAAGTCAGAGGTTGTAATTAACGGATCCATTTTTAACAGAAGTGATTCACTGCTCAGCCGGAGGAAGTCTTTGTCCCCCCTGCCTCATGCATTAACAATGAAAGCCTCTCACTGGTAGGACAGGATGGGGTTCTGAGAAGTGGATTTCCCTCAGTGCTGACAGACAGAAAAACTGGACATCATGTGGATGCAGCGTGTTAGGAGAGGGCTCAGTGCACACTCAGCATCAGACTGGGATACTGTGAGAGGTGTTTGTAACTCCCACGCTGAGGCAGGGTCTCTTCTTTGTTCAGTAGTAATGAAAGGTTACAGTATACTGTAGGTTCCAGCATCACATCATCACGATCGCCTGCAGGGTGTTATTTCTCCAACAATGACCGCCTTGCTGCACATGATCCCTTACTTAACGTATTCAACTGGTTTCATACATTTATAAAATCAGATGACATCTATTTGATTCTAAAGCAGACATGTCTTCAGTCTTCTTCAGGGTTTTATTGGTTGAAGTCAGTTAAAAGAGTGATGGTTCTGAGTTTCTTGAAGTATCTCTCCAGCCCTAGTTCGTTTTGTGTTTCTTTTATTGGGACTGCTTGTAGTTGTGGTCATGTGTAGGTGCTTGTTTTCTTCAAAAGTATATGAACATCTTTGACAAACAACAACAAATACCCAAAAGCAATAACATTTCCTGTAGGCGTTAATATCCCATCTAGTCAGGAGTTGTCAGTTTTGTTGTGCCTTTAAACACAGTCTTTGCAGATGGAACCATCCCCCTCACACAGCTCTCTCACAACGTGTCTTTTTGGTCTTTTCCCTTGGTTGTTTTGTTATTTTTGTTAAATGGTAGGTGGGGGCCTTGGCTAATATTGTTGGCTCTTTCTGAGGCTCATTTCCTGTTCTAAAATAGGTATTCACTCACTGAAGGTGACAGCTGTTGTTCTCCCCTCTATGGAAGAACCAGATGTTGAAGGTTTTCCGTCTTCACTGCACAGCTGTCCAGAGAAAGGTCAAACTCACTGCAATTCACAATGGTGGCTCTGACATTACGCCATGATATATAGTGTCTCCTTGGCACCATTTTATAATGTGTCCTTTGCTCTCATAGTGAGATCCCTCATGATGGACTGTTTATGCCCCACCATCCTTCCACATTTTGAAATCCGGTGTAGCCAAACATCTCTCAGCTTTGCTGCTTTGTTAAGTTAAGGAGCAGCAAAGAAGATTAAGCCGATTCAAAATGTAGATAGTCGAGATGGTCAAATCATTTTGGTATTGATCTTCCTTTGTTTTAGCATTGCATTCTATAAAGAGAAATAGCGAAACAACAAAACCTCAGCCAAGATCCATGTGATCAGAGCGGTGAGTCATAATACATTGAGTGGAAAGCAAATCATCCTTTGTAACCATGCACACACTGCTTGGACAACAGCTTGTTTCACTTAATGCACACAGAACAATTGAATAGTATTTAAATATGTGCTGCTTTGTCTGTAGAACTGAAACAGAGCACAGTGTATTCCTGTTCACTTTTGCTGTAACATGTCAATATCCCCTCTACAGGACGAATAAAGGCATTCTGATTCTTCTGATTAATCGACAGCAGACAGACATAATTCAGTTTCTTAGCTTGCTGGCTTTTTGGTGGCTGAAAATATATATTTCAACCCTTTGGAACAGAGACAGGGAAATGACAGAGAACACATGAGAAAGCGCCACTTCCTGCTGATTTTGACAGAGGATTGTTCAATTCAGAATATAATAACGATCCAGAATAGTGCTACATTCTGACTTTGATTATTTCATGTATTTGATTTTAAAACAATAGCTTTGTGTTGTTCTTGAGACTTTCTGAGGCTAATGACAGAACGCTGCTCCAATGGATGTAACTGAGTTTACATGGTGATTTATTCATGCATATGAGTCATTTTCAAACTTGTACAAATGCTATTATTGATCAACCCAGTCCCACGGCATTTTGTGTTATAGTCACAAAATGTAATCTATTGATTCGTGTTCACCAACACTATTTTCCCCTTTTTTTTGTGTCACACAGAACGATTTTAAAAGCAATGTATTTCTATTGGTATTATGTTTCGTGCCTGCAGCGGTCGGGTCTTGGAAGACCGGGATGTGGGGTTCATAAAAACATATTCTTACTCAATATCAAGCCACGATTATTGTTTTTATTTTAAATTCTACAATGTCTGACTTTTTTTGCCTTCCATGAGGAAAATAAATGGGGCTTTTTTAAAATCATTTTTTCCTTCTAATTTGTTCTATTTTTTCTAAATAACAGACTAAGACATAATTATCCTTGTGTTTATTTATTTGTTTGATTGTATAATGTCGGACTTTTGGAATCCGTCAGGACCGAGGGTCGGAGCAGCTGAACACAGGAAGCTGTATTTTTTTACCTGTTGTTTTTCATTTCAAAATAAGAGTTAATTCACATTAAAGACAACAAACCTAAATAACACATCCAACATGAGCCAGGGGGTTAAAAAATAACACAAAAGAATGAAAGAGGCATTAAGGGGCTTACTTAAAATAATACAAATGTAGAAATATCACTATGAATATTTTTAGCAATTTTCCAGGACTGTATTTTTTTAAGAGACAGAACAAACTATTTTAATTCATTAATAAAACAAAAAAAGGATGGCTTGCTACCTTTCCATCAACCAAAATAATGTTTATATTAACCAAATCAGATATTGAAGATTCCATATTATCAATATAAAATTAAATGTGACATATTTTAAAGGCATGAATATCTGTTAATTAGACTAAAAATAATTTAGAAAAGGGCATGAGAAAAATAATGTTCCAATAATTCATTTTGTAAATTAGAAAAACAACATGGGTCTACTTCTAATGTACAACCTTAAATTCAGAAATTCAGAAACCGGGTAGATGTATGGATTTTAAAATGAGTCTCTTTTACTTTAGGGAAAATAGGGAATTTTATTAAATGAGATTGAGCTTTTTCAGCAGTGGTTCTCAAACTTTTTCTGTCAGGCCCCCCCTTTGGAGAAAAAAAAAAGTCGGGCCCCCCCAACACAAATAGTCAGGCTCAGTAGCTCAGGTAGCTTGACGTTTCATAGAGGGTGCTCAAACATTTAGGGTTTCCCATTAATGTACCGGTCGCTACAGTGGAATTTTCTACTGCAACATTCCCCACGCATATACACAGTGTACCCGCGACTGTTACAATGAAGGCTCGATAATCAGCTTAGCAGGGGTAAAGTGCTATTTTTATAGGTGGTGTGTGGACCTCACATAGGGGGGTCCGGGGGCAAGCTCCCCCGGGAAGATTTCATTTTTAAATATTGAAGTTAAATGCATCAATCTGGTGCACTTTGAGAGCAAAATGAAGAGATCTATGGATACATCTCTCAACACGTAATAATACTGTACTGCATCATATTATTTTCGAATCAATAATTTTTCAAATTATGAATTTTTTTTTTTTTTTTAATCTTTTTTTTTTTATAACCCTTTTTCCTCCTGGTCTCTCGCGCCCCCCCCTGGCATGCCTCTGCGTCCCCCTGGGGGGGCGCGCCCCCCACTTTGAGAACCACTGGTATAATGTAACACTGTAAACTGGACAGTTTTTTAACCCGCTCCATCTAGTGTTGAAAGAGCGTTATGACTCTTATATCGTCATTGCTATGCAGGTAGGCTGTATTGCTAATGGCTTCTGCATGTTTTTGTTGAGTATGTTATATTTGATTAAAACAAAGAACATAGGAGTAGATACACACTAGGGGGCCACTGATAAAAATGAAAACGAAAATGTTCTTTTACTCAACATCTCTCCTTTTATTTAATGTGTTACTTGAATTTGCAAGTAATTTTGTATCTTCATTTTGATAAGTACATTTAAATCATAGCACCAAGTAAATGTTAACTAAAGTAATAGGTTGACCTACAACCTGTGAAAAGCGAGTAAAATGTACCTGGGCAATGTGAGTAAAGGTGGGCGACGCGGTTCCAGTTGAAGAGAAGGCTGCATGGCCCCTCGTGGATTTTGAATCATGTAAGTATATGTTGTACTTTATTAACTCTGTACATCCCCGTTAGCTTGTCAGCAGCTTAATGTGGATATACACGATTTTTTTAGCTAACGTCAGTGTTTCAGTTTAGCAATTTAGCTAGTTAGCGTGCTAGCTAATTTAGCCTGCTGTCATGGACGAGGCACACACAACATGTAATACTTAGTGGTTTAGTTTGCTTCAAATTAGTTAACAGCTGGCGAAATTCACCGTTTTGAATAAAACATGTGGCAGTGGGGCACTAGTAGCTCAGAAGAGTTTTTTTGTTGGTGGTGTAAGCGCTACATTTTCAAATCCTGCTCGGTAGTTAGCAGTGTGTCGCCAAACTGAGTTTTCCTTTACTGTGGGAGTCAAGTCAGTTCACTCACATGCATCCAACTGTTTGTGATGCACATGTGTGCTTTTATTTCCTGAGACAGTTAGCGGCACCAGATTCCTAAAAAAAGGGTATGTCACATTCACTGCCATGGACACTGCTCTGTGGGCCAGTCTGTGATGCGGCCAGAGGGGGCATCCAGGAAGACTACTGGGAGGTTGAACTGTTGGTGCCTCCTTCTGTAGCGCGTTAAATTGAAGTTAAGGTATAATCTTTGTCTCCAGTGTCTTTCTGTACTTACAGTTATGTGTGTTCGCTACAATAATCTACATGCCGCCCTCCCGCCTGGTGGAGCTTCTGGAAGAGTCTGCAGAGGAGCTGATTAAAGAGAACCAGGTAAATGTTCTGCTTGATTTGTGTTAACATGTGTCTGCTGTTCTGTTTGTACATGAATATTAGGGCTGAACGATATACCGTGTCATGGCGATAACCGCGATATGCGCATGCGCGATATTCACACCGCAAGGACGTGCGGTTTTATTCATTTTTTAAAAATGCTAACGCACTTTAGCACATAATTCAAAATAAAGATACCCTTATTACTTATCGAAACTGCACATACAATATATCCGATTAAAGCTGAGACTCCACAGATTATTTAAGTATAGTATCTAAGCGATCCGATCTCGCAACAGGGGAAGCAAACACAGACATCACAACACGTACCTTTTACGGAGCTTTTACGGGAGATCGTCTCACCGTAGCTGTCAATCTGATCAAAAGACGTGTTCAATGGCATTAACACGAGAAAAAACGCGGCTGAATCGGTTGATCCATAGGTTGATAATGTATCTGTGGCTTTGAAGCAATTGTTTATAATCCATAATTCCATTTGTATGTAAAAATCGGAGCACAACAGTTAGCTGCTAATGGTAGCCACCAGAGTGTATGCAGCTTCCGGTTTTGGCTACGCCTCACTCTCACTCTTTATTTGGTAATGTGTGTGTGTTAGACTGCGCTGGACTGCCGCATAGCCAAGACCGGAAGCAGCAGCCACTCTGGTGGCTACCATTAGCGGCAAACTTTTGCTCTGCGATTTTTACATAACAATGGAATTATGGATTATAAATGAAATAATTGTTTTATACAGAGACGTTAAAAACGTATAGATTAACCAATTCAGCCGCGTTTTTTCTCGTTTTAATGCCATTCAACACGTCTTTTGATCAGATTGACAGCTACGGTGAGACATCTCCCCTAGAAGCTACGTAAAGGTACGTAAAGGTATGTCTGTGTTTGCTTCCCCTGTCCGAGTTCGGATCACTCAGTGATGATACTATATACCTAAATAATCTGTGGAACCTCAGCTTTAATCGGATATCTTGTATGTGCAGCTACGATAAGTAATAAGGGTACTTTTATCTTGAGTTCTGTGCCAAAGTGTGTTAGCATTTTTCGCTCAGGGGTTATTTAGATGCTTCTTATGAGACTTGTGTTTTGTTTTGGTAAAAATGGTTTGTATCGTCAGTTAGCTGAGATTATTTCCGTTAATCTGGTATAACACATTAATAGGTTCTTAAATATTAAGATCCCCTGAGACACAGTGTCGTGAAAAAAAAAGTAAAGTACCCGCCGGGACTTTGGGGCTTAACAGGTTAAAAAAAACGCAATATATACCGCAGGGGGGGGAAAAATCGCGGTGTCAGTTTTTTTCAATATCGTGCAGCCCTAATGAATATCTATATTCTCTAAAGGTAAATACATATTGCCAGTATGTGAAAAACCTCTCCAGTTTTTAAGTTAACATTTAGATAAAGTACATTGGAATCTAATTTTACTGTATAATATTTATATATATTTTCAAACTTACTCAATTTCAATGTTTAATATTCTGATTCAAAATGTGTTTTTCAGGAGAATTGATAGTTTGAGCCTGAAGAACCCAATTATTTAATCAGGTTTACTTCCTGTTTGGAAAAAAGCAAACATTTTATAAACTGAGCTTCCTTACTTGTAGTCATACTTTGACCGTGACAAATAAGAGTTCATATAAATTCCCATATCCACACTGTAGCTACTGTGAATATGATAATAAAGCCTTTTGAAGCTTACTCCATCCCCTCTGCTTAAAAAGAACATGTACAATCAATGGCTACTTAAACACTAAATTAAATGGCTAACTCAACCCAATCAGTCTTAGTAAATTCACAGAAAGGTTTACAGTATTGTATGTTAACACTGATTTACATGTTTTGACAGAATGGAGGCAAAGATATCGTGGAAAAAGGACTATGCTGAGTGTCGTGAAGATCCATGTCCGCCATGAAGTGCAGCAAAAGAAGACGCCACACCTCCCAACGTGTCCATCTCCATCGAGGGATCGGCGGTGCTTGATGAGGGTGAATGCCTGCCTTCTGCTCACGGACATCATCCATGCAATGAACTTAAGTAACACATCAAAGTTGAAATACGCTTCTGTCATTTGCAAAAATCTTTCTTGAACTTAATTTCCTCAAGATTTCTCTTGAAAGTCCACATGTTTGCAGAAGCAGTCGTGTAATGTTGAGGTACTTGAGAATAACAGCACCTTATATCCGGGTGCAAGTGGAGCACGCCTGCAGCGGGGAAACTGTGGCGCGCATCATTTTACAACTAAAGACACAGCTACACAAAAAACTCAGCATGTGTACTGCTCATGTGTGTGGTTCCTTGGTACAAAGTAGCAGTGAAAACATGGTACGGAATTTCATTGATTTGGGCATTCTCACAATAAGCTAAACTAATCATTTTAAAAGATGGGGGGGACTTGTCCCACCCTCATATAATGGCTGCGACGCCCATGCATTTGATGATACTTAATAATTATATTTAAATATTACCTACATATTTATTAAATGAACGATAAGAATAGCAAGTAAAAATAACCTGAAAAGCCACATTTATTTTACTGGAGATTTAAGATGCACATGTAAATCTTAAGTAATATCTTACAAAAGTAAGTAAAATGTACTTACAAAAACTGAGTGTGACAGTAACGTTTACTTAAGTGCCTTTAGTAACAAACACTTCTTAACTGTAAGTAGAAGCTACTTGAAATATATGTTGTTAAATGTACTTCAATCAATCAATGTTTATGTATATAGCCCAATATCACAAATGTTACATTTGTCTCAGTGGACTTCACAGTTTGTACAGAATATCAGTATGACAATACGACACCCTCTGTCCTTAGACCCTCACATCGTACAAGAAAAAACTTCCAGAGAAAACCCACAGTTTAAAGGGAAAAATGGGAGAAACCTCAGGGAGAGCAACAGAGGAGGGATCCCTCTCCCAGGACGGACAGACGTGCAATAGATGCCGTGTGTAAATTGAAAAGATAATACATTTGCAACATAGGTAGTCCAAATGTTTGGAAATGCATGTGTGTATAATAGGAAGATGAATCCACGAGGATATCCATCCAGGACCTATGATCCAGGACCACAGCCACGACTCAAGATACAGGGCTCGCGATCCAGGACACAGGACCGCAGGATCATCCATGACTCCGGATCCCGGCGTATATAGACACCAAAAAGAAAGACATTTGGGGAAGCTGGGTTAATCGGAACATGAGAGTACACAGGTATAGACAGAGAGAAGGAAGAAGTAAGATGTCCCCCGACAAACTAAGCCTATATCAGCAAAACTAGGGGCTGAATCTAATCAGCCCTAACTATAAGCTTTATCAAAAAGGAAGGTCTTAAGCGCACTCTTAAATACGGATAGGGTGTCTGCCGCCTGAACACAAACTGGAAGCTGATTCCACAAATGTGGAGCTTGATAAGAAAAGGCTCTGGCTCCCATTATACTTTTAGAGACTCTAGGAACAACCAACAACCCTGCATTCTTGGAACGCAATGCCCTAGTAGGACAGTAGGGTATAATGAGTTCTTTAAGGTAAGATGGCGCCTGCCCATTAAGGGCTTTGTAGGTGAGAAGAAGAATTTTAAATGATATCCTGTGTTCTATAGGGAGCCAGTGTAAGGCAGCCAGAACAGGAGTAATGTTGTCCCTTTTCCTAATTCTGGTTAGTACACGAGCTGCAGCATTTTGAATCAACTGAAGCGACTTGACTGACTTCTTGGTACACCCTGATAATAAGGAGTTACAATAATCCAGCCTTGAAGTAACAAATGCATGGACTAGTTTCTCTGCATCGTTTTGAGGCAAGATATGCCTGATTTTTGCAATGTTACGTAGATGGAAGTAGGCGGTCCTTGAAATTGATTTTATGTGGGCGTTAAAGGATAAATCCTGATCAAATATAACACCAATTTTCCTTACAGTCTCACTGGAGGTTAAATGAATGCCATCCATAGTTAGTATATCTTTAGATAATTTGTTTCGTAGATTCTTCGGGCCAAGTACAATAACTTCAGTTTTGGTCGTGTTTAACATCAAAACATTTAAGGTCATCCACGTTTTTAAGTCCTTGAGGCAGTCTTGCATTTTATTTAGATGATTAATTTCATCAGGCTTGATTGATAAATATAGTTGAGTATCATCCGCATAACAATGAAAGTTTACAGAATGATTCCTTATAATATTGCCTAACGGAAGCATATAATGTGAACAAAATAGGTCCGAGCACTGAGCCCTGTGGCACTCCATGGCTAACTTTGGTTTTCATGGAAGATTCATCGTTGACACGTACAAACTGAGAGTGTTCAGATAGGACCTAAACCAGCCTAAAGCAGTTCCCTTTATGCCAACTAAGTGCTCTAGTCTTTGCAATAAGATATCATGATCGATAGTATCAAATGCAGCACTGAGATCGAGCAAAACAAGAATAGAGACACGTCCCTTGTCTGAGGCTATTAGAATGTAATGTGTTACTTTAACCAGAGCTGTCTCTGTGCTATGATGTGTTCTAAAGCCAGACTGAAAATCTTCAAATAAATCATTGTTTTTTAAGTAATCACACAACTGTTTTGCGACCGCTTTCTCAAGAATTTTTGAGAGGAACGGAAGATTAGAAATAGGTCTATAGTTGGCTAAAACCTCTGGATCGAGGTTGTGCTTTTTAAGAAGCGGTTTTATCACTGCTACTTTGAATGATTGTGGAACATTGCCTGATAATAAAGACATATTCATAATATTTAATAAAGAAGTGCTAATTAATGGAAAAACTTCCTTCAACAGCTTAGTTGGAATTGGGTCTAACATGCACGTTGATGGTTTAGAAGAGAGAATCATTGAATTTAATTGTTCAAGGTTTATGGCTGAAAAGCATTCTAGTTTACTATCTAGTGTAATATTAGAACTTACGTTTCCGGGAGCTGTTGATAACACTATACTGGTCAAAGGCAAGAGGTCATTAATTTTGTTTCTAAGAGTAACCATTTTATCGTTAAAAAAGCACATAAAATCATTGCTGCTGAGTGCTATGGGAATAGAAGGCTCAATCGAGCTGTGGCTCTCTGTCAGCCTGGCTACAGTGCTGAAAAGAAATCTTGCATTATTCTTATTCTCATCTATTAATGAAGAGTAGTAGGCAGCTCTCGCTTTACGCAGTGCTTTCTTATATTCATTGAGAGTAATATGCCAAATTAAACGAGATTCTTCAAGTTTAGTGGAACGCCATATCCTTTCAAGTTGTCTCGACTTTTGCTTTATTTTGCGGATTTCGGCATTATGCCATGGAGCTAATCTATGTTGTTTTATTTTCTTCTTGTTCAAAGGAGCAACAGAGTCTAATTTTATTCGCAGGGAATCTGTAGCACTATCAACAACATGATCAATTTGGGGTGGTGTACATTTTGTATAAGTTTCCTCCCTTCCATGCAGACATGCTATCGAGTTAAGTATTGGTGAAATCTCTTCCTTACATTTGGCTATAGCACTAACAGATAGGTTTCTGCTGCAAGAGCTTTTGACTAATGCATTGTAGTCTAGTAACAGTACTTCAGAAGTTACTAAGAAATGGTCGGATAAAGCAGGATTATGCGGTTCGACTAATTGTTGCTCAATTTCAATACCATAAGTCAGAACAAGGTCGAGAGTGTGATTATAGCAGTTGGTTGGTTTATTTACACTCTGACAGAAACCAACAGAATCTAATATAGAGTTAAATGCAACAGTAAGGCTATTTTTATCATCGTCAACATGAATATTAAAGTCACCTACGATAATTACTTTATCTGTTTTAAGTACCAAAGTTGATAAAAACTCAGAGTATTCAGATAAGAATTCTGAATAAGGACCTGGTGCACGGTACACTGTAACAAATAAGATTGGCTGCAAAGTTTTCCAGGTCGGATGCGTAAGACTAAAAACGAGGCTTTCAAAGGAGGTATAATTTAATTTTGGTTTAGTATTGATAAGTAAACTTGAGTAAAAGATTGCTGCAACTCAACCTCCTCGGCCCGTGCCTCGGGCAATATGAGTATTAATATGGCTGGGTGGAGTGGCCTCATTTATGCTGACATATTCTTCATGTCTCAACCAAGTTTCAGTGAGACAGCATATATCAATATTATAATCTGATATTAAATCATTTACCAATATTGCTTTAGATGCTAGAGATCTTATGTTTAAGAGACCACATTTAATATTCCTGTTTTGTTGCACTGTAGTAGTTGTTACATTTACTTTTATTAGGTTATTATGTATGACACCTCTATTAGGTTTTACCTTAACTTGTCCTTGGGCAGACACACACACCGTTAATATTGGGTATTTTATTGGGTTCGGGATACCTATGGATGACTGCCTTGGAGAGAGCGCAGAGAAGCGTGTAAGACTGGGACTCCGCCTCCTGGTCTCAACTCCAGTTTGTCATGGATTAAGTCCACAAAGCCCTGAAATGTTTGCCGAAATGAGATCTGCACATTCCAAAGTAGGATGAATGCCGTCTCCCTTAATCAGAGGTTTTCCCCAGAAGGCTGTCCAATTATTTACGAAGCCCACATTGTTTGCTGGGCACCACCAAGACAACCAGCGCTGAAATGATGACATGCGGCTATACATGTCATCATTGATCAGATTGGGGAGGGGACCAGAGAAGATTACGGTGTCCGACATTGTTTTAGCATAACTACACACCGACTCCACATTAAGTTTGGTGCATTCTGATTGGCGTAAACAAACATCATTACCACCGACGTGAATAACAATCCTATATTTACGTTTATTCTTAGCCAGCAGTTTAAGATGCGCCTCAACGTCGCCCGCTCTGGCCCCCGGAATGCATGTGACTGGAGGCTTCGGTCTCTAAATTCACGTGTCTCATAATAGAGCTACTAATAACCAGAGTTGGCTTCTCAGCGGGTGCCTCGCTCAGTGGGGAATATCTGTTAGATACGTTAACGGGTTGGTGGGGACCTGCGGGTTTCACGTTATGCCCCTTCTGAACAGTCACCCAGTCTCCCTGCTGCTCGGGAGTTGCCGGGGGACGGATTCACTTAGGTTTTCGGCGTGCGTTTTCTTAAAAGTAAATCTTTTTTTTTTCAGTGAAGGTCAATGATATTGATGGCCATCTTGGTGTTGGTGACGTGTGTTGTGCTAGACCAGAGATGTAGTTAATTGAGCGGTTTCACACACAAATAAGTGTTACTTCACAGTTTTACAACAAACTTTTTTTTTCTTGACTTGCAAAATTATCTTTTAAATTGACAAACATCATATGTGTAATTCATGGCACAATTCAAACGGGATCGTAAGATAATTTCTCTTTCGCCAATGCATATTTTTTTCCGAAATAAGGTCCCATGGTGCTCCACCGGAAAGGGAGGGACTTCGGCTCTCTATAGCAATGACGCTCGAAATGTCCCATATATAGGCCTACGTCTGTTTCCGGTATTGTTTATGACGGATCTATTTTGTTATTCACACATTCCTTCACATTTTAATTTTAATTTACATTAAAGTATTTCGTGAGGCCTTCTAATTTAAAAAATATATATAACTAGGGTTCTAGTTGAAGAGTTTGTAAATGAATATGAACCCAAGCTGTTGCCTGGCAAGGCAATTCTGTTGATAGTTATGGCTGATAAGGCTTATCACTTATTGGCTTATTAATTATTACTGTTTTGATATTTTAAACCCCAAACCGATGGAAAAACCCCACAGCAACATAGAAAAGATGGTCATAACATGACCCGGCGCTCTATTTAATAGACAAAATTATTTCATACATAATATTATTAATGACAGTGACATTAATTCAGTTCCGGCTGACGGACGGCAAAAAAGCTTGACATAGAATTAAACAAATAAATAAACACAAGGATAATTGTGTCTTATTGTTGAGTAAATAACAGTGTGTTGTTTAGAAAAGAATAACAAATTAGAAGGAAACAAATATTTAAAAAATACAGTTTTCAGTATTCTGAGCCCCATTTATTTTCCTCACGGACGGCAAAAAAAAGTCTGACATTATACAATTTAAAATAAAAACAATAATCGTGGCTTGATATTGATTAAGAACATGTTTTTATGAACCCCACAGCTTCCGGTCTTCCAAGACCCGACCGGACAAAAATATGTGGTGCAGGCACGAAACATACTACCAATAGAAATACATTGCTTTTAAAATCGTTCTGTGTGACAATACAATACAATACAATGGGAACATTGTGTTGGTGAATACGAATCAATCGATTACATTTCATGACTATAACACGAAATGCCGTGAGACTGGGTTGTATTGATAGGCTCAAATGTATACTAAACTTGGCTATAATATGATTCGGAGAAATCACACAGTTTTATTTAAAATATGACATCCATTCATAACCACTTGTTCTTGTGTGGTGTCCAGACAGTTATGTTAAGTTAATTTATGTAGTTTAGTTCAAGACTTCCTGTTTTATTTTGTAGTAACATTTCCCTCTCGTTTCGGAGCCCTTCCTGCCATTGTGTGTTTCCCTCCAGTGTGATTGTCAGCCCCTCCCTTAATTGTTGCCACCTGTGTCCCCTTACCTTGTGTGTGTATGCAGTCTGCGTCTCCCCTTGTCCTGTGCCAGTTGGTCTTGCCTCGTCATATCAAGTCGGCCAGCCCTCCCTCGTGACTCTGCTCATGACTAAGTATTCTTTGACAGACTCCTTAGAGGCTTCTCAATACTCACATTTCCCCTCCTCGACTCCCCTCCTCGGTTCCCCTCCTCGAGACTTAGACCCGCCCACAGGAGATGCGAGCGGAGGACCGAGGAGGGGAACCGAGGAGAGAGGAGGGGAAGCAGCAGACGTTTAAAGAAATGAGAACTCCTCTCCTCTGAGCGGTCATTTTAAAGAGACGTCCGTTCATTATTACGTGGCAACAGCTGCATCAGCTGTCGAGTGTTTTGTCATAGCGCTGTATCTCTGTTAGATCAGCTGAACATTGTTCCCCCACATATTTACTTTGAATTCATTGAGAGTGCGGTATAATGAGACAATAACAGTCTACAGATGCGGACACACACACACACAAATATATTTATATAAATATATACAATTTAAAGTATGAGAGCACTCTCATAATAACGTAACACAATCAGAGACTGGATATATCCCCCCTCTCTCTGGTCGCTGAAATGGGGAATTGAAATTACGGGCCAAAAGTTGTATTTACAAGTAGGCCTATTAAAAGTAAGCAGAGGACACCAAACCAACTGAGACCCGTCTGTCCGCCGCATTTACGCACTGTACAACACACACCTACACACTGTACCACACACACCTACAGCTCTTAAAGCATAAGCCGTTGTGTATTTTATTATGTGAAGCAATGGTCTTAGAAAAATATCGACTCTTTGTTCGTAGATATCTACTAAACTAAAGCAAATAAAGAGAGTAGGCCTGTTATACTGAGTGATATATATTATACACACTGCTCTGCTTTCTGCACGGACCTCACAGCTGTTCTCTCTGGAAACATCGTGACGCGATGAAAGCAGTTTCTAAAATAATATCCAGGGGATGCATGCATAGCTGTCATTGGCTGAGATAAGTCCGGCCGTGCGTCACGCCTCCACCGTTCCCGGAAATGCATCCGTGGAGGAGCCGTGGAGGAACCATCAGTGTATCCTCGGTTAGAGCTCCTCCAGAGAGCCTCCTCGACGCTCGGTCCTCGGTGTGCATTTAGAGAAATGAGACGTCCTTCAAAATGGCGCGCTGAAATTCATTTCCGGGTCACTACCGGAGGACCGAGGAGTCGAGCAGTCGAGGAGGGGAAATTTGAGTATTGAGAAGCCTCTCCAGTGTTCAGTTTGTTGATTTTCAAGAAAGTGTTTTTTTGTTTAGCATTTTTTATCCCCAAGTTTCTCAGTTTTTGATCCTCAAAGTGAGCATTTTCTGTTTTTGCCTTTGCGATTTGTGTTTTTCTTGTATTTTCCTTTTTAGTTAAAATACTTTGTTGATCTTGACCTGGTTCTGGTGTTGTGCGCTTGGGGTCCTGAGACCCTTTTTTGCTACTTTGATTTGGATGAATGATGTGAAATATAATCAAGTGTTAAATCAGACTTTAGTTCCACCTGGAGTAAATCCACAAGCTACCCTGCAGTATACAAAGTCCTTCAAACTAGCTGCACCTTTACCAGCGTTGATAACACTTTAATGCATCAATAATTATAAATAATACTTTTATACTGTAAATGCAATATCTCAGTACATCTTCCACCTCTACCTACCAGACATTGATACACATGCAATAGGCCCATAACCCAATGCAGGGACCTACCATGCAATGCAATGGACAGTATACTTGAAATACTGTGCAGAATAAACCACAGAACATCCATTGACTCGATGGATGACCAGAATAAGCACCGGCCACTCACTGACAGCGGTCACACAGGTCTAATACTGGCTGTGGCCCTGCACCCCTTGGCCCTAAAATATAAAGTGTAAGCACCGGGGTAAGGCTGATGCTTGTGTTTCCATGCACCAGCATACCATTATCACTGCTTCCAGAGTGGCAGCCAGGCGGAAACATTTAGCAGGGTGTCAAAGTCTCTGGAGTCCTCCATCACACAGCAGCAGCAGAATAAAGGCTTTGTCAGAAATACTGACAGCTGTAATATTTCACCTGGCCCTGGAAGCCATTTCATCAGACAAAACACAAACACAGAGAAATATTCCTTCTCTTTAGCCCCCCCTCGTATGAATATATATGAATATGTTGTGCATTATTTCCTACACAGTCATTGTCGTTGCAGGGTTAATGCAGAGAAAAAGTTACGAGATTAATGTTCTTGTGTGCTGCCTTTGAGGGCATTGGATACAAGTAAGGGATACATATCCATTTGTATTCATTATGCTGGCTCTGAAAAAGAATTTCCCATTTGACTAATTGTGTCTGCCAAAAGATGAAATGCTTTGAAAGTGATCCTCCACCTCCAGTTGTGGATGAAGTGAAGTCCAGTTTTGCAATTGCACAATACAGAAAGTGAAGAAGGAACTTTCACATAATTTATAACATCCGCTCACAAATACACGGGCAAGACTGCCATTTTTAATCAATGTAAGTAAGTCGTACATTCACATTAATGTCACGTTTTTTAATTGAATAGATTTATGGCTCAGCTGCATTTATATAAAGGACAGTTGTACGGTAGACTTCACTTCCTCTCATTTCTGCTTTGAATATCGCCTTTCAACAACCTTTAATTGCAGTCTCCTCCCTGAAGAGCAGACAGAGATGTCCCATTTGAGGTCATAGATGGCTTTTAATTGATGTCACTTCTCAAATGCTAACACTGGAGACTGTGGCCAACCATACTTTATGATTCTATCACGGCGCTCATCGAAGCCTAGGCTAACCGTGGAATCTATAAGTACACAGTATTGACTCTGTGTACATCAATACTAATGCATGCAACATGCATGCTCCCTATCTGTCAGTGTATGTCAGCATTTAGCTTTATGGATCCATCTGCCATCAAAGTGCAATGGAGACTGAAACCATAATCTATCATTTAACACTGTCATGCTGATGTCAGGCTAATGCTGAAGACCTGACACTGATATAGTGTACCAGGGGGACGCTATAGCTATATGCCACTTTCCTTTTCTATGACATTATAAGTAAATGTATTTATTTTGAGCCTTTAAACCCCACGCATTTCAAAACGCTTTAGAAAAGATAGAGCCAACAAAAGCACTTCATGACATTCTGAAGTGCTGTGCAGCGATGTTAAGAGTTGTTCTCCATCCACACGCAGAGACACAGATTCCAGACCCTACTCTCCCAATATTCCACTTATGACAGTTGTTGGTGCTAAGGCACAAAGAAACATAGTTCTGTGCAAAAAAAGGCAGAAAAAACATTCCATTTAGCTGATGCTTTTATCCAAAGCCACTAAGAAAAAGTGCAATAAACAATAAAGATTCAAACAAAGGACAACAAGAACAGTGCTGACATATATTCACTTCAAACAAGCGATACCATTGTAAGTGCTGGTGCATAACTCTTAAAGGTGGGGTAGGTAAGTTTGAGAAACCGGCTCGAGATACACTTTTTGTTATATTCCATGGAATGCTCTTGACCTCCCGATAGCAATGAATATCTTCAGTGCTTTGACAAGAAATCCATAAAGAAAAGTCATCTGTGGAAGCCGTGGTACTGTAAAAAGCACGACCAATCATCTGAGCCGGCCCGGCTAAACTAACTGGATGGCCTACCTGCCTGTCAGCCTTCCATCGGTGCACAAACTTATCTCGTGCCCTCATTGGTCATGTGCACGTTCCTGTGTGTTGGAGGAGGGGCTCTGTAAGGAAGTGGCAGATTTTTTCCAGCTGTGTATTTTCAAATTCTAGCGCACTCGAGCTGGTTTCTCCACCTTTAATTGCCTTCATTTAAAAAAATAAATAAAAAATAATATTATTTGCCAAGGTGGGTCTCCAGTAAAAACGAATAGTGTTAGAAGGAAAATGGATGTAAACAATGCATACTTTTAAATATTAGGTACAATTGGTCTAAGGAAATATATTCAATATACAGTATTTACTACGGTGGCCCTGATGTGCAAGTCAAAACAACATTTGCCATACTTCAACATTTCATAAAACTCAACGACATTTCAAAAAACACCACAGCATTTCAGAAAACACTACAGCATTTCAGAAAACACTGCAGCATTTCAGAAAACACTACAGCATTTCAGAAAATACCACAGCATTTCAGAAAACACTACAGCATTTCAGAAAACACTACAGCATTTCAGAAAACACTACAGCATTTCAGAAAACACCACAGCATTTCAGAAAACACCACAGCATTTCAGAAAACACCACAGCATTTCAGAAAACACTACAGCATTTCAGAAAACACTACAGCATTTCAGAAAACACTACAGCATTTCAGAAAACACTACAGCATTTCATAAAACACTACAGCATTTCAGAAAACACTACAGCATTTCAGAAAACACCACAGCATTTCAGAAAACACTACAGCATTTCAGAAAACACTACAGCATTTCAGAAAACACTACAGCATTTCAGAAAACACCACAGCATTTCAGAAAACACTACAGCATTTCAGAAAACACCACAGCATTTCAGAAAACACTACAGCATTTCAGAAAACACTACAGCATTTCAGAAAACACTACAGCATTTCATAAAACACTACAGCATTTCATAAAACACTACAGCATTTCAGAAAACACCACAGCATTTCAGAAACACTACAGCATTTCAGAAAACACTACAGCATTTCAGAAAACACCACAGCATTTCAGAAAATACCACAGCATTAGAAAGCATTCAGAAAACACTACAGCATTTCAGAAAACACTACAGCATTTCAGAAAACACTACAGCATTTCAGAAAACACCACAGCATTTCAGAAAACACCACAGCATTTCAGAAAACACTACAGCATTTCAGAAAACATAACAGCATTTCAGAAAACACCACAGCATTTCAGAAAACACAACAGCATTTCAGAAAACACCACAGCATTAAAAAAAAATACCACAGCATTCCACAAAGCACTTCAACATTTCAACTTTTACAGAAAGGGTATTCCTTTAGGGAGAACACTTCTTGTTTGTGATTGGACAGAGCCAGCCAGAGAAGCACTGCTGGGATTGGTTGTTTTTGCTGCCAGTCAATAAATGACGCTTCGTGATTGGTCAGCACCATGTCCCAAAAACATCAGCCGTTAGCTGTTATCACTCAGAGCTCACAGCTCCTCATATCTGTTCAGAAACTAGACAAAAGTTAAACAAGTACAAACCACAGACTGTCTGTGTCATGGCAAATACAGTCGCTGCTTTATTTTAGTCTGTATAGGTCGTTGTTGTGAGTGTGGACGGAGCAGCTACAGGTTAGTTTATCCTGATGGATCCGATCTCCATTCAGAAAACACGAATTTTAAAAGGTGTTTCGCCTGCCGTCTGTCTGCAGACTTGTCTAAGCATTAATTCATGGTTTTTACTAACCGGTATCAGTATGTTTTTACTTCGGCATCATTTTGAAACGTGTATTACAATTAAATCACGGTAAAATATGTTCATTTTGATGTAGTCTATCATAGTGTTAGAAACATACTTGCGGGGGGGGGTCATCGGAGCTGTATTAGATTAACATTAACATGCCTATCAGGGCTCGAGCTTAAGGACGTCCCGTCGTCCCGGGGCCGAAAAAAATTGTGTCAGGGAGGATACAAAATAATTTTGGGACGAGAGTTAAAATAAAAATACCCTGCTAACTCTACTACAAACGGCGATGAAAATGAAACCGACTGCACGTTTTGTGTAGCACATTAAACCTCCTTGTCAACATAAACACACACGCACAAAACATTTAGAAACCCGCAAAATACACACACATGTAGCTACAGCTGTGCCCGCGAATTCCTGGCCCGCAAATTCGCGGGTCTAGCTATGTAGCCTACTGAGTGTGACGTATTTCGCGGGTTGAGTGATGTACAATGGCATCCCGTGGAGGAATTCTGAAATGTTTTACCATTACATCACAAAAACGCACAGCAGAACCAGACCCTGGAGCGCCGGCCTCTTTATTTACTTACTCCTCTTCATCCCCTATGGGTAATAAGGCTGAGAAGAGAACCCTCCATCGTATTTAGTCCTTAGCAATATGCTGCGCCTCTCCCCATGTAGGGATGGGTACCGAGCCCCGGTATTAAACGGGCCGGAATTATTAAAGACAGTGGTAACGTTAAGCTCCGACGTTATCGGACTTTTTATCGGTACTGGAGACATTTAAAAAATATATGTCATATGTATTATTGCTACATACACATTATATCGCAGTTTTATTTTCATCAACTCCGTTTCTAATATGCAATAAGACTACAACATGCGTCTATGATGTATTTTCGAGCTTTCCAATCCAGACGAGATCTCTCTCTCCCGTCTGTGTGCGAGGGGGCGGGGCAGTTTGTAAAGGTCTCCTGACTGTGTTACAGACTGTCATCCTGGTTAGCGGTTACTCTGGGTTCTGTCTTCAGGACAGAGTGTTGGATTTTTTTGTTAATTGGATGGGACTTGATTGGATTCAATATTAGAGTAATTTTCTCGTTTGTGGGTTTGTTTAAATATATTTGGCCTTTGTTTATGTGATTGAATGATTTACTCAAATAAAAAGGTTGATAAATTATCATCTAATGATTTGTATGATGTTTTATTTATGTTAAAGGTCACTTTGAATGATTTAAACTAATGATAATGTAGAAAAACTAACATTTTAAATTCGGGACGGTCCACATTAATTTCGGGACTGCTTAGATTGTATTTCGGGACGGTTCCGGGAGGATGGGGAAAAAAGTTAGTCGAGAGCCCTGATGCCTATTGTAGTTGTAAGTGCACTGCCTTGCGGCCTGAAGCACCATCCTTGATGGAGCATATGTGTGGGCTGGACCTGTATTTTGCAGAAAAGGAGTGAGCAGAGGGTCGAGTTGTCGATTCTTGTTCTGTTTTCTGTGACTATCTTCCTCACCCTCTCAAACTTTCAGTTGCACGCTACTAAAGAGACGCGCTACAATGGAAACCAAACAATGGTGTACCTGTATTAAAGTCAGAGTGGAAACAGTCCTGAGTAAATCTGATTTTGTCAGAAATCGGGAGAAATATGACCCCGGGAGGAAACCGGGAGAGGGCTATGAAATCGGGAGTTTCCCGCGAAAATCGGGAGGGTTGGCAAGTATGGTTAGAAATCACAAGTCTCTCCCCTCTCAACCTGCATCACCACCTCTGTCAATCAAGTATAGACCACTCCCCCACCAAAGTCTTTAAAGCTCTGCCCTTCAGGCCAGTCACTCCCTAGGCCTGTTTGAGACTAGCTGCGGCTCGCCTCAAAAGTAGACGAGAATAGCCGATTGCAGCCGAGGAAGGTCTCAAAAAGCTTGCCTGAAGTCGGACAGCTCGGAGTCGGCTTCTTCTTCTTCTCTCGGTTTTTGGCGGATTGCAAACAACTTTAAGGTGCATACCGCCACCTACTGTACAAGAGTGTGTATCACCATATCATCCTATCACCACTTGTGGAATTATACCACTGTATTTACGTTGTTTTAAATTCTTCCAATCAATCCTGTTTCACTCAAATACTTAAGAATGGCCTTCCTGGTAGCTCTTACCCCCTAACCTTCTGTTCCCAGTATCCCCATCAGGCTCCACTCCCTTCCTGCCTCTCTGACCCTGTCTCTTAGTTGTTCCCTCTCTGTTTTTTACATGTTGCAGTGTAATATGATGTGTTCCACATTTTCTTTCACTCCACACCCCCTGCATTCTTCAACTTCGCTTTTTCCCATTATAAACATTGTGTCGTTTAATCCTGTATGATCCAGTTTGAGTCTAGTGATGATCTCCTCCCGTCTGTTCCTTTCTGTATAGATCTTTATTATGACTGATTTGTGTAACTTGTGGTATCTCCTCCCTTTCTGATCTTCCTCCCACCTTTTCTGCCATATTTCCATACCCTTCTTCTTAATTATTGCTTTTCCTTCTCCTTTTCCAAGTGAAACTGGTATTGCTATTTCCTTCTGTAACGCCTCTTTCGCTAACTTATCAGCATGCTCATTCCCTTGAACTCCCTCATGTGCAGGCACCCAGCATAACTGCACATCTATTCCCCTCCTCTGAAGTCTCAGTAAGCAGTGGTTAAGTTCAATGACTAAATCTTCTCTAACTGTTATTGTGGACTGAATGCTTTCCAAAGCAGATAGTGAGTCTGTGCACATCACCCCCCTATCAGGTCTGACTTCTTCAAATCATTGTAGCCCAATAATTGCTGCGAGTATTTCTGCTGTATAAACTGAGATCGTTTTGCGATTGATATTTTTAATTATGGTATATACGCCTATCCCCACGCATTCTTGCTTCTTAGATCCGTCTGTATACATTTTGAGGTAATTGTAATACTTTTCGTTCAGATACATACTCGTTTTAATTCCCACTTCATTTATTTGCCACTCTTTTTTAATTTCTATGATACTCACATCTATATTAGCTTCTGGGAACAGCCATGGTGGAACCCACGCACCTGGAACTTTGTATATTCCCAGCAATCCTGTAGTATTCTGTTTGTGATATTTTCCTCTCCACTTCCTTGTAGCCTGACCCAGTAGGCCTATGACAGAGCAAGTTTCTCTCTTCTAAAGAATGCACAAATGTCTTTAATCGTTAATGTCAGATGTACTAAGTAAATACATTTGTTCCTGCTCAAGATTAGATTCAACTTTATTGTTATTGCACATATTACAGGTACTGAGACAACAAAATGCAGTTTAGCTTCTAACCAGGTGCAACAAGCAGTAAAGTGAAAAGTAATGTACACAATCTACAGAATAACATATAGAATGAATTTAATGATGAAAAAACAGAGAGGGGTATGAATCATAGGTATGAATACACTTCAATCAGGAGAGACGTGATGTATGGAATACATATTTATTATCGGTCACATTATATAAATGAAACATAATGATGACAGTTTATAACAAGTGAATTAAATGGTGTTTTGGCGATTAGGCCCAGGTTTTGTAGGATATCAATCGGGAAGGGAAGAACCGTTTCCGATTAACCCCCCTGGGTCTAGACACTGGTGGTGGTGATAAGTGGTTAGGTCCGGTTGGAAGGGAGAAGGTTAAGCTTGGCCCTGAGTTGAAAGCAGGAGGCGAAGGGGTGGAGGAGGGTTGCGCGTTGACACCTGGAAGACAGCTGATAGGAAAGGGGAGAACATATATAGAGGGATTAACAGGTGCGATAATTAGGCTTGTAAATGGAGGGGAGTGATAAGTTAGCTGAGGAGTGGCGCTCCCTGTCATTTAGTGCAGGGAGCGAGTATTGCCATGACGTGCAATACGGAGTGATAGGTCTTCCTGTCTGAACTTGCGCTAAGCTTAATTTCAATCAGGAGAGACGTGATGTATGGAATACATATTTATTATCTGATGTTTTGGGACATGTTGCCAAGCCCCCAGAAAGTGCACCGGACTCTGAGGAAAATATTCGTTGTGGCCAAACGGCGGTACTACACTTCCGTATCAGTCGCTGGGCCCGGAAATACTTTTTCCCATTGACTAACATTGGGAAAGAGACGTCTGTAAATTCTTGGATAATTTTTTTTTAACTAAATAAACTACCCAGTATGAACACTATGAGTATAGCCCTTATTAAAAACTTTCGGTCCTCAAGTTGTAAAATGTGCTAATAACGTTATTCTGAGAGTTATTTTCCTCTGCATTTTGAACGCGGATATAACCCAGAGTCCTGCACGGATCTTATTTTCAAGACCTGCTCCCGCCCCGCACCTGCGACGTGCGATACCGAACCCGCCCCGCTACCCGCACATATTGCCAATTAGTTCCGCAACCGACCCGACCCGTCGGCACAAGATCCGCAACCCGACCCGAACCCGCATGAGCAGTGAAAACGTGCAATTATTAACACACGCAGTTGCATATTTGTCTCAAAAAGCGTGGGATGTTGGTTCTTTTCTCCATCTAGGATGACACCAAAAGCCTCCCAGACGTTGGATTTCGCTCTTGAGGAAGTGTTATTGAAAATGCTGTATTCTCCGCTAGAGAGATTCACCTCAGCCATTTTGAATGTGGCGCGCACAGCAGCAGATTGATGCGCTGCAGAGGTTATGATTATGCGCGGTCCCACGGGGGAGAGGTCTGAGGATTTAAATATTAAACTAAATTATTATTATTTTAATATATTTATTATGCAGCACCCGCGACCGAACCCGGAAAAAAGCGTTTGAAAAAATACCACCCGCGAATCACTTTTTTTGCGGGTCACCCGCTGCAGGACTCTGATCTAACCCACGGGACCGCGCCGCCCGGCACGTTCATGTGACGTGTTCAGTACTACATGAGTTTTATATTTACCCATGAATGCACAATAAGAACAGATTATATGATTTATATGAATACTTTCGTGACGTTTCGCTCTCTCAAAAGTTGGGCCATTTTGTCTTCATGCGCCAATGAGCAACTCTCATAGGAATGAACGAGGCCCCGCCTCCCACGCTGTATCCAGTTCGTATTATACATCCATGCATGTTGCGCTGTCGGGTGCTGAACAATCACCAAGCGTAATTTCTTGATTGGCAGCAAAAACAACCAATCACAGCAGTGCTTCTCTGGCTGGCTCTGTCCAATCACAAACAAGAAGTGTTCTCCCTAAAGGAATACCCTTTCCGTAAAAGTTGAAATGTCATTGTGTTTTGTGAAATTATGTAGTGTTTTGTGAAATGCTGTAGTGTTTTGTGAAATGCTGTATTGGGTAAACACTCAGTGAAAACAGGTGTTAAACTAAAGGTTTGACCAGACCATTAAAATAAAGAGGAAGTTGTTTACTCAAGGTGGAAAACAGTAAGAACAGGGAGGCAGGGGACATAAGGCAAACTTATCTCCTAAACTTCTTATAGGGGACCATAGCAGAGAGAATAATCCCATACAGCAGAGGGTAGTCAGAACTCTGAAGCTGCCATCACATGAGAGTGCATTTTCTCTCTGTTCAGCATTTGGTAGGGTCCTTGCAGTGAATACAGCTGGTTATTTTCGTTCCATGTTTACCACACCCGATTGGCCGTGCCGTTTAATACAGCTGTTATCTCGTTGGTTGCATTTCTAAAGGTCAACAGCAATAAAGGTAGAAATAATTTGAACTTTGAGAAGAGCGCTTGGTGGCAATTTTGATCATAGTGCAAGGCCGTGGGTAGCCTGGTCCAGTGATTTCCAACCACTGTGCTGTGGCAGACTAGTGAGCTATGAGAGATCTCACTTAATATGTCCAAAAATATTTATAGGAATGAACGAGGCCCCGTTAACAATATTAATTGTTGTCCTGATCCATTTATATAAATGAAAATTAGCTGATCAGATTTTGACCACATTATGATGTCATAACGATTTTTTGGCTTGTTTAACCATTAGCCAATAACCAACCAAGATTATCAGAGCCGTATACATGCTGCGTTTTTTGTGTAGCTGTGTCTTTCATTGTCAAATTATGCGCGTCACAGTTTCCCCGCTGCGAGGCTCCGGCGCTAACAGTTCACGAGCATGCTCCACTAGCACCCGGATATCAGGCGCTGTTATTAAAGAGGTGGAGGGAGAGTCCTCTCCTTTCAGACTGAAAGGCTGATAACTACAGCTCAGTGAGGTAAAGGACTCTCTGAGGGTTTAGATCAGGGGTGGCCAACCCGCTGCTCTCGAGCCGCATGTGGCTCTTTGCCTAGTTTCATGCGGCTCTTCAGTTCATATCGAATTGTATGTGTGAGTTTGGGGGAGAGACACTGACTCCTGACTAGTGTTGCACGGTGTACCGATACTTGAAAGGTATACTGCGATACCCTGCCGTTAAAAACGTTACGATTCCTCCGTTTCATTAGTATCGGTACTTTAATGCCCCGGCCACACGAGGACGAAAACGGTCGTTTGCGTTACTGTTTAGTGTCATATAGACCGTTCGGCCACACGAGGACGACCGAATACGGCACTAAACGACTGCGTAAACGATAACAGGTCCCAAGGTGGATAGAACGGCATACGCAACGCTCTGGGGGGTCCAACGGCTCCGTGTGTACGCCCTATACGATCATTTTCTGATAATGATGAGTAAACTGCACACTGAATTCAGATTATTTATCTTTCTCTCGATATGGACCTAAACGCGAGTGAAGTCTAATCTGACAGGACGGAGACACGCAGCTCCTCCCGCTGTGATGCGGCGGTGAACGGAGTAAAACACACACTTCAAGTCCGATCATCACCCTTAGCTATTTTAATTACCTCTCAAACTATCTAAACTAGATATAAATATGTTTATTTTTACTGTATATCATTTAAAAAAAAATATATATATATATATATAGCACCAAATTGCAAATAATCTATAACTACTGTCACTTTTCACATTGAACATGTGCTCTTTTATTAAATAAACTAAAGGCTTTCATCTTAAATTGTGGGTTTAGTGTTTTTGACCCTAAGAAACACTGATGCATTAATCAATAACAATAATCCACAGCTCCTCTCTCTGCTCCAGAGGATTTAAAAAATATATATCCCAATGCCACAAAAATGCATCAGTGACGTGGTTGCAATCTTGTCTCCAGAAAACTAAAAACTGAAACAAGCGGTATCAGTGACTGTGTGTTTGATGTGGCTCTTTGCAGTAACATAGAACAAATTAACCTTAACCTCTGACTGGTTGGCCACCCCTGGTTTAGATAGTTCACTTTAGTCTTAGTAGTGGGTCTCAAACGGTTTGGTAAACATTTATGTAAATAACTATTTCCAAGGCACACACATATGATCATTATAGTTATAAAAAACAAGAGAATAACAGGTATGAAATAATTCCAACACATAATATAGGACAGTAACACAAAAATACAGTTTAAAAGGGGAGTGATTTGTAAAATATGCATAAAGAAAAAGTAAGTCTGTTTTAAACAGTACTGTTTCACATGGTTGATGAGAGATGTATCCATAGATTTAGTCCCTAATTTTGCTCTCAAAGTGCAGCAGATAGATGCATTTAACTTCAATATTTTAAAAATCATCTTCCCGGGGGAGCATGCGCCCGGACCCCCCTAGAGGAGGTGAGGTCCACCACCTGCACACACCCACTGTCAAATTGTCCCACCCACATTGAGGATGCTTCCTACGCCCATGGTTTTGTATATATCTGAGACCTATAATATATTGATGAAAAACAGTATAATAAACAAACCGAGAAACAGGGAACTTTTACGAAAATCACAAATGTGTCTTAGATTGTAACTAGCTACTTAGCCGTTGAACTTGTACCCAAATTGAGAGACTTGTCACCTAATAGTCATTATCTACACTGTATTTTGGTGATGTGTAAATTCCCCCCAAAAAATGTTTTGTTTGTAAAAAAATTACCTTGGCTTAAAAAGGTTGAACAACACTGGCCTAGTCAAACGGTAACAGTCTCTACACAGAAAAATAATAGCACAACCAGAACAGGATGGTTTTGCCAATGATATAATACAAAATATGGTAGGGCATGAATGGAATTTGTATAAAAGTCACATTAATGACACATCGAGATCACAAAGACCATATTCGGAGGGGGTCCTGGCAGCCTACTGTATGGCCACATATAGGGCTGCGTACTTTGTCCTCTGCAAAGTTGAATCAAGTAATCTGTTTTTTGCATTTCTGTATTTGTACCATTAGTATTTTTGAAGTATTTGTACCCTGACAGAGACCACTGAGAGTAACTATTGTGTTTTGGATGTTAGTATCACACTGCCAGTGATGTGTGGGTGGTTCTGTTCCACTGCTCTGCACAAATCTGACCACCACCCCCAGGTCTACCCCCCATCCCTCTGGAGCTCTGTGCACTGTGTATGACTGGCAATGGCAGAGGACTCCAGGGACGTTGCAAGACAATAACCTTATGTTTTAAGGTTCATAAAATAATCCAAACATATTACACACTGTATCACCCTGGGAGTGAGAAAAGTATGCCCATGGACACACAGACAAAGACTGTAGGCATATTTTCATCAGTCATTGCACAACTCTGTAATAATGTAAGATTAACAGAAAAGTAACAACCAACATTTATATGCAAGCTCAACACGATAATAACAACTGTATTTGGTATGTGCAAATGAACATTGTAACAATATCCATTTTGATGAGATACATGTAATGAAAAAAGCAGCTTTAGGTAGGTTTGCTTTCAACTCACTGGTAACACACCTACCTGTGTTCAGTTCTGGATGGGGAGGTTAGTGTTAGGGTTAACCATGAAGGCCTGGCCAGCTGATTAGCCTGAAAGTCAAGACCCTTTCGGACACAACTGGACAAACCCCCTAATATATGAGGCTATGATGAATATATGAAGCATTGATAGAGTAATGTTTGCACCAAACATAGACTGTGAAATATGTCCTCACCACTTAGTGTCCTCTCTCTACAGGGGATTACTTAATTAATAGCCAGTTTAGACATGTGGAATGATAACTATGTACTCTTTCAATATACTGTACATAATGTATGGCTGAGCTGGAGATTACATGATTGCTTGGAAGCTAAAGCACCCATAGGACATATTTTCCACTCACAAGGGAATCGTACTGTGGGGTGAGCATATACTATATATTATATCTCCTGTATTCAACTCTCTTGGTGTATGCTGTCTGTGACCATACAATGTTTTTAATATGGGATATGCCAACAACATTTATTGAAAGATGGATCAATTTTGAATGTACCCCTGTGGTTCTGATACAACATCTGAGAATGTGTGTATTTGATGGGTGTGTGGGTCTGGACATTTTGTTTGTTTGAAAACTCTATTCCAATAGCTTAGCTTTACACGGTAAAATGTGCAGATTAAGGTTGATGACTACCTCTCTGAAAGATCCCAATGTGTTAAGTTTGATGGGCTGTCTTCTGAATGGTTAAACATCACTAATGGTGTTCAGTTTTAGGTCCGCTATTATTCTCTATCTATATTAATAGTTTAGGTGAAAATGTCGAAGTAGCAACCTTACATTTTTATGCGGACGATACCGTTATGTACTGTGCAGGTCCCTCGATTAACGAGGCTGTTGTTAAATTACAGGCTGTTTTTAACATTATTCAGGCTCAGCTCTCTGAGCTTAAGCTTCTTTTAAATGTGGATAAAACCAAGGTAATGCACTTTTCTAAAGCTAAAGCTAAAAAGACTACAGACACTGCTTTGGATATTGTAACTACGCAAGGAATACAACTTGAAGTGGTTACCTGTTACAAATACCTGGGTATCTGGCTTGATGACTGTCTCACTTTTAAACTTCATGTCAATAACCTGCTTAAAAAGCTGAGGGTTAGGCTAGGTTTCTTCTACAGAAATAAGTCCTGTTTCTCGCTTGAGGCCAGGAAAAGGCTAGTCACTGTGACCTTTTACCTGTGCTGGATTATGGTGATTTGTTATATATGAATGCACCTGCCAATTACCTGAGCAAGTTAGATGCTGCGTATCACAGTGCACTGAGATTTTTGACAAATTGTAAAGCACTTACGCATCACTGTACTCTGTATGCCAAGGCGGTTATGCCATCACTTACTGTACGGAGGCTCAGTCACTGGTACTTTTTCATTTACAAAGCCATGTTGGATAAACTACCATCTTATATCTGCTCCCTGATCTCTCTGCGAATTGAAAGTACTTATTGCCTGAGATCGCATGCTGTGGTTTTATTAAATGTGCCAAGTGATAGGACTGTCTTAGGGAAGAAAGCTTTTAGATGTGCAGCTCCACTAACATGGAACAGTCTGCAAAAAGAATGGAAAATTACCAAGCTAGTACCACTACATGTTTTTAAAGCTCGGTTGGATGCTAAAAAATCAGATGCTGTTGGTACCTGTACTTGTGGTTAAATATGTAAATTGTAATCCCTGTACATTTTGCTGTATGATGTCCTTTTGTTGTTCTGTTGTTTATGTTTGTATGTCTTCATGTGGAACCTACTGCTGCAGGTCTCCCTTGAAAAAGAGATCAATGATCTCAATGGGATTTCACCTGGACAAATAAAGGTTTTGAATTGAATTGAAAGGTTATAGGTGACAAACTTATTCTGTACTTTAACATTTACATTTTCTGCAATTTTACACTCGTACTTCACTATGTTTCAGATGCAAATATTCACTTCTTTTACCAACTAAATCTATCTGACAGCTGTAGTTACTTTTCAGAACCTGTTAGACCCCAAGCCTGTTTTTCAGGTCTCAGGCTCGAAAATGAAATGTCCAGAACAAATTACCATAACTACACTTCTAAAAGGGGAACATTAATAATCTTTTTTCTCAAAGTAAGGATAAACCTGTGAGTTGGATGTAGAAAAGTCTGAATCAATATAGATGTGTTTTTATTTTAAAGAAAATTCAGATTGAACATAGTAAAAAACTGTAAATGATAGTGTCCGTCCAAAAGTTATGTTTTACTTACAGTGAAAACCACCCTTGAATGATGGGATAGTAGACTAAAAGCTTTAGGAATCCAAACTATAACATATAATAAAGTACCCTGTATCAAGATTGATGGAAAACAAGTGAAATTTGACCTTTTTAGAGCGGTTTGGAAAAATAAGGTCCAGGCGGACTCACCTCAATTTGGTAATTTGGGAACCATCAGTTCCATTTGACCTTTTTCACTGTAAAAATCATTTTATTACTTTGAATTTTCACTATAGGTATTCATTCCATCCAAATACAATTGTTGTAAAAAATAAAAAATAAAAAACATACACAATTAAGTTTGACTCCAACTGAGCATCCATCCATCCATCTTCTCCCGCTTATCCGTGGTCGGGTCGCGGGGGTAGCAGTTCCAGCAGAGAGCCCCAAACTTTCTTTTCCCTGGCGACATCAACCAGCTCTGACTGGGGGATCCCAAGGCGCTCCCAGGCCAGCGAAGAGATATAATCCCTCCACCTGGTCCTAGGTCTACCCCTTGGTCTCTTCCCAGCTGGACGTGCCTGGAACACCTCCCTAGGGAGGCGCCCAGGTGGCATCCTAACTAGGTGCCCGAACCACCTCAACTGGCTCCTTTCGACGCGAAGGAGGAGCGGCTCAACTCCGAGTCCCTCCCTGATGACCGAACTTCTCACCTTATCCCTAAGGGAGACACCAGCCACCCTGCGGAGAAAACCCATCTCGGCCGCTTGTATCCGCGATCTCGTTCTTTCGGTCATGACCCATCCTTCATGACCATAGGTGAGGGTAGGAACGAAAATGGCCCGGAAGACCGAGAGCTTTGCCTTCTGGCTCAGCTCCCTTTTCGTCACAACGGTGCGGTAAAGCGACTGCAGTACCGCTCCCGCTGCTCCGATTCTCCGGCCCATCTCACGCTCCATTGTTCCCTCACTCGAGAACAAGACCCCGAGATACTTGAACTCCTTCACTTGGGGTAAGGACTCATTCCCTACCTGGAGTGGACAGTCCATCGGTTTCCTGCTGAGAACCATGGCCTCAGATTTGGAGGTGCTGATCCTCATCCCAGCCGCTTCACACTCGGTTGCGAACCGATCCAGTGAGTGCTGAAGGTCGCAGACCGATGAAGCCATTAGAACCACATCATCTGCAAAAAGCAGTGGTGCAATCCTTAGTCCACCGAACTGCAGACCCCCTCCCCCATGACTACGCCTCGAAATCCGATCCATGTATATTACAAACAGGATTGGTGACAAAGCGCAGCCCTGGCGGAGGCCAACCCTCACCGGAAATGGGTCCGACTTACTGCCGAGGACCCGGACACAGCTCTCGCTTTGGGAGTACAGAGATTGGATGGCCCTGAGTAGAGACCCCCTCACCCCATACTCCCGCAGCACCTCCCACAGTAACTCCCTGGGAACTCGGTCATACGCCTTCTCCAAGTCTACAAAACACATGTAGACCGGATAAGCGTACTCCCAGGCCCCCTCCAGGATCCTTGCGAGAGTAAAAAGCTGATCCGTCGTTCCACGACCAGGACGGAATCCGCATTGTTCCTCCTCAATCTGAGGTTCGACAATCGGCCTGACCCTCCTTTCGAGTACCTTAGAGTAAACTTTCCCGGGGAGGCTGAGTAGTGTGATGCCTCTGTAATTGGCACACACCCTCTGATCCCCCTTTTTAAATAGGGGAACCACCACCCCGGTCTGCCACTCCTTCGGTACTGTTTCCGACTTCCACGCAACGTTGATGAGACGTGTCAACCATGACAGTCCCTCAACACCCAGAGCCTTCAGCATTTCCGGGCGGATCTCATCCACCCCCGGGGCTTTGCCACTGTGGAGTTGTTTGACGACCTCAGTGACCTCCCCCCGGGAGATTGGTGTTGATCCCCCGTCATACTCCAGCTCTGCCTCTAACATAGAGGGCGGAGTTGTCGGGTTCAGGAGTTCCTCAAAGTGTTCCTTCCAACGCCCTAACACTCCATCAGTTGAGGTCAACAACGTCCCATCCTTACTGTACACAGCTTGGATGGTTCCCTGCTTCCCCCTCCTGAGGTGTCGGACAGTTTTCCAGAACAACTTTGGTGCCGCCCGAAAGTCCTTCTCCATGTCTTCTCCGAACTTCTCCCACACCCGCTGCTTTGCCTCGGCCACGGATGAGGCTGCTGCCCTTCGGGCCTGTCGGTACCTTGCAACTGCCTCGGGAGTCCCCCGGGATAACAAATCCCTGAAGGCCTCCTTCTTCAGTCGGACGGCTTCCCTGACCACCGGTGTCCACCAGGAGGTTCGAGGGTTACCGCCCCTTGAGGCACCTAGGACCTTGAGACCACAGCTCCCCGCCGCGGCTTCGGCAATAGAGGCTTTGAACACCGACCACTCTGGTTCAATGTCCCCAACCTCCACAGGAATGCCCGAAAAGCTCCGCCGGAGGTGTGAGTTGAAGGCCTCCTGAACTTGGGCCTCCTCCAGACGTTCCCAGTTCACCCGAACTACACGTTTGGGCTTACCAGGTCTATCCAGAGGCTTCCCCCGCCACTCGACCCAACTCACCACCAGATGGTGATCAGTTGACAACTCCGCCCCTCTCTTTACCCGAGTGTCCAAAACATACGGCCTCAGGTCCGATGATACGATAACGAAATCGATCATGGACCTTCTGCCTAGGGTGCTCTGGTACCACGTACACTTATGAGCATCCTTATGTTCGAACATGGTGTTTGTTATGGCCAATCCATGACTAGCACAGAAGTCCAGTAACAAACCACCACTCCGGTTCAGATCAGGGGGGCCGTTCCTCCCAATCACGCCCCTCCAAGTGTCTCCATCATTGCCCACATGTGCGTTGAAGTCTCCCAGCAAGATTAAAGAGTCCCCTTCAGGAGCCCCATACAGGACTCTTTCCAGGGTCTCCAAGAAGGCCGTATACTCTGAACTGCTGTTGGGTGCATAAGCACACACAACAGTCAGAGTTTTCCCCCCCATAACCCGCAGGCGTAGGGAGGCGACCCTCTCGTCCACTGGGGTAAACTCCAACAACGAAGCACCTAACCGGGGACTTGTGAGTATCCCCACACCCGCCCGGCGCCTCACACCTTGAGCAACTCCGGAGAAGAATAGAGTCCAACCCCTATCCAGAAGTAAGGTTCCAGAGCCGACGCTGTGCGTAGAGGTGAGCCCAACCAGATCCAACTGGTAACGCTCCACCTCCCGCACAAGCTCCGGCTCCTTCCCCCCCAGAGAGGTGACGTTCCACGTCCCCAAAGCCAGCATCTGTCGCCCGGGTCTGGTCCGTCGAGACCCTCCGCTTTCACTGCCACCCTTCTGGCAGCGCACCCGACCCCATTGATGTTTCCCGTAGGTGGTGGGCCCGCGGGACGGAGAAGCGGAGGTGTTGCCCACGTTGCCTTTTCGGGCTGGGCCCGGCCGGGCTCCGTGGCAAGCCCGGCCACCAGACGCTCGCCGACGAGTCCTCCTTCTGGGCCTGGCTCCAGAAGGGGACCCCGGGCTTCCTCCGGGCCGGGTATCCTCACTTTTTGTATCGTCTTTCATGAGGTCTTTTGAACCAATCTTAGTCTGGCCCCTTGCCTGAGACCAATTTGCCATGGGAAACCCTACCAGGAACACAAGGTTCCAGACAACACAGCCCCCAGGTTCATCAGGGCACACAAACCTCTCTACCACGGTAAGGTGCTGGTTCTTCAGAGAGGTACTCCAACTCCAGCAGATTTATTTAAAACATTTACAATGTTACAATATTTTAGCATGCCACTCCTGGTAACAAATATTTGTGGGAGTCAAGCACAGAGGGAACTGGCACTTCACGCAGTGCAAAGGTGTCTTCACCCTCTTTTTGCCAGCATCATGGCAGTTCCTGCAGTTCTTCCTGATACGGACATCATCATTTCCCATAAAACATGGGCCCGCATGTGAGTGGGGGGGAGGGGTGGAGGTGCAGAGCCTTCAGCATATTCCAACATTTCTGCAGCAAGCTGCTCCCTGAAAGTCTTCTGTGTGTTCTGATGTTTTAAGTGGGAAATTATTCTGCCTCTTTTAATTCATAATTCATGCCCTTAACATTCCAAGAGACAAGTCTTAGACATGCTCCACCATTTCCTGTTACATTAACCATAATCAAAATGTGACCCAGAAGTATATGAAGAGGTAGCATGGGGCCTATTTAATGGAAAGCAGGAGAAAAGAACAACATAAATACAACAAACTAAAATAAACATACAGTAGGACCTAACACCCAAATTCCCTCAAAGAAATGCTCTCAAAAAGGAGAGCCAAACACATATTCCCTTTCCTAAGCTTGTTCCTAAAACGAGAACTAGCAGCAGGACTCCAAAAAATATGTTGCTTCCGTATGACATTAAACCTATAATCTAACTAATGTTCCTGAGCAGACAGGGCTCCTATTTCTACAATTGGTCTGACATGTAGGGTAAACAGTCTAGTGTCGTTTGTAGCCAATATACATTTAACCACACAAACCAGAAATTAAACAAGAAATGAATGGTTCCTAGCAAGGCTAGTTTCCCCCGGACCGTGCCCCTATAACACCGGAAGTAGCCACAGTAAACATCAACAGAGGAAAGCTAGTGCACATGCTGGATAACAACATCCATCCATACCTCACGGTGGTTCCATATCAGGATATCTAAATACAAACACACTCGGGTTAAACATTTCAACTTCACCGTTTCGTTAATGAGTGTTTCTTTTCCGTGCATTCAGTCCAGAGAAAGTCCGTGCTCCACAGACTCCCACTACTCGGGCGGGACAATACGTTGGTTGTAGAAGTCCTGGGCTTTTTGCGGACAGTCAAAGTAGTAATCGTAATTTCTGAATGACACATGAAGACGAGCTGGGTGCAACAGGCGGAATTGTATTCCTTTCTGGTACAGAGAATTCTTGATTGGGGTTGAACGCAGCTCGCTTTTTGGCTAGGACGGTGCTGATATCAGGATACACTCTCAACTCGGTGCCGCCGTAATCCAGCTTGTGTTGTCTGGCCCATTTTAAGACTGCCTCTTTTTCCTGAAAACGGAGGAATTTGACAATGAAGGCCCGAGGTTTCCCCGTGTTGTTGGAGTCTCCCGGTCTGGGACAGAGGGAACGGTGGGCTCGTTATTTCTCCCGAGGACTGACCCGTCACCTCCATTAGCAAGTCAGACACAAACTTTGTCGGGTCCTGACCCCTCTCGCTCCCCTCGGGTATGTTTATTATCCTCAAGTTGGACCGCCTGGACCGGTTTTCATGGTCGTCCACCCGCTCCTGGAGTGCGGTGGTTTGGGACTGTAGGGACTGAACAGCGGCTTCCATCACGGTGAGTTTCCCAAAGTTTTCACCCACCACTACTTCAGTTTTGTCGAGACGGCTGTTGAACGATGCCACTTGTTGTCCCAGTGAGTTTACCGACCTCTCCAGGGAATCCGTTAATTTTTGCGTTTGACACTGTTGACCACAACATATTACTCGACCGACTAGAAAACTGGGTGTGACTTTCGGAAACAGTTTTAAATTGGTTTGAATCCTACTTAAAGGACAGAAAAAACGTTGCTTCTATAGGTAAATACACATCTGAGTTGACAAATATGACATGTGGGGTTCCTCAAGGCTCCATCTTGGGGCCTCTTCTCTTTAACATCTACATGCTACCACTGGCTCAGATAATGAAAAACTACAAAATAAGTTACCATAGCTATGCAGATGACACACACATTTACATAACAATTTCACCAGGAGACTATGCTCCAATTCTAACACTGAGTAAGTGCATTGAACAAATCAATGACTGGATGTGTCAGAACTTTCTCCAATTAAACAAAGATAAAACTGAGGTAATGGTTTTTGGAGCCAAGGCAGAACGTATAAAAGTTAGCGCTGAGCTTCAGTCTGCAATGTTCAAAACAACAGATAAAGACAGAAATCTAGGTGTAGTCATGGACTCTGACCTGAGTTTCAACAGTCACATTAAAACAGTTACTAAATCAGCCTACTATCACCTAAAGAATATATCTAGGATTAAAAGACTAATGTCACAGCAGGATTTGGAAAAACTTGTCCATGCTTTTATCTTCAGTAGACTCGACTACTGCAATGGTGTCTTCACAGGTCTCACTAAAAAATCTATTAGGAAGCTGCAGCTGATTCAGAACGCTGCTGCTCGAGTCCTCACTAACACTAAGAAAGTGGATCACATCACTCCTGTTCTGAAGTCTTTACACTAGCTTCCTGTGTGTCAAAGAATAGATTTCAAAATACTGCTGCTGGTTTATAAAGCTTTGAATGGTTTAGGCCCAAAATACATTTCTGATCTCCTGCTAAATTATGAACCATCCAGATCTCTCAGGTCTTCAGGGACTGGTCAGCTTTCTGTCCCCAGAGTCAGAACTAAACATGGTAAAGCAGCGTTCAGTTATTATGCTCCAAATATCTGGAACAAACTCCCAGAAACCTGCAGGTCCGCTGCAACTCTGACTACTTTTAAATCCAGGCTGAAGACTTTTCTTTTTGTCGCTGCTTTTAATTGAACTATTCACATCTTAAACTGCACTGTAACTTGCATCCATGTATTTTTTCTTTTAATGTTTATTGTATTATCTTTTCTTTTTAATGACTGATTTTAAATGCCATTTTCTTAATGTCTTTCGTTTTTGGAAAGCACTTTGAATTGCCTTGTGTTGAAAGGTACTATATAAATAAACTTGCCTTGTATCAGTCTAGCCATGTCGGATTTGAAGCTATCGCTTTGTTTGCTGAGAAGAGCCTCCAGGTCCCCCTTGGTAACCGGGCAAGCGGCAGCCATGTTAGTTGCTATCTTATCTTAGTGGTCGCAGCTCTAGTTGTTTGTGTGGTTGATGTTGATGGCTGTTTCTGTTTCCCTTTAGTCATTACTACATAGTTCCCTTAATATTAGCGTGATTTGAATCGGTTACCAAATCGGCTTTGAAAGGTATATTGAAAAGTTTGTCAGGAGCCCTCGACACACACGTCTGCTCACTCCCTCATCAAACCGGAAGCCCAAATGAACTGGATTCTAACCTAGTGGCAGCTAACGACAATAACAAATGTATTGGAGCCTACACTCAGACCTGCATTTTAACAGTCACATTACAACAGTTATTAGGTCTGCATACTACCACCTAAAGAATATATCAAGGATTAAAAAACTAATGTCGCAACAGGATTTAGAAAAAGTTGTCCATGCTTTTATTTTGAGTAGACTCGACTACTGCAATAGTGTATTCACAGGGCTCACTAAAAAATCTATCAGAAAGCTGCAGCTGATTCAGAACGCTGCTGCTCGAGTGCTCACTGACACTAGAAAAGTGGATCACATGACTCCGGTTCTGAGATCATTACACTGGCTTCCAGTCGGCCAAATAATTGATTTTAAAATACTACTGCTAGTTTTTAAATCACTAAATGGCTTAGGACGGAGGTATATAGACAGGGGTGCACATAACTTTTTTGCCCTGGTTCTCAAAGGAGCACCTGGAGATGTTGCTTGGTGCTCATCCTTAAAATGAAATAAACCGTAACTTTTGAGGGGGTCTTGACTTTATTTGCCAGACACACGGCACTGAACACACATGCAGAGGTGAACACAGAACACACATGCAGAGGTGAACACAACACAAGACAACATTAGCACGACCAGTCACAAGCTGTCATCACTACCCTCCTGACTGTTCTCCTCACTGTCTTCCTCTCTGTCAGACATGGTAGCTGATGATGTAGGCCTACTACTTTCTCTCTGGTTGAGTCTGCAATTAGCTGCTTGCATCCACAAGTCAACAGCAGGGTTTGGGTCGAAAGTCTCTGTTGTCATCTTAGACAAGTGGATGTAATCAAATAAGTATGTGAACATCACCAATAGCCTACCATAGCCAATAACAAATTAATGTAACTTATTTTATTTGTGTTGTTCATTCATATCTTATTTTACCTTAACATTTATTTATTTATTTATGCATTTTTTTTTTATCTCGTTTTAAAGGATATTTTTGGTTACTGTCCTATAGTATACATTGGAATGATTTAAAACCTGTTTATCCCAATAATTATAAAGGAGTGCCTTGGAAATATGTGTTTACATAAATTGTGACCAAACCGTTTGAATTTAGACTAAGAGTCCTTTACCTCACTGAGCTGTAGTTAACTTATCAGCCTCTCAGTCTGACTGGAGAGGACTCTCCCTCCACATTATTGTAGAAACATCTTCTTCTTATCTCCGTTAGAGCAGCTAGCATGGCACCAGATTATAATAACAACAGCGCTGGTACCACCCTCCCTCTCTCCCTCGCTCACTCGCATTTTGTCTGTGAGCTGCGGGCGCCAGATATGCCAACATCCCCGATTTTCATCACTTACAGCGCCCATCGTACAGGGCAAATGAAAGGTGGAACCGGGGTGAAAAGGGTGTTACATTTACTTAATTGTGAATATTGTTACATCAAGGCCGAAAATTAGGATGAGCCCCAACGGTCAAAATGTTTTTTTCCCTCCCAGAACTGCCAGCGCAGCGCCTCCCCAGATCTGGCGCCTTAGGCGAACATCTAGCCAGGGCTACGGGCCGACCCTGAGTTCATATCATGGTTCATATGCAACTCGCAAATATCTTTTTCTCTCTCTCTCTCTTCTCTCTCTCTCTCTCTCTCTCTCTCTCATCTCTCCTCTCTCCTCTATTTTCTCTTTTCTCTTCTCTCTCTCCTTCTCAATGTTGGTACGCAAATGCGCTTTGTTTCAAATGACCCGGTGCTCTTTTTTTGGCGGAGGTGCGCATGCGCACCTGCGCACCAGTTATGTGCAGCCCTGTATATAGACGACCTCCTCCATCACTATGAAGCATCTAGGAGTCTCAGGTCTTCTGGGTCGGGTCTACTCTCTGTTCCGAGAATAACCACTAAACATGGAAAAGCAGCTTTTAGTTATTATGCCCCAACAATTTGTACCCACAACTGTTACAATGAAGGCTCGATATCAGCTCACGGCATATAGGTGTAAGCAGGGGTAAAGTGCTATTTTTATAGGTGGTGTGTGGACCTCACATAGGGGGGTCCGGGGGCAAGCTCCCCCGGGAAGACTTTTAAATATCGAACCCCCCCACTTTAAGAACCACTGCCTTACACTAATGCTTACTCCTGAGTTTTGCTGTGGGTATATATTGAAAAAAGTGCTGAAGAAAATAGGATCCAGGGGATTATCAGTCTTTACCGATTCAATTTTAAACCTATTTAAACCCCCCCCCCACACACACACACACACACACACACACACACACACACACACACACACACACACACACACACACACACACACACACACACACACACAACACACACACACACACACACACACACACACACACACACACACACACACACACACACACACACACACACACACACACACACACACACACACACACACACACACACACACACACACACACACACACACACACACACACACACACACACACACACACACACACACACACACACACACACACACACACACACACACACACACACACACGGGACCTTTCATACATCGGACCAGAGCATTACTTCTTTACCTCCGGCTGCCTTTACTAATTAAAGAACAGCAGTATTCAAAGTTTCTATTTCCACCTCAGCTCTTCATATGCTGGAACAGGCATGACTTAAAGGGTAAGGTACAATGACACACAGTTGTCACAGCTGCCACACCTTTGTTTTAAAGAGAGTGTAACGCAGTAATGAGGTCAGCAGCCTCTGTGTACTTGTGATGGCTGATACACAGGGCTTGTTAGCTCTCATATCTCTGTCCTTGTTTCTCAGACACTGAGGAAGCCAGAGAGTGGGGGTGTGTGATTGTCCATGCACTAGTTGTCTGTGCATGTACAGGCTTGAAGAGACATTGCTGCCACCACACATCTGAATGATGGATGGGCAGGTTGGTGTGTGAAGAGGCGCTGCTAGCTGCCCACTAGCCTGACTGAACGTGGAAATGTGCAGGCATGGCGTGGACGTTTAGAGACCAGCCCCAGCCTACCAGGAGAATTCTTTTAGAAAAAGATAAATAAAATTCCATCTCTGTGCCTCTTCGGACAAAGGTCTGCAGGAAAACAAATCATTGATCTTCCCAAGAGCTAAGAAGAGAGGCTAATCTTTTAGAAATTTGGTCTTAGACATGGCGTGTTGTTTACCAGCAGACAGGGTCGGACTGGGACTAAAATTCAGCCCTGGAAACTGACCCAGTCCGGTGACATGAAATGTCAACTGTTAGAAATCCGCTGTTTATTATTTAAAGTTTTACGTCCGATTCGCTCCTTTTTTCCTCTCTGTACACAGCTCCAGTTTGGGCATTGGCCTGTCATCAGATTTCATTTTTAGTTGCTGCTGTAACGGAAGTTTAGTACAATTATTTTTGATGAAATACTCTAAATCTCCACCCTCCACAATTGCACTTGCTTCAGTTGCTTGCTACTTTTTAAGGGCGGTGATGACAGTTACAGTACAAACTGAAGTTGATGCGATTTGATTGGATTGTGAGGCATGACGTGAGCCTCATCGGATTGGTCAATTCCTCAATTTTTTTTCACCAAGGGAAGCCAATTGCGGCTAGCCTCGTCTCGCAACAGAGAGTGCAATCTACTGTTTCCCCATAACATCTAGAGGGGCGCTGTTTCACTCTTTGTAAAATACTCAATGAGAATGGGGGAGAGACGGGCCGGCAGAATAATTACCGAAACTAAACTAAGTGTTTTTATTTATTTATTAAAATGATAACTAAAATCCAAAAAAACAGGGGAAGCCTGGCTTCCCTTCGCCTCCAGGAGAAAACGCCAGAGTTCAAGGGATAATTCTCACCCACCTCTTGCCCTGCACTTGTATGTGCCAGTTGAGATGGTTCTTCCAGCAGATCAACTCTGTCCCTCATCATGAACGCAGGAGGATGGCTGTATATCTGAACTCGCGCCCTCATCATTCTCTTCATCATCTTGCACTTGTTCTAAGGTGCTGCTGATAGTGCTTGTAGCAGCGCTGCTGCCAACAAGGTCTGTCAATTTGCGACATTTATATGCTTCACCTGCGAGTGACTTTTTCTCTTGCCTTCTCGGCCCCACCTTTTTCTTTTCACTTTCTTTGATTTGTATCCATGTTTTTTCATTCTCCCTGTCTGCCGCGGCGTCTAATCCCTTCTCTTCGTGTGGCCGGTCTTTTTTCTTCTTCGTGAGTGAATATTTGATAGATAAGAACCACACAACTGCATTAGCGGCCGCTGTCGCCCGTCAGCGCAATTTAAATGATGACGTTAAACCATTTTTTTTTTTTAAAGGGCCGGCCGTCAACGGCCCTTGACGACCGGCCGTTCTGTGGTTCTCCAGATTCTACAGATGGCCAGTCCGCCCCTGCCAGCAGAAGACAAACGCTTCCACAGGAACTTGCTTAATTAATTACCCTACTCCAACCCTTTAACCAATAGGCAATTTACCATTCTGACAAGTGAAGCCAATTCAGAAGTAACTTCACCTGACATAAACAGCCAGCAGTTATAATAATAACAACTTGGATTTATATAGTGCCTTTCATGAGACCCAAGGTCGCTTTACAAAGAAGAACAAGAGTAGAAACAAACATAACAAAAACAAAAGGCAGTCAGACAAACAGTCAGACAGACAAAACAACAAATAGATTTGGAGCCAAAAGCCTTGGCAAACAGATGGGACTTGAGGGCCCTTTTTGAAGGCGTTAAGCGTGGGGATGTTGCGGATCTCCGCAGGGAGAGCGTTCCAGAGGGTGGGGGCTGCCATACTGAAGGCTCTGTCCCCGAAGGTTCGCAGGTTGGTGCGGGGGGTGGTAAGTAGGCCAGAGTCTGAAGACCGCAGGTTCCGGGGTGGGGCATGTGGGAAGAACAGCGAGCCAGCTAGCACCATTAGCCTGGTAGAAACCGGACCTCGAACCTCAGCAGCGGTGATGGAAAACAGCCCAGTTGAGATGGCAGGACTGAGGGAGGGTTCATGGATAGTCCTGGTAGCGTGGCAGAGAGAAGCCCAGTCAGAGTATTCCGGAGCGGGGATCCATGGAGAGCAGAGCACGACGGTGAGCTCGTTTTGCTAATGGCAGAACGGCAGAGGCTAGGAGCTAAATAGCAGCCAAACATAATCAGCTGAGCAACGGAGATGGCAGAAACACAAAACCAGAGCAGAACAATCTTTTCGCTGTGTATGTGAAAACATTTTTACGGCAGGGAGTGATTGACACGAGGAATAAGCGTCGGCATGAAGAGCGGCGAAAATCACGCCAGCGTCCCCTCTAGCCGACTACCTGTCAGAGGCAACTCCACTACTTGCTAAATGAAGTCTTATTGTATAGAAGTCTATGAGAGAAAGGCCATACTTCTCAAATGATTTATTAACATGGTAAAGATGTTCTTAATTATATTAGTTTCAGTGACGTGCGGTGAGGTGCATGGCTGGTGAGGCACTGACTCTTTCCGAGTCAGATTTACAAATATTATATTTTGACCTTAATCGAAATATTCGTTTATTTTCAAAAACGTTTTAGTCTGATGCTTCGATTCATTTTAAACAGACCGTTCAACAAAAGGATACCCAAAATCTAAATATTGGATTGTTCTTTCTTAGTAAGATCTCATTTTCATTACAATTGTGGTCTTACCTTGACTTGAAGATGAAGTCCATGCTATCCTTCTGGACAACAATCTCTATTACTTTTTTGTAAAAGTCCTCCTTATCTTCCTCTAGTTTCAAAAGTCTAGTTTGTTGCGTCTACCGTCTCTGCGTAGAATAACAGTAGCAACAAGAACCTGTGGGCTCACTTGCGCCCCCTTCAGTGCGGCAGACGTTATGGCTGCCTCTCCTGGTGCTTTTTTCATTGCCGTTGTATGATGAGACCAGCGAGCCTAAATATCATATATACGTGAAATAAGTTATTTAGAGACTATGGATGGCGAGGATAAATGTAATAAAGGGATCTACAAACATTACATTGGTGACATACAGTGAGATGGTGCAGGCATGCGCTTAGGGCCCGCTTTCCAGCCAGTTTCTGTGGGGTGACGCATTCTGAGGTGAGGCAGAGCTCAGCTGTGCCTCACCTTACCCCACAGTAACTGGCTTGAGCGCGCTCACAAAATAAGTGCCCACGTTAAATTGGTGCCCGCGCTCCAGCCAGTTACTGTGGGCTTACGGGAGGCAGAGCTCGTCCCTGCCTCACTTCTCATCGCTACCCGCAGTTGTAGCGGAGCTCGGCAAATTTGCTGATTTTGACTATAAGAAGCGATTGGAATCAAACATAAATCACATTTACAAAACAGATCAGTGGAGACATTTTATTATTATTACTATTTAGTTTTTCTTTAGTTGTTTTTCCTTTACATTGGAGTATGACAGGTGAGGCTCTGCCTCCCCTGACTGCACGTCGCTGATTAGATTACTGTATTGTCATTACCTAATGCAAGCAGAGTGTAACGAAATTAAGAGGGTCTTACCAGAGTACAAACAGTAAGTTATATAAACATCTATCAGCAGTTTGTACAAAATAAATGATACAAGTAAAGGTAAATAGATGTAACATGTATAAATAAGAATAAATACACTGTGCGCAAATACAGTATATACAGCAGTATGTGCAAGGATCAATGCGCTTCAGCACAGCACACAACAACACTAGGCAGTGTGGGACAAAGAGGGGTTTGTCAACTTTGCCTCCTTATTACACTCACCCTTACTTTAGTGGGAACAATGAGTCTGCGTCTCTGATGCGCACTGGCGGATGATGCAGTGATGCAATGTAGACCGGTACTTGCTTTTAATCGAAGTCAATGCGGAAAACCCGCACTCACACAGGTAGGTAGGTGAAGGGAATGAGCACTTGTACAGCCTTTTTGGCGAGGTGGGGGAACTCGGTCTCCACAGACAGCCAAAAGTGTGCAAGTGACACACGTTTTCTGCCAGACGCGGTCTCCTCTCTCCCTTTAGGTAACTTCACAAAAAGTCGATCCATGTTGCGGCTCGCATAAAGTTAGCTGAAGTTAACTAGCTAGATTTAACTTTTTCTCTTAATTTTTTTCTCACGCTGCGCCGCCCCTGAAGCTCTCTGGCGCCCCCCCGGGGAAGCGCGTCTCACACTTTGAAAACAACTGGTCTAAGGTCTTATCTACTCTTGTGGGACGGTAGACATATTGTTGGAATTGGGGGAGAACAGAATTTAGGTTGGAGTGATTGAAGTCTCCAGCAATGATGAAGTTAGACTCCAGGTGTAGTGTCTGTTGTTTGCTAATGGCTACATGCACTTCCTTCATAGCTAGTTTAGCATTACAATTGTGATAATGGATGTGATTTATCTGGGCAGATAGAAGGGTCTGCTTTTAACCATGAGAAATTCTAGGTCGGCGGAACAGTGCATGGCAATGATGCTGTTGTCTGTACACCAGGAGTTGTTGACTTAAATGCACAGTCCTCCTCCGCGCATCTTACCACAGTCAGCTGTTCATTCCGAACGGTTGTAGAAGGTCCTCCAGGGAAACCGCGGCCTGGAGTGGGGCGTAGAGCATGAGTATGAGCTCTGACTCTGTTGCGTCCGGGCCCGCGCCGGACGCTGGGACGGGGGTGGCGCGGGAGAGCAGGTCAGCCACCACATTTTCCCTGCCGGGAGTAAACAGTGTGATGAAGTCATACGGCTGGAGTCTCTCTGACCAGTGGTAGATCCTCAGCGGTTTGTGCCTCGACCCAGATGTAGCAAGCAGAGCCTGATGGTCAGTACGCAACGTAAATTGTCGCCCGTACACGTGCCACCGCTCTCACGCCCAGACTCAGGCCAGCGCCTCTCGCTCCCCCACCGAGTATTTCTGTTCGGCCGAGTTGAGGGACCGATAGGCGAACGCCACCGGGCGTTCTGTGCCCCCTTGGATCTGGGACAGCACCGAAGAGAGCTGGGCAGGAAGGCTCAGGCCGGCGCAGCACCACCTCTACGATGTAGTGTAGAGAGCTGAGGCCGTCGGTGGTCAGACGGAACCCCACAAACTCAATGGCTGGAACGGCGAAGGTGTACTTTTCCCCATTTAGCGTGAGGTTGTGATTGGCGAGGACGCCAGGCGTTTGTTATGAACGGCCGGTGTTGCACCATGAACCACTATGTCGTCCAGGAAGACGACCACGCCCGCAATGCCGACGAAGATGGTGGCCATGATTTTTGGAAAACAGCTGGGGGCCGAGCTGAAGGGCATGCGGGAATAGCAAAACACTGATTAAAGTGAGCTCGTATGTCATCATTAGCAACCTTTCTCTGAGTTTCAGGTTGTTAGTGTGCTCAGCCAGCTGATCCCGTATCAGTTCATCTTCCAGCGCCCTGAATTTACAGAGGCTGGCTAGTCCCCTCAGATCAGCCACGTAATGGTAGACGGACTCCCCCGCCTGTTGCCGAAAAATTATTCACCGGAGCATAACATTTTGTGGAGCAGCAAAGTGTCCAGTGAGCAGTGTAACACAGTCCCCATATTTCGGAGCGAGTCCGAAAAATCCGCTGTCCCTCGCTGCCCAGCATGTGTATCAGCAGGGCTTTCTTCCTGTCGTCGATAGCTTCAGCTAGCCCCGCGGCTACTAACGTTTAGAAGGACTCAAGCCAGCGAACCCACGGGATCAGTGGTTCGCCAGGCAGTGCGAGGAACGGTGAGAGTAGAGAATCCATAATCCTCGTCGCCAATGTTGTATTTAATAAGACTATGGACTACGACTTTTAGGTTGACTGTTTATTGAACATGCTGCCATGGCAACACGACAACAACTAACTGTGTCCGGAATCACACATCCCTAAACTCCCAGGGTCATCTTAAAGGCACAGTCACACCTGATGTGATGCATACATAACACAGGGTACTTATTATACAGTATGTTATAGTTTGGATACCTAAAGGTTTGTGTCTACTCTCCCATCATTCAAGGGTGGTTTTCACTATAAGTAATGGGTTTCTTTTGGAAGGAAACTATAATTGACATTTTTGTACTATGTTCAATCTGGATTTACTTTAAAATAAAGACTTCTATATTGATTCTGACTTTTCTACATCCAACTCACAGGTGTATCATTGCTTTGATAAAAAAGATTATTAATTTACCCATTTTAGAAGTGAAGATATAGTCATTTGTTCAGGGCATGTCATTTTTTAGCCTGAGACCTGAAAAACAGGCTCAGGGCTTAACAGGTTAATGTCCTGAGCACGGTTTATTGATGTATGAGTATCCATTGACTGTAGTGAGGTTGAGTGAGAGATAATCCAGAGGTTGTTGCTACGTTTCTGTCAGACAGAGAAAGTCAAGTGTATTGTCCAGAATGACGTTAAGGGACCGGGTATTGAACAAAGTGAGCTTCATATTGCTTTGTGTGGTGAGGATTGACTCAGGTGTCGTTGCCAGGGCTTGCAGACAGGGAGCACGCTCGTCTGTGTTGCTGTGATGATGTAATCGACGGGTGGGTGTGCGCTCAGCTGACCAGATTACGGGGATGGAGTGACCTGTGTGAAAGAAAACCAACTTGCTACCGGAGCCTCTATGGATGTATCTGGTTCGTCTTAGAAGTCTGTGGTTTTTGATGACAGAGATGCATAGCGGTGTGGAGTGGTTGTTGAGTTGTAAAAGTGTCACAGCGGAGTACCTCAATGCCATGCCAGGCAGGAGCGGCAGAGCGTTGAGTGGAGAAGTGAGCCGGGCAGATCGACCCACTGTATGGCCCAGAGATTGGCACGGATGGACTTGTATACCTTTGCTTGTTTTCCTCTCGGGCCGTAGAACTCCTCTTTAGTCTTGTAATCATTATAACATTTATAAAAAACCTCAAAGATAAGGGAGGAAAAGATGCAGTGATCTTGAAAAGACAATGCCTGGCACAGTGGAGTTGTTGGATTCTCAAGTGAGGAAGTAAGCAAGATAACTCACAGAGTAAAAGTTGAGTGTGTCTGTGCCTGAGTGTGTTTGCACTGTATTGTTTGTGCACAGTATCACTCTTTATGTGGAGTAGATTAAAGGGGACCTATCTTGCAAAATGCACTTTGTGATGTCTTTTATACATAAATATGTGTCCCCGGTGCGTCGGGGAACTCACGCAGCGTCAGAAAATAAAACCCTCTCTCTTTTCCTCCGTACCCAAATCTTTTAAAAACGGGTGTACAACGAGTGGATACAGATTTGCTGCCGAACTGACGTCAAATCGGCAGCGGACCCACAGAAAATTGCTATCAGAAACAATGCATGACGTGTTTTGGACGTAATCTGGTCTTTGTTTACATTAGCAAGCCTCGCTAACACTCAGAGCTAACCTGTACTGGAGAGCACTTGTGTTTTAAAAAGCAGGAAATAAAAAAAGGAAATCACCTTGTGATAAACCCGCAAGAGAAAAAGCATTTGAGCTCCATACTGTTTGAGAAATAATCTTTGATATGGTTTAGAACAGGATGGCGTTTTATCACAGCAGAATTTAACTTTATCTCCGGTAGAATTCTGATCAGGCATTAGCTCCGCCTCCTCTTTTTTTTTTTTTCAAGCTAGGGACCCAAAATCCGCGTTTCTCTAACAGGGCTGCAAAAGAGGGGTATGAGCAGTATGAGGCATGGCTACAATGGGTGAACTGTTTGGTATTTTAAGCAAAAAAATTCACAGACATGTTTTGTATGGCCCTACAATATATTGTTCCAATATAGCATAATAGGTCCACTTTAAGTAATTATGCTTCATGAAGCACACACTTTGAAAGCTAATACTTACAATCCAATTTTTGCTGAGGCAAGACTATTACCTTCGGGCAACTACCCAGTGGAACAAGAGCAATAGAGAGGCGAAGTCCCTCCCTTTCCGGGGACCTCCATGGGACCTTATTTCGGAAGAAATATGTATTGAAGTCGATGGGGAGAGAAAGATTATCTTTCGATCCCGTTTGAATTGTGCCACGAATTACACATATGATTTTTGTCAATTTAAAAGATTATTTTGCAAGTCAAAAAAATGTAAATGTGTCGTAAAACTGTGAAGTAACACTTTGTTTTGTGTGAAACCGCTCAATGAACTATATCTCTGGTCCCGCACCACACACCAAGACGGCCGTCACGTTGGAACATTTCACCTCTTTCTTTCAGAATGAGGCGGAAAGTATTAAAAGAGGAGAAAATTACTACAAGTCTGGGCATGTTGAGAGCTGTGCATACACACAAGGGGAGTTAGTCGGTTCCTGAGAGCCAGCATGCGGGACCGGGATTCTGGGATTTGTAGTCTTTCTAGTTGCGTATTGTTCATAGTCTTATATTTCAACAGTTTTACGACAAACTGTGACTTTTTTGACATGGAAATGTTTTTTTAAGATTGACAAACATCATATGTGTAATTCGTGGCACAATTCAAACGGGATTGAAAGATAATCTTTCTCTCCCCATTGACTTCAATACATTATTTTTCCAAAATAAGGTCCCATGGGTCAGAAGTAGATGGGCGTGACTTCGCCTCTCTATGTAGTTAATGCACTGCTATAGAAGGAAATACACACACACTACAGTGCTGTGTTTAGCCTCTGTTTGATGAAGGCCAAGCAGCACGCTGCCACAGAGATGAGTTTCTGGTTATCAAACAGTGTTTGTGTATCCCATTAATCCTCCTTTAATCCAACTGATTTTATATTGCAATGCTTTGTCCTCTGCCTCTATATGTGTGTGTTAGTGTGTGTGCCTAAACATACACACAGTGCACTTTCAAGCTCATAGTCTGATAATAGCAGAAAACCTTTTCCTTAAATACAAACATTGCGATGCAGTGTATAGAATGAAAATACAGCAGCTATATGACTCATGGTTGAGAAGTATTTTTTTTAATTTAGTACAGGTGAGAGATACACATTAACAACATGACAGGATGATGAGATGACAACACCAGCTCACTCACTCACACACACACACACACACACACACACACACACACACACACACACACACACACACACACACACACACACACACACACACACACACACACACACACATCAGAATAAGTAATCTTGTTCCATTTCATCGTGTGTTGTGCAATCTTATAATGTATTGTTGCAATTTCTTCCAAAAATAAATTGGCTTTACCATATCTTTTTTGAGAATGTTCAAATAACTTGTTGATTGGTCTTACTTTTATATTTTATTTAATTATGTCTTTATTGAACAAGGACCATGTAACACAGTAATCTCAGAAGAGAAGAGGTGATATGCACCAGATCATAGTTTATAGCTAATTTGCATCTGCAGACCCTGAGCAGGAACTCACATCAAAATCAACAAACACTGAAAACATAACTGAGTCTCTAACACACGTACATTTATAAACCTGATAAAAATACAGATCTATGATATATAAATACCAGCACAAATAAGTAACTAACGTAATAATTATTATCTGTGGACAATTGTATTCAAAACCCGGAACAAAATGTCCAAAGTTGTACATGTAAAATCAAGATTGAGTGGCTTTGGCCAATGTTGGATATTGGTCCATAAGCTCAAAACATATATACAACAGAAAAACCAATACCTTTACCTTCAACACAAATGTTGCTATGCAGTGTACTACAGAAGGGAAGTACAGCAGCTATGACTCATGCTATTGTTTGTCACAAGTGTGAAGGGACAGGACAGTGAGGCAGAGGGACAGGGGGGGTGAGATGTATCAGAGGTTAACTGCAGCTCTGACTCGACACACTGACTGTACTGACTGTCTGACAGGCTGGACAAACTCAATGTGTACACTTTCTACATGAGCTATACAACCAACAAGCAGCAAACAAACAACCTGAGCCCACTTTACCAGAGTGTTATCATTTCAGCAGAGGCCTGTACTACGAAGCCGGATTTTCGCTTAGCGAGGTCTCTTCAGGGTAAACTCTGGGTTTCCGGTCCTACGACGCTGGTTCTCTTCTTACTGGGGTAGATCTCCATGGTAACTTATGCTGAACGCCAAACCTGCTCCAGAGCATAATCCAGGATAAGAGGTCAACTCAGTGAAAGCACCGCCTGCTGACCAATCAGAGCTCTGTGTGCGGAGTTTAAAGCGATCAAGTCATATTACAGGATACTGGGTTGCAGTGACGTGCGGTGAGGTTCATGCTGGTGAGGCACTGACTCTTTCAGAGTCAGATTTACAAATATTATATTTTGACCTTAATTGAAATGTTCGGTTATTTTCAAAAGCTTTTTTAGTCTGATGCTTCGATTCATTTTAAACAGACTGTTCAACAAAAGGATACCCAAAATCTAAATATTGGATTGTTCTTTCTTAGTAAGATCCCATTTTCATTTTACAATTGTGGTCTTACCTTGACTTGAAGATGAAGTCCATGCTATCCTTCTGGACAACAATCTCCATTACATTTTTGTAAAAGTCCTCCTTATCTCCCTCTAGTTTCAAAACAAAAGTCTAGTTTGTTGTTACCGTCTCTGCGTAGAATAACAGTATCAACAAGAACATGTGGGCTCACGTGCGCCCCCTTCAGTGCGGCAGAGGTTATGGCTGCCTCTCCTGGTGCTTTTTTCATTGCCGTTGTATGATGAGACCAGCGAGCCTAAATATCATATATACGTGAAATAAGTTATTTAGAGACTATGGATGGCGAGGATAAATGTAATAAAGGGTTCTACAAACATTACATTGGTGACATACAGTGAGATGGAGCAGGCATGCGCTTAGGGCCCGCTTTCCAGCCAGTTTCTGTGGGGTGACGCATTCTGAGGTGAGGCAGAGCTCATCTGTGCCTCACTTTACCACAGTAACTGGCTTGAGCGCGCTCACAAAATAAGTGCCCGCGCTACATTAGTGCCCGCGCTCCAGCCAGTTACTGTGGGCTTACGTGAGGAAGAGCTCGTCCCTGCCTCACTTCTCATCGCTCCCATGTAGTTGTAGCGGAGCTCGGCCAATTTGCTGATTTTGACTATAAAAAGCGATTGGAATCAAACATAAATTACACGTACAACAAAGATCAGTGGAGACATTTTATTATTATTACTATTTAGTTTTTCTTTAGTTGTTTTTCCGTTACATTGGAGTATGACAGGTGAGGCTCTGCCTCCCCTGCCTCCCCTGACTGCACGTCGCTGCTGGGTTGGTCACAAACACACACTGCTGACAGAAACCTGCACATTTAAATTGAGGTGGAATCTGAAATGTAGATTAATGTGTAACAACATTAACAAAAACTCTAATAGAGACAGTGATGGAAACATGACCAGGATCCAGTCAACAGCTGGTTCTTGCACATCCAGCTGTTTTCTCATGCTGTTGGTAGCCACGAATAAACGATATGGCTCACCTTGAAGACATCCACGGCTGAACCCCCTCCCTTCCAATGTTTTTCTTCACAGCTTCCAACGTGTTTATCAAATGTCACCCCGCTCTTTTATTCCTGCTGTAGAGAGTTCTCAGGGAGGAACGTGGGGGTGCAGCAACGAGGCTGTAATTGAGATTTCATGGCGATAGTGGCACAGTTACAGGAGGAGGTGAGAGGGAATCTGGTGAGATGAGCTGTGATGGATCACTAGGGAAGGTGTTGCACATTTGCAAGGGGGAGGGCACAAAGGAGGAGATGTTTGTAGCAGATAGTAATTGACAGGATAAGAATAAAAGATGGGAAAGAAGAAAAAAGGTGAGAGGTTTTGTGGAGGCTCGAGGAGGTGACTTTGAAGTGAGGGATGCTGAGTGCCACAATGAAAGGTTAGAGAGGATCACAGGACGAACGCTGGGGGAAAAAGAAGGAGTGGAGAGGGCTCTGAAACAGGGCGCTGCGGGAGACAAACATTAGGGAGGAGGCTGTGGTTGCGGTCGAATTGCCCAGAAATCAGCTCATACTACTTAACCTCTGTGATAAAAGTCACATGGTTAAGGAAAGATGATAGGAGAATTAATCGGGACTTTGGAAAAGAGAGAATCCGACTGCCCTTGGGTTAGGGGGTAATTATGATGTGTCATGGTGAAACTACAGCTGACTATAAGCACACCTAGATACTTTGCACCATGTGCTATTATGTTGATATTTTATGCAGGCTTTATGAACCTGGACATCAGTAACAAAATATATCCTTCATTACCAAGGCTGGAATAAAAATAAAAATGTAAAGTGAAATGTTATTGTTGCTCACTCGACCTGCGGTCAACACATATTAATCCACATAAATCCCAATACGTATGATTGTATGAAAATATTTTTGTGCAATAGATGCATAACTTGTTAGTCCCTAATCTATCAATGTGTATATCACCATTCAAACATGTTTAAAAAAGCTTAATAATTAATCATAATTCATAAAATGTATTTAGCGCTGTTCCTAGTACTCAAAGCACTTTACATTACTGATTACATATATCAGACATGTAATACATCGATACTGTGGCAATACCCACAGGAGCAAATTAGGGTTTAAGTTAGGGCTGTGCAATTAATCGTATTTTAATCGCGATTACGATTATGGTTTGCGACGATTAGGAAAACAGCATAATTGACAAAATACGATTATTTTGCTGGGTGCGCTTTCACCCCTCCCTAAAAGCCCACTCGGCCACGTGGGAGTGACATGTGTTGTGAGTGTTCAGCGCAAGCGAAGATGTCAGAACAAGAGCAGCAACTAGTTAAAAAGAAGGGTCGTGGGGAGATTCCCAGTCGATCGCGAGATGTGTCTAAAAATAGAACAACAATATTCTGTTTTATCGTTAATGTCCTTTAACATAATGTTCCCGTGCCAGAATAATGCACTTGAACGCATCAAAGCTTTGTGATTGGCCGGCCTCACCCCATGTGTCTGGGCGTGGCTGGTGAGCAGTGCACTAGTTCGCTGACGTTGTCCGTGTCAACAGCATGGATGGTCAACAGGAGTGACAGTCCGCACACACACAAGACCGCAATTATGGCAGAAGCAAAAAAGCCCAAAATATATAATTTGCACTCCAAGTGGGAGGATCATTATTTTTGTATCTATTCCAATTCAAAGTCCATCTGTCTCATCTGCAATGCGAGCGTGGCTTTATCGAAGAAGGGTAATTTAGGAGCGGCATTTCAAAACAGTGCACAAACGCTACGAGACGGAATTCCCTCCTAATTCTGCCCTACGCTCCAAAAGGGGAGGGGCCTGAGAGCACAGCTAAATGCACAGCAGTCCATTTTCACCAGGCCCAACAACAAGAGCAAGGCTGCTACCAGAGCATCTTATCGTGTCAGTCATGTTCTTGCGAAACACATGAAGTCTTTCGAAGACGGCGAAGTTATGAAAGAAGCTTTCCTGGAGGCTGCGACGCGCTTTTGTGGGACAGTAAAAATAACAGCAGCATTTCAACAGGTTTTTGATATAATAAAAACTCAATTTAGATACCGTTATTAATCTGCTGTAAGTTTTAGTTTGTTTGAATTTATTCATGATAATTATTGTACAAAATGGTATAAGAATGCAAACATTAAGATCTGTTCTGTTTAAATTGATTATAGTCTATCAGTTCAGAAACTAGTGTTGCTTGCATCCTATTTTAAAAGGCATTTCTTTTTATACTCTAATAAAATGCAACAAAAAATGGGTTTGATTCTATTAATGTTGTCTTTTTTATTGCACTGTTGCTGCAGCAGATTACTGTGTAGCTTCAGATCTGAGTTGTCTTATTAGTAAGCCTAATTTATACTTTTGTAGCAACACTATTTTTATATAATGGCAAAGAAAGGGTTCTTCAGAGTCTTTTCTTTTTTTCCTGTGTCATATGTGGCAGCACTGCCACAAGTTCCTCTTCAGAGAGGGTCTTCAGTACAGGTGGCAATATCGTCACCTGCCTGCGCTCATCTCTGAAACCAGACCATGTAAACAGGCTGGTATTTCTTGCAAAAAATCTTTAAGAGATGACATGAGCAGCCCTACCAGCATTTGCCATGGTGGCCTAAACATTTTTATTTGGTCTTAAATTGTAGTTCAACATTTATTTCCTGTTACTTCTGGACCATGACGGTGGGCCAGCCTTCAACGTTTAACTGAGTGGAATATGTTGAATATGTTTTACCAAAATGTTGGCTATGTTAAGGAGTTTTCAGTAGGTTGTGACAGTGCACTGCAACATATTTGATTTCATTTATTTTGGTCTAATTTATTTTTATTTATCATATTAATATATGTTTAGTATGGTTTTGGAAGTGCGCTCCAACACATTTATTGATCTTGTTTATTGGTAAAATATTATTTGTTTTAAAGTTCAATAAATGGTCAATGAATAATCGTCAAAATAATCGTGATATCAATTATTGACCAAATAATCGTGATTATGATTTTTGCCATAATCGCACAGCCCTAGTTTAAGTGTCTTGCCCAAGGATACAACGGAATGTTGACTGCAGGGGGTCCAGCGGGATTTGAACCGGTGTTCCCCAGCGCCCCTTATCTGAGGATCAACGCACTAGCCCGGGCTAGTAAAGGTACCCCACACAGCTCATTAAACTTTTTCAGAGAAAAATAAACGTTCATATTTCATCTTTTGATAGTGTTGAGAGATAAAAACAAAGCACTTTTGAGCCTGTCCTCTTCCAAAAAACGACCTAAGAGGTTGGTTGTTCAAGTAGTTTATTACGACCCATAGTCACGTTTTAAAGTTTTCGACCTCTAGTGGTCGAGTAAGTAATAACAGTCTGTTGTCTCAGGTGGATCGTATTGTTCATTGTCCAAGAGCTATATCCCTTGTTCCAAGAATCTTTGGCCTGGGACAGAGTTGTAAAACCACAGCATTGGGATACGGTCACAACAGAATTTCACTCAGAAAAAAATGGTCAAAGCATGTTAATATTCTAAATGGCGATTTAATAAGCTAAGTCAAGCGCACAGAGAGCAGCATACATTGGATCCTATTAAAACGTTGCCAGCTCTCAGCTCTTTCCTGTGATCTGAGGCTCTGCACAGCCTCTGCTCCCTGATGAAATGTTTTCCTTCAGATGCTAAAGGTCTGGATGTCGTCTCCTTCAGCCAGTTGTTAATTAGATGTTGTTAAGCTGTCCACTCTTCCGCAGCCTTATCAGCAAAGTTAATGAGATTTCCAAAGCCTTTTTGGAATTTCAGCTAGAACTATGGATGGTTTCCAACATCAAAAGCTAATTATAATTTTAGTTGCATTTTAAAAGCAGTGTAATTTAAAAAAAAAAGATGTCCGGAACATTTTATTTGAATTCCTGTTTTATTCAGGTTGTATTGTTTCAGGCAATAACTGATAATTAAAAGAGCTTTTTGAAATAGATGACATGTAGGCCTACCCCTGGTAACCTTTTTCTCTAAAACTGTTGCTTTCAGCAGATCAACATGCCTTTTGAGTCAATGAAAACTAAAAATATGCAAACATTTTAGGATTTGATCAAGAAGACAATAAATGATTTTGTCAGCTCTATTGAAATGTTAAGTAAATAGGATTTGTGGTGCTGTTTTTATGTGCAACACATCACATTTATTTAACCTGTTAAGCCCGAGAGACAACAGTGTCTGAGGGCATGTTCATTTAATAAACTATGAATGTTTTTATATCCATGTAACGGGAAGAAACTCATCTAACTGATCTTTTTTTTTTTCTTTTTTTTTTTAAACCCACAATGCTAACGCTGAGCCTCTGAATTAGCAACGAGCGAAAAATGCTTATTAAACATATTTACTGCACCGAAACTCACTCATAAAACCTTATTATTTATCCTTTCTGCACATCCAACCCATCGATCTGATCGTGAGATGACACAGAATCGATGGGTACAGACATTATCACTCAATGATACAAACTTGCGACTTTATAAACAAAAACAGACATCAAAACATGTGGCGCTAGGTAGCTAAAAACGCTAACATGGCTTACCTGTGTCGTAGACTGGTCAAAAGTGGTCTTCAATGGCATTAAAACGCTGCTGAAGTTAATACATAGGTTAATCCAATGTGTCTGTGTCCCTTTGAAATGATTTCTGATAATCCATAAGCAATAAACCTGCTTTCCGTTTCCAGATGTCAGAGCTAGAGATAGGTTCGCTCTCATGCAAAACTGGCTGCGCGAAGCCCCCACCTTTTTGGTTTACCATATGTGTGTGTGGGGAAATCCCCCTTCGATTATATTGGCTCTAACGGTCAGAAAGAGATGTCAATCAGCAAAATCGACAAAGGGGGGCCAGAGATATGGAAAATCCACCCAAATGGCCCCAGAAGTGTTTCGTTTTCTGCTAACTCTAAAAAGGTCAAATGTCACTTGTTTTGCATCAATCTTGATACAGGACTTATTATATGTTGTACTTTGGATTCCTAAAGCTTTTAGTCTACTAACCCATCATTCAAGGGTAGTTTTCACTATAAGTACAACATAATGTTTGGACGGACACTATAATTTACAGTTTTTTACGATGTTCAATCTGAATTTGCTTTAAAATAAAAAACATCTATATCAGGGGTCTTCAACTAAAATTCAACGAGGTCCAGTTAGAGAAAATCTCCCCATGCAAAGGTCCGGAACATCAAAATGTCTAACTTGCTTCATGAATTAGTGTGATATATATTGAAGTGACCTGTAGCTTTATCAACGTCTGCATGTAATCAACAACTGACTGCCAATCAAATAAAGAAAGTACAATTCAAAAACAACAACATTTATTGTCAATTAACATTACTTAAATACTGTGGATATGTGTAATGTTCCTCTCAGGCTGCATTTACAAATAAAATAGAGAAAATAAATAAAATAGCTTTTGAAAATATGTGCATCTTAAAAGTGCTTAATTTTAGATAAATAAAATAAAGTGTAGCAGCAGCTTGAGTGTCCCTTTTTCTTTGTTAACCGTTTCACAGCATGACTTAACAGTTTCAGCCGATTATAGAACAATATCAGTCTTTACACATCATAACAATTGAACAGTTTTAAAGTTTATCTTTCTTTCCCTCTTATATTGCAGTCCCTCACTCACTTTTTTTTAAATTCAGTGTGAGAATTGAGCTCGAGCTTGTCCTGCCAGGAGTTTGTAAATCTGTCAGGGCCATTCTCATACACATGCCGGTGCTCATTGGTTACAGTGATGCAAACACAGGTATGGTGAAAAAAGAGAGAACTATTCGAAGCAGAAAAAAAACAGCGTAATATACCATCTGACAAAGGCCTGTGCTATAATGCTTCAATTAACTGTTCTTTATAATATACTCAGATCAATAGGGGACAGAGATGTTAAGTTAAAAATCAAGGGTTTTTATTATTATTTACAGAAAGGGTGGGGAACCTTTTTCCTTTCAATTTTTACAACATCCTCCGAGGGTCGTACAAATTATTGAACTCAACTTTTGCTTAAAAAAACTAAAATCACAGCCCATTCATTTCACCTTTCTTTCATGCTGTGCAAAGAAAAAGCAACCTCTTAATCCAGATATCTCACCATGACTCACGTATGCATGTGCACGCTGTGGCATGACCACCAAAACAGAAAGATATGGACACAAGATGTGTGCAAATGTATTTAGTATCTTATCCATGTGAACATGATTTAAGTGGGGGGGACCTAACCTCCTCTAGGGGGGTCCAGGGGCATGCTCCCCCTGGAAGATTTTTTTTTAAATATTTAAGTTAAAAGCATCAATCTGGTACACTTTGAGAGCAACATTAAGAGATCTATGGATACATCTCTCAACACCCATATGAAACAGAACTGTAAGCATATTTTTCTTTTTGAATATTTTACAAATCACTCCCCTTTTAAACTCTATTCTTGTTATTTTTAACAACTTTTTTGTTACTGTCATATAGTACTTTATACCTGTTTTTCATTTAGTCTCATTAATAACTATAATGATCATATCAAGGTGTGCCTTAACCTCACTGAGCTGAGGTTATTTGAGCCTCTCAGGAGATAGCTCTCTTCCACCTGGTTGTAGAAAAGCTCTTTAAATTCGTTAGCATAGCTAGCTAACCAGATGCTAATAACAACAGATCGCCACTGTGCTTACAACTAAAGACACAGCCACGCAAACACTGCGGCATGTGTACGGCTCCTTATGGGTATTGCAATATTTTAAGGGCTGGAGCGGCGTTCCGGTGCTCAGCACTCCTTTCAGAGGAGACATATACCACGTGAAGACACGTTACGCTCGTGCTGTGTTCAAGGAACCTGTCCTTGGCCAGGAAAAACAGGTACTCGCTTGTTTAATTATTTTTGCGGTCTAGATTTCCTCTTCTTTTTTGAAGTGAGAAGTTGTCTGTCAGTCGGACTGACGGACGGACTCCCTCCCCCCCACCCCCAAAACGAAAACTCTTCGGTTCTCCACGAATTACACAAGTCACCCAAATCAGAGTTAAAAAAGCGGGAGGCGCCGAAAAATCCCCTATTAATGTATTGATTATAGCTCCGGGTCCGTATAGGTCGGCGTCTGGGTCCAGATCCGGACCGCGGTCCGCCTGTTGCCGACCCCTGATCTATATTGAATGAATGAATGGAAATGAATGGAGCAAAGCCTGAGAGCTAGTTCAGGCAGTCAACTCGAGCACCAATGATACATTAACACGTGACGCACCTCGTCCCTCTTACAACCAACCAAAAACATTCTCCTAAACCTGCCGCTCTGTTTAAGCTGCCAGGTCTTCCTGCCTCTGCCTCGCTATGCTGCTGCTGCCACTGCTGTGTTCACTTGCTATTGCTGCGTTCATGTTCCTGCTGTGTTTCATGTTGCTGCTGCTTGCTTCCACCTGTAGGCTCGGGGGATAGTTATCTAATCATCACTCAATATTCTTTGTACATCTGTGGAGTGATGAGGCCCAAGCCTAGACGCCAAACTGAAACTATATGCTGCTTCTAATAAACATATTAAGAAACACGTGAGTTGTCTGACTGAAATACAAAAATGTCAAGAATGTGGAAACAGAGAGCGCAGAGCTCCGGACTCATGGATCTATAAAGAGAACTGGACTCAGTGTAGCATGTATTAACAAGACTTTTGAGAACAACAGTATCTGGATCATCTGGACATCTGGGCCCATAGAGCATGAACATTTGTGTTTTTCTTAAGACCCCACCTCCAATTATCTGCATCATGTCTGTTCTTGGTTTAGTCAAATGAATGGAGAAAATAACTCTGGATTAGGTTTTTATCATTTTAAAACTTTAATATGTAATATTGATTTAAAAAAGGTACATTCAAGTTTTCTCACTAGGTAGGTCATGTAGCTCATAAGTTCATTTGTTTTCTGTATATTTACAGATTTCACTTTCACAATGGTAGTCATTGGGACATAAGTGTTTTTGGGTCAAACGACATCACAGACTTATACAGAAGAGCAGCATCACTGTTTGCTCACAACAGAAATGTGCTTCAACCCCCAGGCTGGATCGGAACAAAATCTATCTATATGATTATATAATAATTATAAAGCAGAGGTACGGCCCATCAAGTAGCTGTCTTATTTAGTAACATCAGCGGTATAAAACAAGATAACAATAAGATGTATGGGATGGTGTCTGTCATTCAGTGTCAAAATGTTTGTTTGTAGTTTGTTAACAGACCATTATGCTAGTGATGTTACGTATTGCGCCGAGGCTTCGGAGCGTGTGTCGAGTAATCCCCGAAGCTTTTTGTGAAGCATGTATCGAGGCTTGTATCGTTTTGGGCCAGTGACGTCATCGATGACAAACGAAGCCTCGCTGCCTGTCGATACCACGTGACTGCTTCAGGAAGCGATTCTGATCGGTTGAACCGTTGAACCACAACGCTCATAATACCTATGGATGTATAATAAATTACCCCTCCTGTACCCGGGCCCGCTGGTGACACGATGGAATTAAAAGAGCTCAGAACCTCACTTATATAGAGGTCGGAACATGTCATAAGTATAAATAGATACAAGCATAAATAAATGTAGGAAAACAAACATGAATGAATAAATACAGGAATAAATATGTTGCAGTGTTTTCAGGGAGCTTTAGTGTGTGTGCTGCGGCTCAGCTGGAAAGCAGTTGACTCACGACCGCAGGGTCCCTGGTTAAACGACTGAACAATAAGTACTTTTTGTTGTTTATAAAAGCTACAGCTAAATGAGATAATGTAGTAGTTAATAAATGTATTCTTTGATATGGTTTAGCCTTTCTCAGGCTACAACATGGTTACGTTTATGAATATTATTAAGGAATACAAATCCCTCTTTGCAATGTTTACCAGCCTCCTTAGGCTTTTCAATCACAATCATTAAACTGGAATAAATACAATATTGTTAACATGAAAATATGATTTAATGTTCGTTGTTTAGAGTTATTCTAAGGCTTTACTCAATGGGAACTCGGTATGAGATAGAGCACACTGTTGAGATGTCCAATCTGCCTGTTTTACACACTTTGACCAACAGGGGGTTTGTGTTCAAATGAAGCCCATGATGAAACCTCATGAGATGAACCCTTTTGCGAACCAATTGGCTGGAAAGCTTCAAAGCTTCATAAGGCTTCATCTCGCCATCACTACATTATGCTCTGTTATGCTATATTTGAAACATATATTGCAGGGCCATTGTCACGATCTGTCTGTGTTGTGTTTTTGTCATGTCTAGTTCTGTCTTTGGTTTCCTGTCTCAGTGTTCCCCCTTGTGTCTTGTCTGTTACGGCTGATTGTGTGCACCTGGTGCCCTGTGTTGTCTCCTCCCCCCTCACCTGTGTCCTGTCCAGTTGATTAGTTTGTGTGCATTTCAGTTCTGGTTTTTCTGTCTGTCTTTGTGAGATTATTGATGTTGTTGGAAGGTTTTTTGTTCAGAGGGATTTTTGTGTTTTTGCCTTGCCTTATTTTTACTTTGTTGCTAGTTTTGCAATAAAAGTATTTTGAATTTGGATATTCTGCATTTGGGTCCTGTGTACCTTGCCCTCCAGTCGTGACAGAATAATCTCACCAAGGTGGACCCAGCAGATGATCCATTTGAGGTGGAGTTACATCAATTTACCTATTCTTTGGCTTTCTGCTATGGTAGGTGGAGGTGAGCGTCCAGTGTTGAGCAGAAAGAGGCTGCTCTGGCAGAGGTGCACCAGATGGCAAGAGAGAAACCATGTTTAGTGAAGTTCTTACCTGGCTGGATTATGGACTTCCTCCCGACATGTGATTCCCGGCCTGCTAGCCCCAGGCATGCTAGCCCCCTGCCTCCCAATTCCCAACCTGACACCATACGTCTCGGTGTGTTCGGTCTGGAGTCAGCCCCTGCTTCTTCCCCATTTCCTGCTCCTTTCCAGGATCCGTTCTCGGGTACTCGTCTGGCTTTTGGAGGTCCACTGAGCCTCCAAAAGGCTCCTAAGAGAAGGAGTCACATGTCCCAGAAGCCATGCTTTGGGCTCCAGTACAGGCCCCAGCAGCCATGGTTCCGGCCCCAGTTCTGGCCCCAGCAGCCATGGTTCTGGCCCCAGCAGCCATGGTTCCGGCCCCAGTTCTGGCGCCAGCAGCCATGGTTCCAGCCTCAGTCCTGGCCCCAGCAGCCATGGTTCCGGCCCAAGTTTCGGCCCCTGCTGCCATGTTTCTGGCTCCAGTTTCAGCTCCAGTACTGGCCCCCCGGCCGACACCAGCCCCCCGTGTCATGTCAGTGGTTCGGCCCACTCCAGCCCCTATTGTCCTGTCGGTGGTCCGGCTCACTCCAGCCCCTCATGTCCTGTCGACGTTTCGGCCCACTCCAGCTCCTCGTCACCTGTTGGCTCTCCGGCCGACGCCAGCTCCCTGTGTCCTGTCGACGTACCGGCCGACTCCAGCACCTCGTCTCCTGTTGGCTCTCCGGCCGACGCCAGCACCCCGTGTCCTCTGGGTGTACCGAACGACACAAGTCCCCTCTCGAGTCCCTTCTCAAGTCCCCCCTCGAGTTCCCTCTCGAGTCTCCTTTCAAGTCCCCTCTCCAGTCCCCTCTCCAGTCCCTTCTCAAGTCCCCTCTCCAGTCCCTACTCAAGTCCCCTCTCCAGTCCCTACTCAAGTCCCTTCTCTAGTCCCTTCTCAAGTCCCCCCTCGAGTTCCCTCTCAAGTTCCCTCTCCAAGTCCCTTCTCTAGTCCCTATTCAAGTCCCTACTCTATGTCCTGTTCCGTTGGGGGTCCCGCCGACACCTGTCTCGCTGGGGGTCCTGCCAACTCTATGTCCTGTCCCGTTTGGGGTCCCGCCAACACCTGTCTCGCCGGGGATCCTGCCAACTCTATGTCCTATCCCTTTGGGGGTCTTGCCGACTACTTTTCTGCCGGGGATCCTGCCAACCCAATGACCTGGTCTGTTGGGGGTTCCGCTGGGGGTCCTGCCAACTCTGTGTCCTGTTCTGTTGGGGGTCCCGCCGTCACCTGTCTTGCCGGGGGTCCTGCCAACTCCTTGTCCTGTGCCATTGGGGGTTCCGCTGAGGGTCCTGCCAATTCCATGTCCTGTGTCGTTGGGGGTTCCGCTGAGGGTCCTGCCAACTCCATGTCCAGTGTCGTTGGGGGTTCCGCTGAGGGTCCTGCCAACTCCATGTCCAGTGTCGTTGGGGGTTCCACCGGGTTTCCTGCCGACACCAGCCCTTGTTTCGTCGGGAACACCTGTCCCAGCAACATCGGTGATTATCCTGCAGACACCTGTTCCGCCGGGGGTCCTGCCAACTCCCTGTCCTCTCCTGTTGGTTGTCCCGCCGATACCTGTTCCAGCGGGGGTCCCGCCAACATCTTGTCCTGTCCTGTTTGGGGTCCCGTCGACACCAGCACTTGCTCCGTCGGGGGTCCCACTGACACCAGTCCATGTTCCGTCCAGGGTCCCGCCTACGCCTGTCGTCCCGCCAGGGGTCCCACCCGCTCCTGCTCTCGATCCCAGTGCTCCGGCGATCCAGCTGACACTGGAGGGGTCCCATTGCGGCGTACGTCGTTCTCCGGAGCTGTCCCGTCGCCGCCTTCCTGCCCGCCCTCCGGAGCTGTACCGTCGCCGCCTTCTTACCCGACCTTGTGCCCGGCCTCCTGAGTTCCCCAGCGGTTTTCGCCCTCGAGCCCGGCCCCCTGAGTTCCCCAGCCGCGGCCTTCGCCCTCGAGCCCGGCCCCCTGAGTTCCCCAGCCATGGTCTTCGCCCTCGAGCCCGGCCCCCTAACTCTTCGCCCTCATGCCCGGCCCCCTGAGTTCGCCCGCTATGGCCTTCGCCCCTTTTTGAACTCTACCTTGTCCCCTGGCCGTCTGCCAGAGACCCCCACCATGAACTCTGCCTTGCCCCCGGGCCGTCCGTCCGAGAACACCTTCTCGAACTCTGCCTTGCACCCGGGCCGTCTGCCCGAGACCCCCTCCTTGATCTCTGCCTTGCCCCCGGGCCGTCCGCCCAAGACCCCTTTTGGGTTTCCGCTGTCAGCCCAAACCCATCCTCCAGACCCCCTCCACCCACCCTTTTGGCCCTAGTTTTGTGGCTTGCTAATGTAAACAAAGACGAGATTACGTCCAAAACACGTCAGGCATTGTTTCTAATGGCAACTTTCTGTGGGTCCGCTGCCGATTTGACGTCAGTTCGGATGGAATCTGTATCCGCTCGTTGTACACCCGTTTTTAAAAGATTTGGGTACGGAGGAAAAGAGAGGGTTTTATTTTCTGACGCCGCGTGAGTTCCCCGACGCACTGGGGACACATATGTATGTATAAAAGACATCACAAAGTGCATTTTGCATGATAGGTCCCCTTTAAATAATACAAATGATGATAAAATATATGATACCATTTTATTAAAAAAATGAAATTTCAACTGAAGAAAATGCAATAACCAAGTAACTTAAGGCCCACTTGTCATGTTTTAGAACAAATGTGTGATAAATGAGGCATTATCCTGTGCAGCGTGTAATGAGAAGTGAAGAGTTTCCAGAGAGCGCAGTGACCTGCTGGAAATATTGAAGTGAGGACATGGTCAGTGGTTTCCATTCATCAAAGGGAAACTCTCCTGAGTCTATCTGACACATAAAGCAGGCCCAGCAGCTCTGCCACATGTCACTGCACTGAGACTCTACTTTTCATGTTCACTCTTTGCCGAACAACAGCATTGTAAGAGGTGTTGTTTACCTTCACGACATGGAGCTGTGCTGGTATCACAGTAACATCCTGATGCCTGCAGCTCCTCATCTAAAGCCTCACTGTGGCACTTTCATCATGTTCCATGCTTCGTTGAATTATCTGTCATTTGTGACAAAGGAAAAATGGCTAAATGTATTGAGCGTCACCATAAAAGACACTCTATATAATATTGGTTAAATGTAGTTGGAAGCACTTGATTTTCTTGAGCAGTAACATATACGTATAGTACAGCTCTGATGGAGATGTAACAATACCAATGAAGTACTGATCCTTAGAGATGGCCAAATTTGAAGTTTGGGTAACACTTTACAATAAGGTACACAACATGTGCTTAGTTACTGAGTAGTGAATACGGAACGACAAGATAGTTAATGGTTAGTTAATGAGGAGTTCCTGAGTGACTGTGATTGAAGAACTGATGGTTAGTTACTGGTAGACAGACTAGGGGGTACTGTATTAATGAATGATTCATTAATGGTTAATGAGTTACTTTGATTGAAGAACTGATGGATTGTTACTAGTAAACAGACTGGGGGGTACTGTATTAATGAATCATTCGTTAATGGTTAGTTAATGAGGAGTTCCTGGGTGACTTTGATTGAAGAGAGTGGTGCGCTGCAGCAGAGCACTTTTAAACCGGCCAGCTTCAGCTGGCTTGGGTCCAGAGGTTGCGCTAGACTTTTTCACTGCCCGTCATTTTAACGGACAGGATCGTAAAACTTCTGTCAAAATCGAGAATTACCCGTCGGCCTTTACACAACTCTGACGAGGGGGGGGAAGCATGCTCGTGAACTGTCAATGGGGGGGGGGGGGGGACAGTTCACATGCGCCGTGTTATGCATGGCTGCTGCACCTCGCGGGAGCGTGCACAGCGTAAAGCCAAAACTCACAGACATTGCAATGATTTGTACGGCACAGTTAGGTTTGGAAACGGTATGATTTCCTTTTTGGAGGGCATGCATAACACGGCATAACACCGGAGCCTCGCTGCGGGGAAACTTTGGCGCTGTTCCGAGTTTGTTCTAATCTGTCAAAATGACGGACTGCTTAAAAATATTCCGTTAACGCGACCTCTGCTTGGGTCCCACACTGGATCGACTGGTAGAGGGGGATCCGACTCACGTGTTACTGCTTTAGTTGCTCAAGTTTACATTTTCATTGAAACAACTTTTTAAAAGTTTTGGAAAAAGTCATATATGATTATATACCGTTTACATGGGGAACATTACAAAAAATGAAAATAAAAACGACCTTTTATAAAATAAAACAAAACCCAAAGTTGCATTCTTCTGCACTTTAATTATGAGCAAATAAAAAAAATATATCAAAAAACAAGAGAGCATCAATGTTTTAACGGGTCACAACTGCAGGTGACTCGTTATCAATAGAGTATGTGGAAGAATGGACAGCGAAGCATCTCCTATGTCATCTGGCATTTATTCTAACAACAAACACACTATGTCCTTTAACATCCACGTTGGACATCACATCACTGCTCACGTCACTATTATATATATATACACATGTAGCACCTCTAGTCCTATCTCATACCAAGAACAGAGGCACTAACATCTACCTAGGTTCGTAAAGTGGTATGCCGTGAATAACTCTGGGAAGAGTTACATTTTAGTTGAATAGTTTACAATAGTATTGCCAGCAGTGTTCAACAACATTTACATTAAATTGTGCCAACAATATGAAAAGGAATGCAAATAAAAAATAGAGCTCTTTACCACACAAATACAAATAGTCTCCCTTTGATCAAGATAATTCAAATCAGTTCAGTTTGGTGTGTGTGTGTGTGTATGTACCAGAGATGGAGTACTCAAGTCCTGGACTCTCGCGCACTGATTGACAGGACTCGGACTTGGACTCGTGAATTCTCGCGCACGATGGCTTGGACTCGGAGTCGGACTCGTGAATTTTCCCCCACGATGACTCGGACTCGACTTGTACATTGACTCTCCGACTTGGACTCGGACTTGAGCAAGTGTTCTCTGGAGTCTGATCCTCTATCCTGGCGTGCACCTGTGAGGCGAGTTCACGTACTGGGCCCAGCTATTCCAGTCTAAAGATGTCTAGGGACTAGAGATGTTAAGATTCACCGATTCGCATCGGTGCACCGGCATAAACGTTCAAGATTCGAGTGCACCGGTTGAAAGAGTGCACATCGGCTACAGTTTGGGTTGAACCGGTTTGAACTCGCGATGCATCGATTGCGTAGAGTCTTTGCATCGGTAAAAAACCGATTCATCATATAAAATTCCCTCATCTTGTCAACGCTCAGCAGAGACGATTTTTGATATTTGCTTCGCCACTACGGAGGCCGAGAGTCTCAGTTATCAACACACACGGAAGTTGAGGGGAAAGAGAAACACAGCGCACCGAAAAATACCTACAAATCAAACGTTTGGCAACACTTCGGATTGTTCAAGAAAGACGGTGTAATAGTCCTTTATGCTACATAGTTGACCGCAGGTCATGGAGAGTAATAAGGTATCCGTAGACCTTTGTATGAGGTATCTTTATTACTTAACAGGTCTACAGCCATGATACATAGATCCGTCCTAGATGCGGGCTTGCATACACACAGTATCACTCCGCAGCCGCACCCCATCAGTAACGTCCTGATGGTATATGTGCGCGGCACTATATACTACAGACGGTCAACTTGAAAAATCGCTCGCAAATTGTTAACGATTCCGAGCCGCTTTAAAGTACACAAGTAGTACGAGGAACTTAGCGACGCACATAAAGAGGCGACATGGGGTCTGCGGCTGAAAAGAGAAACATGAAAGTTAGACATACGAGTTAAATCACTCAGTGAGGTGTTCTGTCAGAGAGAGTGGTGTTTAGTTTACAGCAGCCTGTGACGGCCAATAATAATGTAAATGTCTTCCTTACTGTAAGCAGTTATGAAATACCTGTTTGTGAAAGGTTATTTTCTTTATTGTTCATATAGAACCCACCGCTTTCTGCTCACTGGTGAGTTAGCCTATGAATGAGTGTTAAGCACATCAGGCTGGCAGCTGTATGGGCGTTGCACTATAGTAGCTGTTATTTTCACATTGTTAATCATGAGCAATGCATCCTTACATTGTTGGATGTGGACTGTGAGGTGTTATAGAATTGTACTCTGGAAAGCTTTTAAAGGCAACAAAATAAACGGCATGATGGGATGTGCAGTACCAAATATGTAAAGCACTTTTTTGTTAATGTATGATTTGCTGCATATAAGGAATAAAACAAAAATCCTCTGTCGTACCATATTGAAGTATCATTATTTTTGCATCGTGTTGAATCGCATCATATCGCACCAAATCGCATAATGTTGAATCAAATCGTATCGAACTGTATCGCAACAGGGGTGAATCGTATCGTATCGCATCGCCTAGTGTTTCAAATGTATCGTTAATGTATCGTATCGTGGCAACGTATCGAGATGCGCATCGCATCGGCCTCAGTGATGGAGATGCACATCCCTACTAGGGACAAACCCCGCATCGTGCTGTATGCTTTCACACATTCTGCTTCCACATTGGAAAAGAGCAGCGCAAAATGCTCGTTATGTGGAAACAATATTGAAGAGAAGGCTCCGTAACACATTACTCTAAGGATCGAGTTCAGACATATAGGCTGTGTTGAACACTATCATCAGAGTAACGTGATCCAGTGTTGTAGTCAAGTCACCAATTCACGAGTCCAAGTCACTCTCGAGTCCCCACTCTTCGAGTCCCGGTCACCTAGGGAGAGTCGTAGTCGAGTCCGAGTCCAAGTCCGAGTCACCCAAGGAGTGTCCGAGTCCGAGTCGAGTCCGAGTCACCATTACCTGTGTTCGAGTCCGAGTCCAAGTCCGAGTCACCCAAGAAGAGTCCAAGTCAAGTCCGAGTCACAAGTCTTCATGTATTAATCTTAGTGGATATATGTGTTGAAATGTAGCTGTAGCTACTCTACATTGCTTTTAATAATATCACAATGTCCAACAACCAATAAGTGAACGTTTAAATGATATCAATAAAGATTAAGCCCCAGAAAGCACATTGCTACTTAGCATGCACAATGATGACATTCTGCATGTTAAGTAGCCATGTGCTTTCATGTTATCGGCTGAATCTTTACTTATTGATTTGATCACATTACTCTGATGATAGTGTTCAATACAGCCTACCTATATATATATATATATATGAACTCCATCCTTAGAGTAATGTGTTATGAAGCCTCTGTGACGGAGATCATTTTCAGTCTCTAATTTTCACGTTCATTGTAGGCTAGGGCTAGGCTACTCATCATCTGCAGTATCACCAAGGACATGTAGCCTATAGCTTTTTAACAGTATCTATCTAGACAATAAAACTGCACTTGGTCCCTAGGATGTGATATCAACCCCTACCTCCATCTAACCCGACATCTTAAAACCTTTGTGGAGTCAATTTAGTGGCTAACGTTAACGTGGGTTAGCAAGCTAACAATAGCATTTCTACTTACTTTTCTGGGTGCCGCCGTGAAAGGTGTCGATTGAAATTCGACGTTATCCCAGTCTTCTCTTCTATCTTCTGTCCACATAATGTGCATTTTGCGCTGCTCTTTCCCAATATGGAAACGAAATATTTAAAAGCATACAGCACGATGCGGGGTGTGTCTCTGGACATCTTCAGACTGGTATAGCAGTGGGGGCGCGCCCAGTACGTGAACTCGCCTCGCAGATGCACACGCCAGGACACAGAGGACATCAGACTCCAGAGAAAACTAGCTCGAGTCCAAGTCCAAGTACTCCAAGGAGTGTCCGAGCCGAGTCCGAGTACGAGTCATCATTACCTGTGTTCGAGTCCGAGTCCAAGTCCAAGTCATCGTGCGTGAGAATTCACGAGTCCGAGTCTGAGTCGCGTCAATCAGTGCGCGAGTCCGAGTCAAGTCACGAGTCCCGAAAATCGGCACTCGAGTCCGACTCGAGTCCGAGTCCAGGACTCGAGTACTCCATCTCTGACGTGATCTAATAAATAAATAAAGATTCAGCCGATAACACGAAAGCACATGGCTACTTAACATGCAGAATGTTGTCATTTTGCATGCTAATTCGTCATTTGCTTTCTGGGGCTTAATCTTTATTGATAGAATTTAAACATTCACTATAATAATTGTAGCGTCCCCGGCTAAATGATGGTCAGACTATCCAACTGATGGTATCTGTTTATTGCACACCCTTGCTTTTATACAATCATTACCAACGTAAGAGCTTGTGCCCTTATCAGCCAGGTGCAGGTGCTAAAAACCTAATGTAACTATGTAGTATATGTCAATGTATTCGTCATCTATCCGTCATTATAGAGTGGCGAAGTCACGCCCAACTACTTCCGGTCCATGGGACCTTATTTCGGAAACATTATGTATTGAAGTCAATGAAGAGAGAAAACGTATCTTTCGATCCCGTTTGAATTGTGCCATATGACATATGTCAATCTTAAAAATAATTTCCATGTCAAAAAAGTCACAGTTTGTCGTAAAACTGTTGAAATATAAGACGATGAAAAATACGCAACTAGAAAGACTACAAATCCCAGAGTCGCGTAAGTGATGTCATAAATGATGTCACAATTGTTTTCCTCCGCTAAATATAAGAGATAGCTAAGATAAGATAACTTTAACAAGATGCCTGTGTGCTTAGTACCAGGTTGTTATCATACCAGCAATGGGTCTTGCTCGTTCTTTCGCTTCCCGTCTGATGAAAGGACCAGGAGTGGCTGGATCAAGTTAGCTACCTAGCTAGTAGCTAGCACGTTAGTTAGCATTACAGTCCCTGTTAAGCCCTGAGCCTGTTTTTCAGGTTTCAGGCTCGAAAATGCTATGCCCAAAACAAATCTAACTTCTAAAAGGATTATATGAATAATTTATTTTATCAAAGCAAGGTTACATCTGTGAGTTGGATGTAGAAGTGTCAGAATCATTATAGATGTTTCTGTGTCAGAGTGAATTCAGATGGAACATAGTAAAAAAAAAGTAAATTCTTACCTCCGCCTAAAAAAAAACCCATTACTTATAGTGAAAACAACTCTTGAATGATGGTATGGTAGACTAAAAGCTTTAGGAATCCAAAGCATAACATATGATAAGTACCCTGTATCAATATTGAGGCAAAACAAGTTAAATTTGACCTTTTTAGACAGGTTTAGCAAAAAGAAGTCCAGGCGGACTGACCTTTGGGCACATGTTGGCACATTTGGATACCATCAGTGCCATTTGACCTTTTTCAGGTACCATACTGTAAAAATAATTGTATTATCACTATAGGTAATCATTCCATCCAAATACAAGTGTTTTTATAAAAAAATATTTTTTTTTAATTACATTTCTTTTTTTGTATGTAAATGGTGTGTGTGTGTGTCTGTGTGTGGACTTTGCCACAGTCCTTACATGTTTATCACCCGACTAACACTTCTAGGAAGGTTTACTTACACAATAACAATTAGGAAACAGGAGCAGATTTATTTAAAAAATAACACACTACAAAATTACACTAGAACCAAAATAACACCACAAGCATTTTTTTTGTAAACACTGGCAACAAATAAAAAATGTACACAACCTGAATGTGTTTAGTGTTTTTGAATTGAGGCACCAGGCACTTAGTGCAGTAGATAGGTCTTCACCGTTGTGTTGCCAGCATCAGAGCACCTCCTGAGCGCGGTGGCATCTTCCCCATAATACTTGGGAATGCATACGAGTGATGATGGGGGGAGTGGTGGTGGTGCTGCAGGGACTTCACCCCTCATGTCTGCAGCAAGCTGCTCCCTGAAGGACTTCTGGGTGTGTGGCTTCGTCCTGCCGGGGTCACCCCTCATCTTGTGCAGCTCCTTGTGGAGAAGGAAGCTGTTCACCACTGCAATGTCCAGAAAATGGTAAAAACAAGTCTTGTACCATTTCATGGTTTTGTGGTGAACGCTGTAGTACCCAATCAAAGCATCGGACACATCCACGCAGCCCATGCTTCTGTTGTAGTCCACCACAGCGTCAGGAACGGTAACAATCTTAGTCTGCCACACACCAGCCCGTTTCACTTTCCTCCTGACAGTCTGTCCACTGAATCAGAAGATGCAGAGGGAGGCTGAGTTAGTACTGGTGCAGACGTCCGGTGGCGTAGCTTGGATGTTGATGGCTCTGGGGCAACTGTATGCTGATCTGATGCACGTCGTAGCTCGGATGAGGCAGATGTTGATGGCTGTGATCCAGAAGCCATTTGATACTCGTCTTCATCACTGTGAAAACAAATGTGGAACAAACAATTATTTTGATTACTTCACTGGCTTATTCTTTCAAAAATGTAACTCAAATCAGAAATAATTCCTCCATTTAGTGTGTGAAATAACAGTATACACACACACTATATACATATATACATATATACAGGGTTGATATATACACAACAGTGTTTCCCACAGAATTTGATTCTATTTGTGGGGGCACTGCACAAAAAAAAGAAAAGCCAAAGGCCCCTTAACTTATTCGGGTGGCCCACGCATCCACCCCCCCCTCAAATAACAAAATACATGTGAGTTCATGGCTACTGTAGCAGACAACGTTCTTGTTGCTCTTGTTACACCGGAGTTGAGGATCTGTGGGGTTTATTCTCCCAAAAATATAATTTACAATTTAGGCCTTTAGCAGACGCCTTATTCCAAAGCGACTTACAATGACCGATTACAGGGACATTCTCCCTGGAGTAACCGAGGGCTAAGTGCTTTACTCAAGGGCAAGTGGTGTTCCAGGCAGGATTTGAACTCGCAACCTTCCGATCATCAGCCCACCTCACTATCCATTAGACCACCACCAAAAAAAAAAAAGAATAATAATATATATATTTTTTTTTTATGAGATCCATTTGTGGCGGACCATATTTAATTGTGGCGGCCCGCCACAAATAAATCAATATATGGGAAACACTGCACAATACAGCTTTATTTATATACTGCCGTGTTATAGTCCGAAATACAATTAATCTATTGATAGGTGTTCACCAACATGATCTTCCCATTGTTTCCGTTTCTCACAGCACAATGTCTGTAGAACTACAAAAGAGCATCCATTTAGCGTGTTTGAAATAACAGTATACACACTATATTTATATATTAGGGCTGTCAAACGATTCCAATTTTTAATCAGATTAATCACAGTTTAAAAATTAATTAATCATGATTAATCACCATTCGAACTAGGTCCAAAATATGCCATTTATTTACGTATATTGTTGTGGGAATGGAAAGATAAATTAAAGAAGGCGGATATATCCATTTAACCATTTATCTATGTTTATTATAAAAAATGTCTGCCTGTCAAAATGAAAGACAACCCACACACCTATCAATTGTTAGAAATTAAAATCAATGTTTTGATGGCATAATGTACCTTAAATGTACCTTTAGTTTAAATGCTGTTTTATACTGAAAAACCAGAAGTTCTTGTGCACAACCAGTTAGACTTTGATTCTGAAAATCCTTCACCTCCGGTTAGCATTTAGCATGAGGCTAATATACCATTTCCTATAGAGGTGAATTTAGCAGCGATATGATATGATGTTGCACACCGAAACCTACTGATTTCAACACTACAACTATAGACGTCGAGATATTATTATTGTTGGATATTAAATGAAGGTACAGTTTATTTGAGTAAGTTATCGTTTACAGATGTGGGTAGCATGTCACAACATTCGGAGCGACCGGAAATCGAATTGCTGTGAAGGATTTCCTGTATTTTTTGGAGTGTTGATTACAGCGTTTGGAATGTGTTGAATGGAAAGTCATGAAAGAGTTAAGGAGGAGAAAAGGAGTGTTTAGATATATATTGAATGTACAATGTCTGTATACTGTGATATGTGTAACAACGGACATTAAATAGTCGGAGAGCCGGCCCCCAGGGAGGAGCCTGCAGAAGCTATATAATAGCAGCACCTGAGCGGTTCGGCCTCTTTTTTCTCTGCTAGCGAGGGCCAGAGGCAGCTGCTTTTCTGTCGGACAATATCCTGTTTGTGACTTTACAACGCTTTTTTTATTAATTAAAGTACCAATTTGAAAACATCTCAGAGACTCCATTTAGTCTCCTTTTTAAGCTTCTCTTCCCTGGACGCGAGAATAACCATCACAGTTAACACAATCATCAAACCGTGGGGTCTTAATTCATTACGTGTTGATTTCTATCAACGGGGGAGTACTTCAGGAAAGTCGACAGAGGGGGGGGGGGGCGGCGGCGGCTAGTGGAGTACTTCGTGACCAGAGGTGAACGTTGTTATCAGCTGTTTTAGCGCAGTTCTCCAGTGAAGGGGGGGGGAGTCTCCCTCCGCAGCCGGTTGGCGTAGTTTTGGCACAATTCCGTTGTACAGACCGACGTTAACAGCAGCCCTGTCTGTGCACACGGAGACCGACTCTGTCATCCCGTGATCTAACCGCCTTCTGGAAAAGCTTCACAAGTACGTCGGTACGCAAATGCGCTTTGTGACACAAGTGACGGTACGCATTTCAGATTACGCACATAACCTGCATACCAGTTATGTGCACCCCTGTACTACAGCAAAAGTATTCTCCGTCGGGACTTCCTGCAACAACACCACGCCATTATCAAAGATGTTCTATTGAGAAGACGATCACTACGTTTTCAAAACTGTGGCTACTGAAATCAATCTTACTAACTGCTGTCTGTGCAATTTACTCCGCGCGAGTTGGCAGACTTTATTTTGCTTACTTTAACATAATTGCTCATGGTGGGGCTAAGCCATTTCTTGGTATGGGTGTAGCCTACCCCAGCCATACCCTGGCGCTGCCACTGGTGGCACGTATGGGGCGGGCCATTCTGCACATGCGTTAAATATTTTAACGCAATTAATTCAAAAAATTAATTACCGCCGTTAACGCGATAATTTTGACAGCACTAATATATATATATATATATATATATATATATATAACACTGCCGTGTTATAGTCACGAAATACAATTAATCTATTTATAGTGTTCACAAACACGATGTTCCCATTATTTTCGTTTCTCACGGAACGATAACGCTACAACAACAAAGCGGCGTCTATTTTGTATTTTGCGAGTGTGGAATTACTATAGATTACACCAAATACAAAACTAATAGATACAAACAGAGAGAGTACATACCTTTCCTAAAGTTCATAATCAGGGTCTGATTGTGGCCGAAGTAGGTCCTCATCTTCTGATGGAGGGTCAGCGAACACCATTTCCACGGCGTTTAATACAGCCTCTTTCTGGGTGCCATTATTTGCTCGAATAAGTCCTAAAAGCAAATAAATCCTTGTCCTTCTAATATGATGTTATGTTGCCTGCTGTTGTCTCTGTTCGCTGGCTGTGTTCGTCGCAATTATATATATATATGTATATATATGTATATATATGTGTATATATGTGTACATAAATACATATATATAAGCTTCCTAGTGCAATAAGAAGCTACAGGGACGGTAATCTAACGTTGGTAATATTAACTTTATTTAATACAACATTTACGGTACAAATATTTTACAAATGATGAATTACAGCAAACATGTGCAACATATCCATTATTACAGCTCCGTGGGATGGCAGTAAGGCGATATGGGTCCGTTCTTATCGTGCATCCATGGGTAAAGATAAGCGCATGTAGTGCTGAACACGTAACTTGAACGTGCCGGGCGACAAAATTATCCAACGATTTACAGACCACTCTTTCCCCATGTAAGTGAATGGGAAAAAGTGTTTCCGGGCCTGGCAACCAAACGGAAGTGTCGTACCGCCGTTTGGCCACCACAAATATTTTCATCTGAGTCCGGCGCACTTCCTGGGGGCTTGATCGGGTAGTGACCAAGCCCCCAGGAAGTGCGCCGGAGTCTGATGAGAATATTCGTTGTGGCCAAACGGCGGTACTACACTTCCTTTAGGTTGCTGGGACCGGAAACACTTTTTCCCATTGACTTACATGGGGAAAGAGTGGTCTGTAACTCGTTGGATAATTTGTTTTAAACTAAATAAACAACCCAGTATGAACACTTTTAGCCCTTATTAAAAACATTCGTTCCTCAAGTTGTAAAAATGTTCTAATAACGTTATTCTGAGAGTTATTTCCCTCTGCATTATGAACGCGCATCTAACCCACGGGACCGCGCCGCCCGGTACGTTCATGTTACGTGTTCAGCACTACATGCGTTTATCTTTACAGATCTTTACCCATGGATGCACAATAAGAACGGACCCATATCGCCTTACTGCCATCCCACGGAGCTGTAATAATGGATTTATTGCACATGTTTGCTGTAATTCATCATTTGTAAAATATTATACTACATGGGCTGTATGATTAAATCTTGTACCGTAAATGTTGTATTAAATAAAGTTAATATTACCGACGTTAGATTAACGTCCCTGTAGCTTATTATTGCACTAAGAAGCTTATTGCACTGTGTGTGTATATATATATATATGTATATATACATACAGTGCAATAATTATTTCATGCTAAATGAAGCTCTGTTGGATATCACTAGATCCTGCGTAATAGAAGTACATAACGATTGATGTGTACATTAGCATAATTACTAGCTAGCCGCTAGCTGCTAACTGCCGCCTCGTTAATATCAAATCCATCATAATAACAATCCATTACCATGCTGTCATGAACGCACGGTGCTGTTACGTGTACGCAAATTGATGTGCTTGATGTGAACGAGCATTTTGGTTAAAGTTGCGCATGCGCTATGAGCGCACATACGGGTACTTCTCAGGAATGCCGGGTAATCTGTGACGTTTCGCTCTCTCAAAAGTTGGGCCATTTTATCATCCTGCGCTAATGAGCAACTCTCATAGGAATGAATGAGGCCCCGCCTCCCACGCTGTATCCAGGGTTGCGTTCCGATAATCAAAAAATCAGCTCCTAAATTCTAACCATATCTCCTATTCCTTGACCTCTGAGTGAAACGTCACGGGGTTAAGGGATAGTGGACAGGAGAATTCAAAAGACTTAGGAGAAGAGACTGCAGTACTTTAGAGAATCCGAATGCACTTTCACTATCCGACGTGTTTATGATGCGCCAGCGGACGTCATTGTGTGCGTCTGCTGCTGTGGGGAAACTATGGAAACTACAGTTTTCTATACAGCGGACTACAACATGGATGTTTAATAAGAACGAGGGACTACTGTAAACTCATCTAGAGACTCTGCACCGTGCTCTGATGCTGTTGCTTTATGCTTTATGAACGGGGACAACAGAGAAACATATTCTTCAGGACCAAAGTTGGAATTGAAATAAAAAAGGAAAGTGAAACTTCTGCTCGTCACCCTCTCCCTCCGGTCCACATTAATACAAATGATCCCAATACGTATGATTGTATGAACTATGAAAAGATCTTAAAATCAATACAAATGTATTTATTATAAACGTTAGTCCTTACCATCTATCACTGTGTATATCACCATTCAAACATCTTTTAAAAGTTGAACAAACCCCACACAGCTCAGTAAAGACTTTGAGATGTTGACTTTATTTGATAATTTCAGTAAAAACTAACGTTCATATTTGTCTTTTTGATTATAATACTGATGAACGTTCAAAACAAAGCACTTTGGCAACTTACCACATACGTTTTAAAATGCTTAATAAGCACCGTAACTTTCATGATATAATTTATCGGTCATAATCGGTTGTTTCCGTGAACGGCCGACTGTTGAGTGACGGCAAATGCTGCGGCTGCAATGCATTGTGGGGCAGCATTTTCTCCTCTCCTTTCGGTTAGGGAGGTCCAGTGGTTCCTAAGCTAAAGGAGGTTATAAAGGAAGTTTGAAACCTCCTTTCCTTTCATTTGGAGAATTGGAACGGCACTTATCATGGCTGCCACTGAGGGACTTCCGGGTCATTTCACTCCGTTAGGAAGGTTCCTAAGCTAAATGGACTATTGGAACGCAACCCAGTTCTTATTATACATCCCTGGTAGTGACACACTGCTCCGTTGTCCATTGACTTCCGGTAAAAGTTCCTTCAAAATAAGAGTCCCGATCTTATTACTATCAAAATAAAAGTGCAAAACGAAAACTTTACCATAAGACAATATTGGCATACAAATATAATCACTTCTCTAAAAGGTAACTCATTTTAAATATAGTTAGGTCATTTACAATAATATAAATAATAATAATAATATTATGAATATTATTAATAAGCTTTATATTTGTATAGCACCTGTTACAAGAATTGTAGCCAAACTCGCTTCACAGCAGTTCAATAGACACATTAGTATAACATGACAGGATAAAAGCAATGTAGAGGAGCTATAGCTACATTTCAACAAATATATCCACTAAGATTAATACATGAAGACTTGTGACTCGGACTTGACTTGGACTCTTCTTGGGTGACTTGGACTTGGACTCGCACACAGGTAATGATGGCTGCTCTCAAACCGTGCAAAAAAAACTGTTCAGCTCATCTGGGAGAGATGCACACGCAGAGAGTCCCGCAGCACCCCCCGCTCCTTTGTAATCTGTCATTGTTCTTAGTCCCGCCCACATGTTCCAGGTGTTACAGCCTTTGAAGTCAGACTCCACTTTGTCTCTGTATTGTCTCATTTGCACTGCTAATAGCTCTCCGGAGTTCATACTTATTGTGCTCATCTGAATCTCCACCGCTGTGCGCGATAGTGCGCGCTTTCAGCTTGGTACGCACCTCGCTGTTTATCCAGGGCTTTTGATACGGGAATGTTCGTACAGTAACCTTCGGTACCACGTCATTGATGCATTTCCCAATGTAGCAAATGACTGTGTCCGTGTGTGTGTTGATATTTTTGTCCTCAAACACACTCCACTCCGTAGATTCGAAGCAGTCCTGCAGAGCTGAGTCTGACTCCTCACTCAAGCGCTGTATAGTCCGTGTCACCGGTTTGTCCCGTTTCAGTTTCTGCTTGTAAGCAGGCTGCAGCAGCAGTGAGATGTGGTCCGATTTGCCACACAGATCACAGAGCTTGAGGACTAATCACAGGGTTTGTCGAGCAAAGCGGAAAGATAGCTGAGGATTCTGGGTAGTGTAGTGTCTTCGGCCATCCTAAACTCAGAAAAAATATTTGTTTCTCCGAATCGAAGGGGAAAAATACAAAAGTATTGCACACAATTTAAATCAATCAATGTTGTTTAATTAACAAGGATAATCTGGTGTTTTTTAGTCGATGAGTAGTGCAGATATCACTGTAAAATCAATCGACAGTAAGAGGAATACTTACTTCCGGGTGTAAAATCCTCTGTTATCCAATGGGAATGGACGCTCACATTGCCTTTAACTGCCGCCGACATGGACCGATGCGGTGCTTCCATGAGCGTCAAATACCGCCGCCGATGGGAATACATTGCAATCAGTTGAAAGCTCTTTGCGTCCGTTTATGAAGCTGAAGGAGCCTCTCTTTACAGTGTGTGTGTGCAAGTATGACGTCTCTTCCAAAGAGCACGTCCTGTTCTGAGTGAAACAGTCTCTCTTATCAAAGCTTAGTTACATTACAACATTTGATTAGGTGAGCTGAGACCCCCTTGCACCGTATGCAAAACTCACACCCCACACAGAGCAGCAGGGAAACAGATAACACCTTATCCTAACTTCCTGTTGTGTCCTCAAACCCCCTTGCAAAAACATCCGTTGATCACTCACACATATTCAAAGGTCACTCCAGGGATTTGACCTAATCAGTCAAACCACATGACATGTTCAGAATACAGCTTACAGTCAGCAATGTTAATACATTTGATCTCACAATTTCCATAACAGATGTTTCACTATATGTTGCACATAACAGGTATAGTTGATCAATTATTATTTCGTTGTACAACAATCAAACAATAATGAGAAGTTACATCACCCACTACCCCAGCAGCCAAACAGTAGCAACAATCATACAGCATATAGCCACTGCAATGAGCACACATCATTTATGGAATCTCATGTGATCTCTAAATGAATATAGAAATACGCTGAATTAAACTTTTTAATATAACACTATAGCTGGAAACTGTGAACACCTTTAAGAGACAAACCAATCAAAGAGAGAAACAAAATTATGACAGGAACACAGACTCACAACTTTGAAAAGGGTCAAAACAAATACAAAGAGAGAAGAGATGGCCACAAAGAACTGCATAACTACTGCAGAAACACAACACTTTTATATTCAACCAAAACTCACTTATCTACCTGTAAATGTGCATTTAATAAACAATCACTATGGTAAATCTTTAAAAAACAAACAAATAAAATATTTCACAGTCTTCTCTCCTGCACTTGTAAGAGTCTGTCCTTCACCTCCTCTCCTGCAGGCTGAATGGCAGATACAATGCATTTTTTTATTTTCCTCGATAGTTTGACAGAGGTATGTCAACACATGAAAAGATTGATCTTGCAGGTAACATTTGAGGATTGGTTGGAACCTTTATGCTTCCTCGTGAACTGAATTGCTCTGATTTGAAGTTCTTTCCTCTCAAGAGGCAATTTTGGGACTCTGATTGCACATCTTGCCAGTGTTTTGGGCTGGATGCCATTAGGCTGTGTGCAAAAAGCCACTGTAATTGTGAACCATCTAGACTATAGTGGTGGTTTGAAAGTCCTTTGTCCAGGCGATTCAGGAAAGCAGCTACAGTCTGCCAATCACTCGGCTTAACACTGCCAGGCATTTCCCAAGCAACAATAAAAACTCAGAATTGGCAGACAGATTTACTGGCTGAATCCAAGCTTAAATTATAGTATTCAACCAGATAATTAGAACACATTTATTTCTTGTTTTTTTGCTGTGATGCTAAAAAAAACACAGCTGTTAACGTGTGTCTGCAGACCCTATAATGCATCCTCTCCTGTCCGTCCTCCTCTGAGGACAACCTGATTGAAGGCAAATGGATCAACAATTCTTCATCACTTCTTTTCCACGCTCCTATGCGCTTCTAGATAGACCTTTGTGGGGGGAGGTGATAGAGTCTACCATGTGGCTAACAATCCTGACTCTTGGAAAGGCTGCAGCCTGTCAACTGAAGGGCTTTCTATCAGGACAGGTTATTTTCTCCACACCGGCTTGCTTTCCTCCCACACAACGTGAGGAGATGTCTGGCTGTGTAGCTCGTAGTCTCTGTCCTTTTCTCTCCCTGTTCATCATCTCCTTTCTGTCTCCTCTCTCTTTTCCTCCTGTCCCTTTCTTATCGCATTCCTGTCAAATCACTAAAACGCTTGAAGGTAAATCCGCTCAGTTCTTCCTTAGTGCTGTCATCTGCTCCAATTTAGATGTAGTTTCTTTTTGTTTTGACATAAATGCCTCAATGCAGTGTGTACAATGTTGATGTCATACTATACATCTCTCTCTTCCTGTGAAAGCCTATTTTAATTTGGGTGTCAATTCAAGAAGAGACAAGAAACAAAAACTGCTAGTAAAAACAATTCAACAGTAGAGTAGAGGATTTCTCTACAAGCAAAAAAGCAGAAGATATGGTTCATTATATTTTATAAAACAGACACATCAGACACAATTGAATGTTTGGAATATACTTCTCCACAATGGTTAATGATAATATGACCTGGACTGAACAATATAATGTGGATACAAACGTTTGATTTGAAGAAGTAAGTAGAAATGATTGTGCTAGATTGTGATATTTTTGCGTTGACATATTTTCTTTGGTTTGTACTATACAATCAATCAACATCGTCTAATGTCGAGCCTTGAGTAACTCCCTTCAATTCAGTCTGTTATTAGTTAAATTAGCTATTTTTCTTCTATTCTTATCATTGAAGCATTAAACCATGGAGTCAAATTCATATTGTTAAGCTCCATTCATGCCAGTAAGGCAACATGCCAGCTGATTTACCCTCAGCCTCCTAAAGCGCTCCTGACTCGTTCCAATGACCCCGGCTAAATCTCAGAAGTCTTTCAATCAAAGAAGAATCCACTTTATTTATCCCCTAGGGGAAATTCAGTTTTTCACTTTGTTAGTTATGTAAATAATATACAAGCGGCCGAGATGGGTTTTCTCCGCAGGGTGGCTGGTGTCTCCCTTAGGGATAAGGTGAGAAGTTCGGTCATCAGGGAGGGACTCGGAGTTGAACCGCTCCTCCTTCGCGTCGAAAGGAGCCAGTTGAGGTGGTTCGGGCACCTAGTTAGGATGCCACCTGGGCGCCTCCCTAGGGAGGTGTTCCAGGCACGTCCAGCTGGGAAGAGACCAAGGGGTAGACCTAGGACCAGGTGGAGGGATTATATCTCTTCGCTGGCCTGGGAGCGCCTTGGGATCCCCCAGTCAGAGCTGGTTGATGTCGCCAGGGAAAAGAAAGTTTGGGGCTCTCTGCTGGAACTGCTACCCCCGCGACCCGACCACGGATAAGCGGGAGAAGATGGATGGATGGATGGATGGTAAATAATATACAGTACAAATACACAATGCACAGGACCTTGACACATTAGGTTTGAAAACATACATGCATTTTGTATATGGAGTGGTGCGAGAGCGAAGAGGCTGCCATCTTTTTTTAACAGTATCAGGGGGAGCGGTGCCTTGCTCAAGGATGCCTCGGTAGTGTCCAGGAGGTAAACCAGTAGCTCTCCAGCTACCAGCCCACACTCTGTTTGTATTGGTCTTATCGGAACTTCAACTGGCATGTATTGGTCCCTAAACCAAGTCCTTACAATACAGAGTCCCTGAGCTACTGCCCCCCCCCCCCCTGTGTGTGTGAGCATCCTGAGTGGGATGGTCTAAAAAGTAAAAGATGACATAAGGCACACAGTGCACTGGAGTGAATGCTGTGACCTTGATTTGCTCAAACTACATTTCACATCACCGGGTGGACCAATATTGGCAGTAAAGGGTCTAGTGGGGGCTCCTGCTGCTGCTGCGGCAGACCCTGGCCCACTTAAGGGCCACTGGTGATTTCCTATCTGGGCTATCATTGATCCCCAGGCACCAGCAAGTTAAGGTTTGAGCTAGCATTGGGTAGTTTAAAGTTATCGGTCTCTGGCAACACTGATCCGCACTGATCACGTTTGCACTCCCTCTCCCTTTGTCTTCTTTCACTATCCCCAAGGGATAAAAGTTTGCTACTCTAATTACTTCCACGTCAGAGAAGAACATGCACACTTCTGCTACACCAACTACTAACTCACTAACACACTAAGAGGACTGTGTGTGCAGCATTGTGCACAGGACTATGGTTGTAAAATACCAGCTTTTGTATTATAGGATTCTTTGAATATACTCTAGAGAAAGCTGCTTGCATTTTTGCTTATACCTGTTTTAATTATTCATGTTGACTTACATTTAGCCTTCAATTGAATGTGCAAAGATAGGTGTTGGTACACCATGCGGATAGCGGGTGGAAGATAGGTCAAATATTTGTAAAATTAGATTGTTCCTTCATATTTGATATTAACAAATGAAACATTTATGTGGATCCTATTCTCTATTTATATTTTGTCTGAAAACATTGCAACATAAGCTCTGACTTATGTACATGCTGAGGGCTTGTCGTGATTCAAGCAATTATAAAGATCAAATCATTATTTAAATGAAATATAAATGAAAAACACTACACACAGTATAAAGGTGGTGTTAGCTACAGAGGGTGAATCAGGGTAGGTCATCTCACTGACCCAGTAACTGTGTTCTCAATATTTGAGAGTGAGGTTTGGGATAAATGCTAGCACACCAGCAAGGAACGGAGGAGCCAGCACAATTAGATTTGTATATTCAGTTATGGTTTCAGCTTTTGGATATGAACCTAAGGATGATTATGACGATAATGACAATTTCACACAAATGTCTCATAGAATGAAATGACAAAGTGAAGACATTTGGAAAGACAATGACAACATCTGAGCTCCACCTTCTCATTTCATTATATTGCTCAACTTATTTTTGCTCACTGATGGCCAGTCAGGGCCATTACACAAGTATGCAGCACAGAGCCCCTGTGGACTTATCTGGGAGCTTTTGATGCTAAAAAATAACATTTACAAATATGGTTTTTTTTCAGTCTGTTATTTATGTTGAAAATGAGTTATTAAAGCAAATGTATGCACTATTAATCCTAAGCCTGCTGTTTAGTTTCTCCTGAGGCTGCAGCTCAATTTGTCCCAGTGAACTATGACATATTTATAAAGTTGTATATTTCCTGTGTGTGATATGATAATAATTTATCGTCGGATCAAGTCATAAATTGGTCCTTGGATCACAGCAGCTCCATTCTCAACATCAGGAAGGACAAATGTCAAGACAGGAAACAAGGCAACACACATTTAACACAACATTACCATGAATGAAGACCATATGTTCAAGACCCTTTATTGTACTTGTGACCATGGAATCAATTATGTATTTCATTTAGGATTAACTGGTGCTTTAATCCAACTAACTATTAAAAAAAGGACCCAGTATTTCCCATGTGATCGTAATAACCCAAATGTGCACATTTCATTCCCAAAAAGTCTGCAGAAACAAAGGACATTTTTCTAAAAATAACACACTGTTTTCTAAATCACTTGGCAGAATCTCAGTCATTATTTCTCCCATCAGTGTTCAGATGCTGTTGTATCCCATCATTTTTCTGTATGGCAATACATGAATCAGGTGTTACCTAATCCCCTCAGAGCCCGTCAGAATGGATATAATGAAAAATTCTCATGTTCTGCATAACCCGTGTCAGTGATTAGGGGACTGTACTGCGTGAAGCCTTCCTCTGTGGAGAGGATGAAATGCTGCAGTCAGAGAATGTCTCGGAGCCGGCCTGTGTTGATCCACGATGCACAGAATGCACAAAATTCAGAAACAAGCTCTTCAGAGGCCAACATACTTCAGCTCTGCCTTTGATCAGAGAGGGAGGGCCGCCTTCCCCCCCCCCCGCTCCCTGTGCTGAGACCCAGAGGCTGTATTGATTCTGAATAATGCTTTGTGTCTCCTCTTGCTGCATACATGCATAATTTGTCTTCATTATGTGTCGGGCAGAGCCGTGTCTGTGTTATTGCTTATTTTCTAAAAAGGATTTACTCTTAGTGGAAAAGGTTGTGAAAAAGAGGTCAAATTGAGAAATACACATGGTTAAAATCACTGCATTATTATTTGCTTTGTGTATCATTACTGACCTGTGTGTAGATATTGTTGGATACACATATTTACAAGAGGGATTATACATGGGAAATGTTTTGTTTACTGTAAAGTAGATGTTGGGTCAGAGAGCAATATTTCCACATTTCACTGAACAGTTTTCATGTCACTGCACTATGCTTTAGAAGTTTAAGGCTGTTCTCTCAGTAGTTAAACTCATTGCCCAGTCTGCGGCTTGCTTACTGGATCCTGCTCCAACTCTTTCACATGTTTTATAAATGTGTGAAAGCAGTGGCGGCGCCAGGGGGGCGCTAGGGGATGCTGAAGCACCCCTCAGGATAGCCATAGCACCCCCTAAGCACCCCCAAGAAATGTATGTTTCTTTTTATGTTTGAAATTCATAATTTGAAAAAGGATTGATTCGAAAAGAATATGCTAGAGTACAGTACAAGTAGCCTACTTCTGGGTCTCTGTGTTTCATTCAAGCTCTGATCTGTGTGTGTGGCACGAGCCATTTTGTGTGCGTGCCCGAGCGAGCAAGAGAGAGAGAGCGTGCACCGGTACCGGAGCATGCCCCCGGACCCCCCCTAGAGGAGGTTAGGTCCACCCCCCACTTATGCAAAAATAGCACTTTACCCCTGCTTACACCTATATGCCGTGAGCTGATTACAATTCCACTGTAGCGCCCGGTACCTTAATGGGAAACCCTACATTTTTGAGCACCCTCTATGAAACGTCAAGCTACCCCACAGCACCCCCAAAAGAAAATATCTGGCGCCGCCATTGTGTGAAACAGCTGGGCATCTGTTTGTTTTTTTGTTACAGATTATTTATCTGCGATCATGCCTCATTCGATGCTCTGGGGCCCCAATACAATACATTCCTTTGTTTGAAATCCTTTTAAAACCTAGTTTAGGATGAAATCTATGATTTTTGATCTTGCAATAGGGTTTTAAATTTAAAATAACTTAATTTAGGGTTTTACTAAGTAATGAATGTTATTGAAATAACGATTGCATGTCTTAATTGGAAATAACTGTTGTTATAAATGTATGGCAATGATGATTAGGAACAACGTTAATACATAAATATAATAACTGGAAGGCCAATCAAACTATATACTGATGCTTTGAATTTCCCAGGTACATATTGACTGCTAACACAATGGCCTACAAAGAAACGCTCACTGGCTAGCTAGCGAGTGAGAGCGGTTAATATTATGGCAAGTACATCTGCAGTAGCTCATCAATATAATATATGAATGTAAATGGATTGATGACAGGATGAGTACCAATATTAGAATAAGATTTACATGAATAGTGTGTATTTCTCAAGTTAAAGGTACACTGTAAAATGTTTGGCTGTAAAATTACAGTAAATTACTGGCTACTAGTTGCATGGATTTCACAGTAATTGACTGTAAATATTTCACAGTAATTTACGTTATATATTTTACGGTAAATTAGAATACAAGTACAACTAAATACTGTGACTTTACAGTTGCCATGCCCATGGAATTACTGTGATATAGCAGTACAGAGCTGTGGTATTATGGTACCTTGATGTACATCAATTACAGTAATTTACCTGTATTTCCACAATATTACTGTAGAAGTAATGCAACACATTAGCCAGTAATTTACTGTAAATATAAAAATGTAACTAATACAATAATATATTGTAAATCTGACTAGTTAACTGGGATTTGACCATAACTAGACAATTCAATCAGCTCAATCAACAAAGAAAAACAAAGAAAATGCCCATTTTAACTTTGTATTACTCCATTGAAGTGCAAAGTACATTTCACAGTGTCTTGGACATGTTGTTACGGCCCCAGCCTCTACTCCGCGGTAGTGGCTCGTGCTGAGACCTGCAACATGAAAGAATACACGCAATAACCGGTACTTGGCGGAGCCAGGGGCAGACCAGGTGCACCTGGGCAGAGACGGAGCCACGGGCAGACCAGGTGCACCTGCGCAACAGGGAGACAGAAAAGAAAACAAGGAGGGGAGCACATGTCTAAATAGACATCCACTTCAAGTCAAAAATTGTTCTGAAGAATGTGCTGACATGGGGGTTTAAATTGACATGCCTCGTTTTGGCTTTCGAGCCCATCTCAGGATTAATGCCCAGGAAGCACCTGAAAACTATAAGCCAAGACAACCATTTCAATTTACATAGATTTATATGTTGCATCGTTTATTTTAAGGCACATGCAGCGGTGCCCCTTTCAATTTAAGTAAAACCTGCACCAAAGAAATAAATTAGTATTTAAAGCCAAGCAAGAGCGATAAAAGCAAGAAAATCACTTAATGTGTTGTGTTATCACAGAGGATGGTCTGAATACAGTATTTTACTGTGAAATAATACAGTAACATGTTGTGAAATCCTGGTAATAATTTATCCTGTACATTCACAGTAATTAACTGTGAATGTATTGATTTCACTGTGAAATTCTAAATGACAGTATTATATTGTGAACATTACAGGTAAAGACTGTAAAGTGGTAAAACAGTAATTTATTGTAAAATATTACAGCTACATATTGTGAAATCATGGTAATATTTTACAGTGTAGGGTAGGTAAGAATGGAGAAACCAGCTTGAGTGCGCTAGAATTTGAAAGTACGCAGCCAAAAATAACCTGCCCCTTCCTTCAGACTTCCTTACAGACTTCCCCTCCTCCAACATACACGAACGTGCACATGACCAATGAGGGCACGAGATAAGTTTGTGCACAGATGGAAGGCTGACAGGCAGGTATGCCATCCAGTTATTTTAGCCGGGCTGGCTCAGATGATTGGTCGTGCTTTTTACAGTACTACGGCTTCCATAGATGAAATGTTTTCATGTATTTATTGCCAAAGCATTTATTGTATTCATTGCTATCGGGATGTTAAGAGCATTCCATGGAATATAACAAAAAGTGTTTCTGAAGTGAATTACCTTCCCCACCTTTAAGGTAAGATAGGAGCTCTGATTTAGTAGAGGACATGAGTTTAGGAGTTGCTTCTGTAAAAGGAGGATAGGTTTTGTCCTGTAAGAAGTAGTGAGTGCATTTCGCTGTAATGAGGGGGGGGGGGGACAACGCTGGTTCTACAGCACCATCAGGTGAGGATCACCTTGAAGAAAATAAAAGCCATGAAGGCTGCAGGCCCAGATGCAGTGCCTGGCCGGGCACTGAAAGCATGTGGAGATCAGCGCACAAGGGTGCTTACTGATATATTCAACCTCTCACTACAACAAGCTGCTGTTCCAACATGCCTCAAATCCTCCACCATCATCCCAGTGCCTAAGAAAACATCTGCAAAGTGTCTCAATGACTATCACCCAGTGGCGCTTACACCAATAGTCATGAAGTGCTTTGAGAAACGTGTGCTTGAACACATCAGAGCCATTATCCCACATGATCTTGATAAACATCAGTTTGCCTACCGGCCTAATCACTCCACAGAAGATGCCATCTCTACAGCTCTCCACACCGCTCTGACACACCTGGAAGAACCAAACAGTTATGTGAGGATGCTGTTTGTGTATTTCAGCTCCGCATTCAACACTGTTATCCCCAAAAACTGGTCAGCAAACTGGACAACCTTGGCCTTGGTTCTTCGCTGTGCTCATGGGTCATGGACTTTATTTCAAATCGACCACAACAAGTCAGAATCGGTAAGCATACATCATCCACCCTCATCCTAAACACAGGAACCCCACAAGGCTGTGTGCTTAGCCCTATGCTCTTCACACTTTTACCCCATGACTGCACCCCTATCAACACCTCCAACACCATAATTACATTTGCAGATGACACCACAGTAGTCGGGCTTATTTCAGATAATGAGGAGATGGCCTACAGGCTTGAGGTGGAACATCTGGTTGAGTGGTGTAGGGACAACAACGTGGTCCTTAACACCTCTAAAATCAAGGAGCTCATCATTGACTTCAGGAGAACAAGAAAGGAAGTCCACCTCCCCCCACATACATGGAGAGGCAGTGGAGAGCGTGGAGGACCTCAAGTTCCTTGGAGTCAGCATGTCCAACCATCTGACATGGACCTCCAACACCTCAAACCTGGTGAAAAATACTTTTCTTCCTCAGGAAACTGAAAAAGGCACTACGACAGACACTGCTGGTAAACTTCTACCGTTCGACCATCGAGAGCATCCTGACGAGCTGCATCACTGTGTGGTACGCCAGCTGCACAGCCGCAGAGCAAAAGGATCTGCAACGGGTGGTGAAGGTGGCTCAGCGCATTGTCGGTACTGAGCTCCCAGACCTTGACAGCATCTATACCAATCGACTGAGGAAGAAGGCCAGCAGCATGATCAGAGACACCACGCAGCCCGGACACTCACTGTTTGACTCCTTTCCATCTGGCAAACGGTTCAGGACAATAAAATCACACACCAACAGACTGAGGAACAACTTCTATCCCTGAGTTTCGGCCTCCATCACTCCCATCCCTGTCCAACCTCAGAGCACATTACAACAACTGTGAACACACACACACACACACACACACACACTCCACCCCTCAAAGACTGCAAGCACTACTATTTAGACATACTTATGGCTATTTTACAAATATATATTTAGACTGTAGGTGTAAATATGCACATTGACATTGAATTGTATCTCGTTGCACTGTCATCGTTACTACCTCTGCTTTTACCACTCTTATTTATTGTGTCTATTTTTTACTGCAGTGAGAGTTGCCAAGGACATTTCGTTGTACTTTGTATAATGACAATAAAGATATATTCTATTATATTCTATTATACAGTGTTGAAATTCGGTGAGGGAACGGTGGGAGGATGGGTGTGTTGCACTCTAAGGTTATTTTACTAAGATAGTACAGTGCCTGCACACTTTTACACTGGCAGAGGAACACGGGTCATTGTTCAGTCTCACTAGAGCAGTGGTCGCTCGCCAACCAGTCGCTCGCGATTGAGTGTGGTGCGGGTAGATCGCGGACCGTTAAAAAAAAAAGTAACAAAATAAATAAAAATAAAAATAATAATGTTTGAAAAATACGTTTTTAGATGTAAACCTATCATCCACCACCCCGTTAGCAGGTGCCACTTGATTGACGTATATTTGAGACACCTCAATAATATAGTAGCGATCCTGATAGGCTACTCAGGGTGTCACTTAGGCATCCCCCGTCTCTCTGCCAATCATAGAGCTGCACCGTGATGGTGGCTGAGGTGCGGGCCTGTGGTTGGTGGAGCGGACGGGGGAGGGCGGGGAGTTGTGACGTGGACAGTGCTATATCTTGTGGTTGGTTTAGGAAATAAGTTAGTGTGCGGTAGAACCCACGAAGTGTACTTGACCTGTTATCATCTGTCTTCAAATACGAGTTATTAAAGCCTAATAACTACAAGCCTGTCTCCGACTCATCTTGGGAATGTTACATTGGTGTCAGAAGTGAACTTTTCGAACAAGGGACGTCTATCCGGACGAGAGTCGTAACTGCGTCACGGAGCTAGCCGGTAAGCTAGCGGGGATGGATAAGTTCAGCAAGATGGAAGTGAAGCAGGAACACAGTAGTGATGAAGAGGAAGATGGAGCATGCGGGTGGTCGAAGGACATGAGAGAGGAGTTCATGAGTGCACGGGAGGTGAGAGAGCGCCGGAGAGAGTCGGCGGTGAGGATGGCTAGAGACGCGGGAATGTCTCCGTCTTTTGCAACAGTTCGCGCCATTTCCAAGCTGGAGGTAAACAACAATGGCGGCGCCCATCAACCCGCAGCAGCCGCCGCCGGGTCAGTGAAAACACCCAAATTCTCGGGTAAGGCAGACTGGGAGGCTTTCCATGCCCAATTTGAACTGCTTGCGCATGCCGGGGGGTGGTCAGTAGAGACTAAAGCACTACAGCTAGCTTTGTGCCTCACAGAAGAGGCTCTTTCATGTCTGCTACTACTTAGCCCTGTGGACCGACTCAGCTATGGAGCGTTAGCGGGGGCTTTGAAGAGGCGGTTTGGACAGTGTTTCCCGCCAGAGCTGCTCCGGAACGGGTTGAGTAACCGCTGTAGAGAGTTTGGAGAGACGCTGCGTGCACTGGCTAACAACGTGGAGAGCCTGACGCGGCGGGCGTATGCACACATGCCACCCAGAGTACAGAGTGAGCTGGCACGTGATCAGTTCATCAGGGCCCTCCGGCGCCAGGGAAACGACGGGGGGCCCGCATAGAGGAGGATATGTGGAACCAAGCCCGAAGACTCCCGAAACAAACCACAGCTTTATTGCCACCGACTCAGACATCCGCGGAGGGAGCCCGACAGCACAGCAGGGGGAGCCAGACTCTACGCCCTCCTGAAAAAGATGACAGCACCGGAGTGGAGCCTGTCGTCGCGGTGGGCCGTGCTGGTGGGGACTCCTGCTATGTCCCTGTCGAGGTGGAGGGGGTGCCCTGCGATGCACTGGTGGACACAGGCTCTACAGTAACCCTGGTGCAACCCTGTCTCCTAAAAATTACGTTCCCACATAACTAAACTGCATTCTGAATTACGTTTAGCTTGAAACGTATTTACTCCCACGTTACGTTCGTTATGAACGTATCTAAAATACGTTTATTTTCTACATATCTTCTAGAAACATATTTTCTCCCACGTTACGTTCCTTATGAACGTATCTTAAATACGTTTATTTTCTACATATCTTTGCCATTTATTGTCTTGCTTATAATAATGATAATAGTCATTTATAAATATCATTTTAGAGCACACCTTTGAAATCGAGAATCAGGCTCGATATATGGTTAAATTAAAATCAGTAGGCGAGGCTGTAATTTCGCCAGCTGTTACTCTCATGAGCGAGGCAGAAAATAATAGTTTTAACATGACAAAAAGCTGCTGTGTCGTTTACCTCAAACATTAAAACAAATCCAGAGTTACGTGTTTCTGTACTTCCTCTAAGAAGAAAGGACAGTAAAAGAAGAGCTCTGTGGCTTCAGGCTTGATCGCCGTTCAAATGACAGCGTTGGTTTCCCCAAAAGTGGGCGGGGCTGTAAAGTGACGTAAATGTTACTATCATCTATTATTCAAAACCATTCTATTTATTCTAACGTAAATTACATGCCAGTGTTTTATCTTTTTATGTATTTGTTTTTATTTTAAATCGTATAAACGTCTGTGAGGAAAATAAATGGGGTTTAGAGCCTCAAAATACTGAAATCTGTATTTTTTAAAATCTTTTCCTTCTAATTTGTTATTCTTTTCTAAATAACACACTGTTATTTACTCAACAATAACACACAATTATCCTTGTTTTTATTTATTTGTTTAATTCTATAATCTTGGACTTTTTAGCCGTAAATAAAGTCACCAGAAACAGACGGGACATTTCGAGATTTAGGATGGCCGAAGACACTACACTACCCATAATCCCCAGCTATCGTTTGGGGACTACAGTCCCGTTGACAAACCCCGTGATGTTGGAGTGGCAGTGCGCCAAGGTTACGCCGAGCGTCAAGCTCTTTGAAATGGAACGAAACCACGGCAGACTATTCAAAACTGGACTCGAACGCCCCCCGAGAAATACACATGCTGGCTATTGTGTTTCGCAACATGTTCTCTATGGCACGTCTCTACTGGGAATTGTAGTTTTAAAAGACGTTTTTCCCAAAATTAGAAGTTGCCAGTATTAAACTGTGTACAGCCCTGGAGGTTTAGGCGATAGGAAACACATTGGTGTGTACACATTTAAAACATGTAATTACTAAATGGGTGAAAATCGCTTATATCCATAATGGGCAGCATTAATATATACCCACACGACAGCTTACTTTGTAATTCTACTCCACTACAATTCAGAGGTTAACCTGGTATTTTTTACTCCACTACATTTAGTTTAGTTACTTTGCAGATTCTGATTAATGATGTGAAATATAAACAACCCTTAAAGCAGACTTTAGTTACACCTGAGTAAAATTCAGGGAAGGTGATTGTCAAGTGCCAACAATCAGGAGAGATATTTGATGATACTTGAGAAGACGAAACATTTATCTGCAGATCTCTATAAAGTATATTCATTACTCGTTATTCTCTACTAATAGTTAATTAAAAACTGTATAATGGCTATTTTGCACATCCCTTTCAAGATTTCAAGATTTTCTAAGGTTTATTGATCATATACACAACTTGGGTCGCAGGTTCCTCAACAGCGCATTACAAGACATCTATCAATATGTGTGTACCTCCACCATTAAACTGTCATATTCTGCACATTTCTTATTCTATCTACATACATAAGAGTATAATTAATGTGTATAATATCAGTTAAAAGAAGTGCTTCAACATAGTTAACATTGCAGGAAAGCAATATATTAGACGTTAAGTACTTTGTCAGGCTTAATATTCATCGGTAGATAGATACCCCCAAAGCTTTTTTCTTGTTTAAAATAAGACCTTAACCTAAAGTATTCTTTAATGTGTTAATAAAGGTTAATTCGTTTTTCTGTTTTGCACATCCTCCTATTAATATCTTTGTACATGTACACTAAACTGTTTTATTGTAGAGATCACTTATAGTATCTTCTTGACTTTTTATATTCTATATTTCTATCATTGACCTTCTACTTTCCCCCTATGAAAGTATGTACTCTTAATATTGTTTTCATCAAATAACGTTATTCAACAAAAATAATTCAATAACGTGCTTCAACCACTAGGTGGTGCACACAAGGTACACACAGCATACTAATAATAACTTTGTATTATTAGTGTAGAACACTTATGTATGTATAACATCTGAAGATGTGTAGTTTTATTCATGTTTTTACTAGGGCCGGGACTTTAACGCGTTAATTAAGATTAATTAATTACACAAAAATTAACGCGTTAAAAAAATTAACGCATTTTAATCGCACTTATTTTTGCACCGCGGAACGTTTCTCACTGGATGAGTTTCAGGCGTACCGATTATACTGGAGCACCAACTAACGTTCATGACTTCAGACAACAACAAACCACAGTGAACAACAGTGGGAAATGTTGTTTTAAAAAACGGACGGATGGAAGCGTCGATAAGAGCACGGTTGTGTGCAAATTATGCAAAAAGGAATTCGCATATCACCGCAGCACATCAAGCCTCAAGTATCACCTCAATGCAAAACATATAGCAGCTAGCGTGGAAGCTAGCGTGTACGTTAGCCTCTTTTATCGCGTTCACACCAAAAAGAGCCGGTACTAAAATTAGTTCATGAGAACCTTTTTACCCCCCACGAAAGTCCCTGCTAGAGAGCAGAGAGCTGCTAGAGAGCAGGGACTTTCGTACGGCTCTCTTGTGAGAAAAGAGCTATATTTCTGATTGGCTGGGCGGATTGCAAACCACGCCCCGTAAAACTCGCAAAAAGTTTTGTGAAGCCGCCATTTTATTATCCTCACATTAGCATTATTAGCATTAGCCCAGCGCAGAAACGCAGAGAGACTAACTTATGGCAACACAAAATAAAACATGGGAGCGGTGGAGATGAGGAGGTGTCGGCGTTCTGGCGATTTACTCGGAAGGCTTCAGTAGAAGCTGCTGGAGTCCCAGCTGCTGGGAGTCCCAGCAGCTTCTACTGAAGCCAGTCCCTAACTCCGGGGACTTCCGGCCGGGGACTTTGGGCGGCAGTATACGCCGTGAAGTGGTTTGCGGCCTGCCAGTAAACCCAAAGCAGAAGAAGAAGAAGTGACGTCAGCGGCTTCATTTGCCTAATCCACCCCCAGGTTCAAAGAGTTCTCATGAACTAAGTTCTCATGAACCTTTGTGGGAAAAGTACTGCGGTGTGAATGCGCCTAATGGTATACTAAAATCCATGTGAAAAAAATTGCTTCTCATTGTTCTTAGGTCAAATATTTATATGTGATTAAAAATGCGATTAATTTCGATTAATTAATTACAAAGCCTCTAATTAATTAGATTAATTTTTTTAATCGAGTCCCGGCCCTAGTTTTTACATAATTTTACAGGATATTGCTATATTATTTCACATGTTTTACTTCTACACATTAATATCTGATTTGTAAAACATCACAGACAGAAAGGTATATCCGTCATTTAATGGTACGCTATTGAAATTCTGAATCCATAGATGTGTCTCCCATCACCCAAATCCCCTGACTATTCTCTCAACTCAGTATTTACATTCTTATATTCAAAGAAAATCAGTAATATCTTTAAAAACTACAAGTCCTTTTCTATCAGCTGTGCACCGTTATGGTGTAAATATAACCTATTATCTACCAATTGGATCAAATATAAAAGTCAGCCGAATTACTATTGATACTGCAAGGAGACGTATTTTGTGAAAAGAAATTGAAGATGTTGTTTAATTGTTGATATATTTATGATCCACATCAAGTATTCAGTTTTGGCGGCAGTTCCTCATGTTTGTCTAGAAGTCTTCTCATCAGGGCTCTATAAATAAAGAACTACGGCAGATGTATAATATTGAATGCAGCCGAACCGTGTATTACAATGCCGTTATGTGATGACTTCCAAAGAGAAAAGCAAGAACACTCTGAATTAGGTATTATTTTATTTTTCGTTTTCGGATATCACAACTTATTAACACCATATCCCAGCGTTTATTGCGGCTAAAACATCCAATCAACGAGCTTCAAGCTGAGGATCTTGGGTAATCAGTTCGGTGGGTTTGTGGTGTGTATCGCTCGAAATGTCCCGTCTGTTTCCGGTGACTTTATTTACGGCTAAAAAGCCCAAGATTATAGAATTAAACGAATAAATAAAAACAAGGATAATTGTGTGTTATGGTTGAGTAAATAACAGTGTGTTATTTAGAAAAGAATAACAAATTAGAAGGAAAAGATTTTAAAAAATACAGATTTCAGTATTTTGAGGCTCTAAACCCCATTTATTTTCCTCACAGACGGGAAAAAAGTCCGACATTATACGATTTAAAATAAAAACAAATAAATAAAAAGATAAAACACTGGCATGTAATTTACGTTAGAATAAATAGAATGGTTTTGAATAATAGATGATAGTAAAACGTCACTTTACAGCCCCGCCCACTTTTGGGGAAACCAACGCTGTCATTTGAACGGCGATCAAGCCTGAAGCAACAGAGCTCTTCTGTTACTGTCCTTTGTTCTTAGAGGAAGTACAGAAACACGTAACTCTGGATTTGTTTTAATCTTTGAGGTGCAATAAACGACACAGCAGCTTTTTGTCATGTTAAAACTATTATTTTCTGCCTCGCTCATGAGAGTAACAGCTGCCGAAATTACAGCCTCGCCTACTGATTTTAATTTAACCATATATCGAGCCCGATTCTCGATTTCAAATGTGTGCTCAAAAATGATATTTATAAATGACTATTATCATTATTATAAGCAAGGCAATACATGGCAAAGATATGTAGAAAATAAACGTATTTAAGATACGTTCATAACGGTGGGAGAAAATACGTTTCTAGAAGATATGTAGAAAATAAACGTATTTAAGATACGTTCATAACGAACGTAACGTGGGAGAAGATATGTGTCGAAAATAAACGTATTTGAGATACGTTCATAACAAACGTAACGTGGGAGAAAATACGTTTCTAGCTAAACGTAATTGAGAATGCAGTTTAGTTCTGTGGGAACGTAATTTTTAGGAGACAGGATTGCCTGGTGAGAGCAGAGGTGTTGCCCAGTGGGATTATGTTCGAGCCGACAGCGGTGCGTCTGCGCACAGTCACCGGAGAGTTGGCGGCTATGAAAGGAAGAGGAGTGCTGTCTGTGTCGGTGGGGGGAGTGGAAGTGCGGCACCCCGTGTGGATAGCGGATGTACAGGACCCGTGCATTCTGGGTTTGGACTTTCTGAAGGCGACGGGCTGCCTCCTTGATCTTCAAGCCGGCACAGTGAGTTTCGGGGGGGGGGCCTGTAATTACTATGACCCGTGTCCACAACCCTGCTGAGCCTGCGGGGAGACCCCCGACACCCACCGTGAGTACCCTAGACACGGAAGCAAACCCTCCCTCCCTTCCTGTACCCACGGTGACGCCCACTCGGGACAATTCCCCACCTGTCACCCCCGGGCTGCGCCACCCGAGCACAACCCCCCCCCCCCCAAGTACCCCAGACGGAGGTAGAAGAGGCTCGGTCTGCAGTATTGGAGGTGTGGAGGAAGAACTGTGGCGGCCTGAATCCCGAGCAGCAGGAGCAATTGGGGCAGCTCCTGCTAGAGTTCCAGAGCAGTTTCGCCATGAAGGAGGAGGGAGGTGGACCGAACGCATCTGGTGGAACACGAGATCGATACGGGGGACTCGCGGGCCCATCAGGTGTCGCCCGCGGCGACTCCCCCTGGCTCGTCAGCAGGCTTGCGACGAGGCAGTGCAGAGCATGCTGCAGGCAGACATCATCGAGCCCTCAGACAGCCCGTGGGCGAGCACCGGTAGTCATGGTCCCGAAGAAGACAGGGGGCTGGCGGCTGTGCTCAGACTACAGACCGGTGAACGGGGTCACCAAGAAGGATTCATACCCCCTTCCCCGCATCGATGAGTCCCTGGACCTGGTCGCAGGGTCGTCGTGGTTCTCTTCCTTGGACCTCCGCAGCGGGTATTACCAAGTCCCTCTTGCCCCGGAGGCCAGACCAAAAACGGCTTTCTGCACCGGCCGAGGACTATGGCAGTTCAAGGTCCTCAGTTTTGGGCTGTGTAATTCCCCGGCCACCTTCGTGCGGTTGATGGACAGGGTGCTGTCTGGGATTCCCCGCCAACAGTGTTTGGTTTACCTGGACGACATCCTGGTGCATGGCAGCTCGTTTGAGGCGGCCCTAGGATCGCTAAAAGTGGTGCTGGAGAGGATCAGAGCCGCTGGGTTGAAGCTACATCCAGATAAGTGCCATTTCCTATAGAGAGAGGTCACCTTCCTGGGCCACAAAGTGGGGGGGAGGGCATCGGCACCCTGCATGAAAAAGTGCAGGCGGTCACAGGCTGGCCAAATCCTCGCAACCAGAAACAGCTGAAGAGTTTCCTGGGCCTGGCCTCGTACTACAGGAAGTTTGTACGGGGTTTTGCCTGCATTGCCGCACCCCTGTTCCAGCTGCTGCAGAAGGACAGGGAGTTCCTGTGGTCTGAACAATGTCAAGCAGCGTTTGACGGCCTTCGGCGTGCCCTGAGCGAAGCCCCGGTTCTCGTCCCAGCCAACCCCCGGCTGCCGTTCACCCTGGACACCGACGCTAGCGGCGTTGGGGTAGGCGGAGTGCTATCCCAGACTACACCAGAGGGGGAGCGGGTGGTGGCATACTTCAGCCGGGCGTTCAACAAAGCGGAGCGACAATACTGCGTTACCCGCAGAGAACTTTTGGCAGTGGTGCTGTCCATCAAGCACTTTAAGTACTACCTGTGCGGGAGAGCGTTCACGGTGAGGACGGATCACTCTGCATTACAGTGGCTCATGACGTTCAAAGAGCCAGAAGGGCAGGTCGCCAGGTGGCTAGAAGAGCTCCAATCGTTCGACTTCAGGGTGGAGCACCGGGCTGGGGTGCGCCACACCAATGCAGACGCCCTCTCCCGGCGGCCGTGTGCCGCTGGCGGATGCCACTACTGCGAGAAGAGAGAGACTCGCGAAAAGGAGCTGCTGGAGGAGGACATCGTCTGTGCGGCAGCGCAGCAAGTTGAGGAGGCTATCTGCAGGGAGTTCCAGACAGTGGATGCGTCAGAGTGGAAGCAACAGCAAGAGCTGGATGCCGTTCTTCAGCCTGTACTGCAGTGGGTTGAGTCGCAGCAGCGGCCACCGTGGGAGGAAGTGGCAGCGCTCTCCAAAGCAACAAAGGGGCTGTGGTCTCAGTTTGAGTCTCTACGTCTTTGTCAGGGCGTACTGCAGCGGGCGTGGAAGGAGCCAGCAACGGGGGAGAAGAGGTGGCAAGTGGTGGTTCCTAGGGTCCTGCAAGAGGTCGTACTCAAGGCCATGCATGGCACGGCAGGCTCTGGTCACTTTGGAGTCACTAAGACTCTCCGCCGCCTTCGTCAGGGCTGCTACTGGGGACAGTGCAGGAGGGATGTCGAAGACTTCTGTCGCCGCTGTGATCCGTGTACGGCACGGAAGGGCCCCCCGGGGCGTTCCCATGCTCTGCTGCAACAATCTCCCGTCGGGGACCCGATGGAGAGAGTAGCGGTTGATGTGGTGGGGCCGCTACCCTTGTCAAACAGGGGTAACCGCTACGTTCTCACGGCCATAGACTACTTCACAAAGTGGACAGAGGCGTATGCGCTCCCTGACCAAGAAGCAGAGACAGTCGCGGATGCCTTGGTGTCCGGCATGTTCAGCCGGTTTGGAGTACCGGAGACCCTGCACGGTGACCAGGGGAGGAATTTCGAGTCCCGGGTGTTCGCCTCCATGTGCTCTCAACTGGGCATTCACAAAACACGCACCTTCCCCCTGCGACCACAGAGCGACGGACTAGTAGAAAGATTTCATCGCACCATGGGACAGCAGCTGGCCATCCTCACGTCGCGGCATCAGCGTGACTGGGACGAGCATCTGCCCCTGGTGCTCATGGCATGTCGGTCTGCAGTCCAGGAGTCATCAGCCTGTTCGCCGGCCCTCCTCATGCTGGGGAGAGAGCTTCGAACCCCTGCAGTGTTGGCGTTTGGTCGGCCACCAGATTCCCTGGACACGCCTCCTGGTCCTGAGTACGCAAGGAGGCTGCAGGACCGGCTTGAGTCCGCTCATGCCTTTGCCCGCGAGCAGCAGAAAAGTGCTGCGGTGAGACAGAAGCGGAACTACGACATCAGGACCAGAGGGCAGCATTTCCGGGCCGAGGAACTGGTTTGGGTCTACAGCCCACAACGAACGAAAGGCCGGTGCCCAAAGTTGGACAGTCAGTGGGTGGGTCCTTGCCGAGTACTGGAGAGGGTGGGGGAAGTGGTCTACAGGGTGCAGCTGCCACCAAAGGGGAGAAAAGTGGTGCTCCACAGAGACAGGCTGGCTCCGTACAGAGGCGTCGCTTCCCCACAGACCGAAGAAACCTCGGGACACACAGACGTCCCATCGACATCCCTCCGCAGACCCCCCGGCGGACAGAGCAGCAGTCCCCCATCAAGGACTGAGAGTCCCCCCCAGTCTTTCGGTGCCTGGGCCAGATCCGGCAACCCCAGCCCCCCTGCCGAGAAGGCAGACACGACCCCCGGGTCGTTTCAGAGACTTTGTGTGGTAGTAAGGTTATAGTGAGACCCCCCAGTTCCTGTAGAGGGCAAGAATGCGCCCTGGTCTCACTGGAAGGGATGGTAGTCCACCCAGCTCTTCCTAGTCAAAGTGCAGTGTGTAGGTGTAGTGTGGGGCTGTGTTTAGTTGTTCCTCGTAGGCGAGGAATTTTGTAGTGGGGGGGTAGACACTATAGAGGGCTGGGATTGTGGTGGGTTTTCTGTGTTTTCAAAGGCTACTGGTTTGGTTGGGGACAGCCAGTGGGGTAGTCCCTGCAGTGAGCTGGAGAGGGTGGGGGGAGTGTTTTGTACTGTGTTTTATATGTTCCTCGTGGGCGAGGAACTTTGTAGTGGGGGGGTAGTGTAGCGATCCTGATAGGCTACTCAGGGTGTCACTTAGGCATCCCCCGTCTCTCTGCCAATCATAGAGCTGCACCGTGATGGTGGCTGAGGTGCGGGCCTGTGGTTGGTGGAGCGGACGGGGGAGGGCGGGGAGTTGTGACGTGGACAGTGCTATATCTTGTGGTTGGTTTAGGAAATAAGTTAGTGTGCGGTATAACCCACGAAGTGTACTTGACCTGTTATCATCTGTCTTCAAATACGAGTTATTAAAGCCTAATAACTACAAGCCTGTCTCCGACTCATCTTGGGAACGTTACAATACATTAACCGTGCTTTACGTGAACCTCATCATGACACAAGAGAGGACGGTAGGACTGTAATTTCCCGTGTTCAGTGAATGCAACAGAGGCAAGTCACCAGACCAATCAGAGAGTTGCATGGAAATACACGTGTGCTTGTGTCATTCAAGCTCGGCTCTGTGTGTGTGTGGCAATAGAGTGGTAAAGTCCCTCCCCTTCCGGTGGACCTCCATGGGACCTTATTTCTGAAAAAGTATGTATTGAAGTCAATGGAGAGAGAAAGATTATCTTTCGATCCCGTTTGAATTGTGCCACGAATTACACATATGATGTTTGTCAATTTAAAAGATAATTTTGCAAGTCAAAAATAAATAAATGTGTCGTAAAACTGTGAAGTAACACATTTGTTTGTGTGAAACGCTCAATGAACTACATCTCTGGTCTCGCAGAATCTCACAAAAACACACGTCACCAAGATGGCCGTCACTACTGTCTTGTCAACAAAAGGATTGAATACCCTCACTATCACCACAATGAAACACGTCCAGAAGAATGTCATGCAAAGCTGCCTGCCTTCCTTTGATTTTCTCTGAACTGCCTGGTCTTTTCAATGTTGAATGTCAACCATGTGTGCAGATAGCGTGAAGTAGAAAAGATCGCAGATGCTAATGTAGCGTTAGCATTTCTCCCCCGGGCTTACATTATGTATTATAGAATGATCACACCGGTGTGACAGTACTCTTCAAAGGGTTCACGAAATATGACTACTACTCTTACTGTTTAACATGTTGGGTTACTTAATGTTACTTCATATTAAGGCTAATAAAAATGACAAGGCTGTAATGCTAACTAACGTGTTAGCTACTAGCTAGGTAGCTAACTTGATCCAGCCACTCCTGGTCCTTTCATCAGACGGGAAGCGATAGAACGAGCAAGACCTATTGCTGGTATGATAACAACCTGGTACTAAGCACACAGGCATCTTGTTAAAGTTATCTTATCTTAGCCAGTGCCATATAGATAGATGTAGGCCTATATATATATGGCGCTGATCTTAGCTATCTCTTAGTGGAGGAAACAATTATCAAATCACTTACGCGACTCTGGGATTTGTAGTCTTTCTAGTTGCGTATTTTTCATATAGTCTTATATTTCAACAGTTTTACGACAAACTGTGACTTTTTTGACATGGAAATTATTTTTTAAGATTGACAAACATCATATGTATAATTCATGGCACAATTCAAACGGGATCGAAAGATACGTTTTCTCTCTTCATTGACTTCAATGCATACTTTTTCGGAAATAAGGTCCCATGGACCGGAAGTAGATGGGCGTGACTTTGCCACTCTATAGCGCATTTAGAGAGAGAGAGAGAGAGAGAGAGAGAGAGATGTTTGTTCCACAACAAGCTGGAGGAGAGTCCTCCCCTGTCAGACTGAGGGGTTGCGTTCCAATAGTCAATTTAGCTTAGGAACCTTCCTAACGGAGTGAAATTACCCGGGAGTCCCTCAGTGGCAGCCATGATAAGTGCCGTTCCAATTCTCCAAATGAAAGGAAAGGAGGTTTCAAACTTCCTTTAACTCCTTTAGCTTAGGAACCACTGGACCTCCCTAACCGAAAGGAGAGGAGAAAATGCTGCCCCACAATGCATTGCAGCCGCAGCATTTGCCGTCACTCAACAGTCGGCCGTTCACGGAAACAACCGATTATGACCGAGAAATTATATCATGAAAGTTACGGTGCTTATTAAGCATTTTAAAACGTATGTGGTAAGTTGCCAAAGTGCTTTGTTTTGAACGTTCATCAGTATTATAATCAAAAAGAGAAATATGAACGTTAGTTTTTACTGAAATGATCAAATAAAGTCAACATCTCACAGTCTTTACTGAGCTGTGTGGGGTTTGTTCAACTTTTAAAAGATGTTTGAATGGTGATGTACACAGTGATAGATGGTAAGGACTAACGTTTATAATAAATACATTTGTATTGATTTTAAGATCTTTTCATAGTTCATACAATCATACGTATTGGGATCATTTGTATAAATGTGGACCGGAGGGAGAGGGGGACGAGCATACGTTTCACTTTCCTTTTTTATTTCAATTCCAACTTTGGTCATGAAGAATATGTTTCTCTGTTGTCCCCGTTCATAAAGCATAAAGCAACAGCATCAGAGCACGGTGCAGAGTCTCTAGATGAGTTTACAGTAGTCCCTCGTTCTTATTAAACATCCATGTTGTAGTCCGCTGTATAGAGAACTGTAGTTTCCATAGTTTCCCCACAGCAGCAGACGCACATTCATGACGTCCGCTGGCGCATCATAAACACGTCGGATAGTGAAAGTGCAGTCGGATTCTCTAAAGTACCGCAGTCTCTTATCCTAAGTCCTTTTGAATTCTCCTATCCACTATCCCTTAACCCCGTGACGTTTCACTCAGAGGTCAAGGAATAGGAGATAGGGTTAGAATTTAGGAGCTGATTTTTGGATTATCGGAACGCAACCAGGGGCTCAGGTGTCCTTTAGGACTCTTGAGTGTTTTGAACGGTTTTGTCACTAATTATTCACAAGATTATTTCCGCGGCACACCTTCATATGATCATTATAGTTATACAAACAATAAGAGAATAAATGAAAAACAGGTTTGAAATACTATATGACAGTAAAACAAGAATACAGTTTAAAAGGGGAGTGATTTGTAAAATATCCATAAAGAAAAAGAAAATCTGTTTACAGTTCTGTTTCATATGGGTGAGAGATGTATCCATAGCTCTCTTAATGTTGCTCTCAAAGTGCACCAGATTGATGCTTTCAACTTCAATATTTAAAAACAAATCTTCCCGGGGGAGCATCCCCCCGGACCCCCCTAGAGAGGGTGAGGACCTAGAGGAGATGAGGACCCCAGAGGAGGTGAAGTCAGCCCCCCAATCATAAAAAATAGCACTTTACCCCTGCCTATATGCCGTGAGCTGATGATGGAGCCTTCACAGTAATTCAGATGCAATTAGCCTATAAAAGGCCTCAAATTGGAAGCACTGTCTGGGCCGTCTTTTTCACTCAATTCTGCAATAGGTAGATCTCGCCTTTCACCTAGACCGAGGTCGGTGATCTTGGGCTTAAAAAGGTTGTTGACCACTGGTCTAGAGTATTATGGAACCATAATCCTAATGAAGTGCATGTGGAAGATCTCTGTTGATGTGAAAGTTATATGGAGGAATCAAACCCTCAATCATCAAACTCACGTTACGTGTGTTTTAAAGTTTTATTTGAAATAAGTAAATCAAGTTCTTATTTTGTGCAATGACAATGACAAAATAAAAAGTGAGAATTTACATCAATCTTAGACTAAAGTCATTTACGTTTTCTACCATAAGCTTGCAAGCTCAGACACTGTTTTGTGTGTTAGCAAGCTCTTTCCCCCTGGTGACGGTTGATCTTGAACATTATTGTCAAATAACTTCTGTACTGACACAATGCCGCTTCTTAAGCTACTTTAACCCAAATTATTACATATTTTTAACAGGAATTCGCCATTTTACTTGAACCCAAACTACAATATCTTCCTAAACATAACCCGGTGCTAGTCTGCTTGCGTGTAATGAGCGCCGGTTGACACACGTTGCTGGACATTCTAGGGAGAACGCACCAAAAACAAGGAATCACTTCAGTAAGATACCAGACTGTTGTATGAGTATATGTTGACAGATAGATTTCTCAACACACACATTATTATTTTATGTGAGGTGCAGATTCAGTAGTGAGACTTGTTGTGTATCACCTGTAGACACCAGACTCTGACTGGAGGTCATGTGACAGTCTGATCCGTCATTAGGATTTCATTCCACTCATCTGATACTCCCCGAAGATACAAAATAGTGATACATGAATTACATTAACTGCCAAATGATGGCGTTACATATCAGCAGCATGGTGCCTTGCTGCTGTAATCCCAACACTGCTGCACGTAGCATTCCCCACCAAAGATTTTAAACTGGCAGCTCATTGTGATGGCGTTTGGCCCCCAATCATTCTAAACACATTTATCCTGTCTAATGATATACTTACAAGTATTATTTTGATGCACAGTCAACCAGTGGAACACATTTGAAAAAATCTAAGATACATTTATACTTTATCGCTATATCAACCTGATTGGAATTTGTCTTAGTGAGCTCTCATAAATGAGAAAGAGAAGGACAAAATATAGTCATTTGGCTCATAATACATTTAAAGCAAATATTAAACGGATATCTATTCCCATAAAATAATATAAAAGATAGAAGCCATAGAGAAACACTAACTATAGGAATATTAGCAACCTTAAAGTAAAATGATTTCTCCAATTCTCCTTTTTCTCCATTTCGTTTGACTCAAATCGTTTCAGAAATGCATCCATGATCAGGATAGTAATGCTACATTTGCAGTTTCCAGGACGTAGCAGTATTTTACTTGAAGAGATTGTAATATTTTGCAGAATGATCTCACTTAGCACACTCTCTATCATTATAAAAAGGTTTTATAATGATGAAAAGGTTTTATAATGATCATGTGGTGTCTGATGTTTACTTACCGCAGGCCGTTGGAAAAACTCAAATTGCGGAGCAAATCGACCGTTTGCATGTCAGTATTCATGGCACCAGGATCCTCAAATTGGTGCTGATTATGCAAATAGGGACTGTAGAAAGAGTTTTATGGGTAGACTTCAAAACAGGATTCTGTCTGCACGGCTGTGCCAAACAGACCAAGTAATGAATAAATCAATAGAACTTGCTCAACACAACTGCAGGATCTTTCTTTCAATCTGAAATTGCTTGATTTACGTTTGTAATAGTTCTCAGTGTACGGGAGCTTTCAAATCCCTGCAATCATTTGGCCTTTAATGAAAGAGGAGATCGATCAAAGGAATAAATCAGCAAGGGTGTGCAGTATGGGTGAGGAAGGGGGAGGAATACACTTTCCACTCTATAAACTGTGTCTGGATTTATCAGCGATGATGGCTTCAGTCTGTGTGAAGTCACAACTCAAAGCTGCTGTCAGCATCACGGCGGAGCGTTCCGGAGATGATGACGACTTCAGTTTCAGTGGTGGGATGGAACCAAGTATATTTACTCATGACTAATTATTAAGGTGGGAGGTAACTGGGTAGATCAACTCAAGTACTGTACTTAAGTACACTTTTGAGGTTCTTGTACTCCACTACAGTTCAGAGGTACATGGTGTACTTTTCCTCCACTACATGTATTTAATACCTTTAGTTACTTCACAGATGTGGATGAATGATGTGAAATATAATCAAGTGTTAAATCAGACTTTAGTTCCACCTGGAGTAAATCCACAAAATACCCTGCAGTATACAAAGTCATTCAAAGTAGCTGCATTCATATTCATATGGACAATGATGCCAGTGACTTTGTTGTAGAAGTCCTCTTTATTCAAAGTATATCTGTCTCCATATACATGATTGATCACTTCCTGTTTTCATTTGAAGACCAATTAAAAAAAAATGTAAGGTGACATTTTCCAATTTTGTAGATGCTCAATTATTTTTGCTAGAGATAGCTAACGTGGAAGGAGCATCAGTTATGTGGGCTCAGACCCCCCCCACCCCCCTCAGTGAGGCAGATGTGATCGCTGCCCCCCCTTGTGCTTTTTCATTGCAGTTTTATAACTGACCAGTGTTACTTTATACAGTATCTTATACTCATACGTGAAATAAGTTACCTGAACTACAAACATTACATTGGTGACATACAGAGATACTGTAGTAACGGTTTAGTAATATGCCTTTCAGTTTGAATGGGGGGTGGGGGGCTGAGATTCTCGCTGCTTGTATTTATATAACGCTGGGTCTCTGGACATGGAAGCACACTGAAACAAGACGAACTGGCACAAGACAAAGGGAGACAAGGACTATTTATACATGAGGGAATAGGGACCAGGTGGAAACAATCAGGGGCGGGACAGACGCTGACGATGACAGAAAATCACTCAAAGTGAGGAATTAACAGGACCTGAAAGGAAAGACCAGAGGTAAGTACAACATAAAACAGGAAATGGGAAAACGAGACATGACATGAAATAGGCAGACAAGACATGAAGTAACAAGAAAACCTGACTCTACATAGAAACCTGACTAGACTTGGAATTACATACCTAACTAAACATGAAGTGACAGACATAAAACAAACACGACTAACACAATTGACGAGACACCACAGTACCCCCCCCTCTAGGGACTGCTCCGGAAGTCCCAGACCCTCCTGGAGGATCCTGATAAAAGTCAGTGATCAAACGCCGATCTACAATGAAGCTTGCAGGGACCCATTGTCTTTCTTCGAGACCATAACCAACCCAGTCCACGAGGAATTGTTTCCCTCGACCACGGTTACGGACTCCAAGCAGTTTCTTAACAGTGTAGACAGGACCACCATCAACCATCCGGGGAGGCGGTGGGGGCTTAGAGGCGGGCACCAGAGGACTCTCTCTTACAGGCTTGACCTTCCCCACATGAAACGTCGGATGGACCTTGAGCGACCTGGGTAGACGTAAGCGCACAGACACTGGGTTAATCACCTTAGACACCTGGAAAGGACCCACGAACCTTGGGGATAGCTTTCTGGACATGACATGAAGGGGTAAGTCTTTGGTAGCCAGCCAAACGCTTTGTCCAGGCCTATAGGATGGAGCAGGTCTGCAATGCCGATCCACCACCTTCTTCATCTGGCTGGCACTGCGCAGGAGAGCACGACGAGCACCTGCCCAGATCCGGTGGCACCGACGGACCATGGCGTGTGCCGACGGGACCGTGACCTCACCTTCATTGGCAGGGAACAAGGGTGGCTGATACCCATAAACACATTGGAAAGAAGTAAGTCTAGTAGCTGCGGTGGGCAGTGTGTTGTGAGCATACTCGACCCACACCAGGTGCTTGCTCCACGATGCCTGGTTCTGGGAAACGAGACACCGCAAACAGGTCTCCAGCTCCTGGTGGATCCGCTCTGATTGGCCATTGGACTGCAGGTGGTAACCCGAAGACAAGGTGGCGCCCAGGAGATGGCAGAACTCCTTCCAAAAACCTGAGATGAACTGGGGGCCTCGGTCCGATACGATGTCTCTGGGAAAACCATGAATGTGGAAAACTTCACGTAACATAACCTCTGCCATTTATTTGGCAGAGGGGGGCTTGGGTAATGCAATTAAATGTGCCATCTTACTGAATCTGTCCACCACCGTCAGGACGGTGGTGTTTCCCTCGGAAACGGGTAATCCAGTGACGAAGTCCATGGAGAGGTGTGACCATGGACGGTGTGGAACAGGAAGAGGCTGCAGCAGACCCATCTGAGCTTGTTTGGAGGTCTTGTTTCTGGCACAAACGGTGCAGGCTGCCACATACTCTGCCACCTGTTTCTCCATAGCCGGCCACCAGAAACGTTGCTTTATCATAAAGATTGTGCGTTTAACCCCCGGATGACAGGTGAGCAAAGACGTGTGAGCCCAGTGAATTACCTGGGAGCGAACTGAAACAGGTACAAACAACCTATTTTGCGGGCAACCACTAGGAGCCGGGCTCTCACCATGTGCTTGCTTCACCACAGATTATATTTGCCATGACACTGCCCCAACCACACAATGAAGTGGAAGGATGCTTTCAGGTTTTTTGGCAGGAGGTTCAGGATCGTACATGCGTGACAAAGCATCTGGTTTCACATTCTGAGAGCCTGGTCTGTATGACAAGGTGAAGTTAAAGTGACTAAAAAACAATGATCTAGCCTGGCGTAGGTTTAGTCTTTTGGATTTTCTAATGAATTCCAGGTTCTTGTGATCAGTCCATACTAGAAATGGTTGTTCCGCCCCCTCTAACCAATGACGCCAGTCTTCTAAGGCTATCTTTACTGCCAAAAGTTCCTTGTTCCCCACATCGTAATTCCTCTCTGCATCTGTCAACTTCCGTGACAAGAAAGCACAAGGATGGAGCTTGTTGTCCTGAGCAGACCTTTGGGAGAGCACCGCTCCGACGCCTTCGTTCAAGGCATCCACCTCCACAATGAATTGTCTCTGCGGGTCAGGCACTGTGAGGATTGGAGCGGTTGTGAACAACGTCTTAAGTCTTTGAAAGGCTTTCTCCGCCTCAGTGTTCCACTTAAAAACAACATGAGAAGAGGTTAGTGCATGTAATGGCGCCGCAATGGTGCTAAAGTTTCTTATGAACCTTCTGTAGAAATTGGCAAAGCCTAATAATTGTTGGATCTGTTTCCTGTTTGTGGGAGTTGGCCAATCTTCCACAGCACTAACCTTTACTGGATCCATCTGAACATGGTTAGCGGTGACGATATAACCCAGGAAGGAGACCGTCTTGACATGAAACTCACATTTATCAGCTTTGCAGTACAGTTGATTCTCCAACAGTTTCTGGAGTACTTGGCAGACATGTTGAATGTGAGTTTCCTCATCCGGTGAGAAAATTAAGATGTCGTCAAGGTAGACGAAGACAAACTTGTTGAGAAAGTTCCTCAACACATCATTGATCATACCCTGAAAAACACCTGGAGCATTGCATAAACCAAAAGGCATAACAAGATATTCGTAGTGGCCACTCGGAGTCAAATAAGTGGAATCTTAATGTTTCTGTGTGAATGTCATCTATGGTTACTTGAACGGGTTCAGTTATATGGGTTACTCTGAATAACAGCTTGCCATCTAAGGCACTGGCATCTACAGGAGAAGTCAAAGGAACAGTAGTAATACCCAGTCTTTTAACAAGACCCCAGTCCATCAGACTTTCGTCCGCTCCTGAATCCACTAGTACCCCCTGAGTCATGGTGTGGTCACGTAACTGTAATGTTACCTTGGTCAATGAACGTGGAGGAAAGTCAGCTGCAGAAAATCGGCTCACCAGCGCCCTCCGTCGCGCCGATGAGCCTGTCCTTTTAACGGGCAGGAAGATGCAGCATGGCCATGTTGTCCACAGTAGAAGCAGCATCCTTCACGGAAACGCCGCTGTCGTTCCTCTGCCGTGATCCTGGCTCCGCCCAGCTGCATTGGTTCCTCGGATGATGTTGTCAGAGGTGTATTGTTTATCCATGGGCGTTGTGGGGCAGATGGGTGCACGCTGGTCCTTAACCTTTCACTGTTGCTTTCATTAAGTCTAATATCAATGCGGGTAGACATTGCAATGATAGAGTTAAGATATGTTGGTAGCTCCAGGGGTGCTAATTGATCCTTAATAGAATCCTTTAATCCATTCATAAAGGCATCAATAAGGGCTGGGGTGTTCCACCCGCTATCTGCTGCTAAAGTGCGAAATTGTATCGCATAATCTGCCACTCTTGTGGATCCCTGTTTAATCTGCATTAACACTCGGCTGGCCTCTCTGGCTGGTGAAGAGTGATCAAAAACACGCTTTAGAGTCTCTGAGAACATGTTCACTGACTGGCACACTGGAGAATTAGAGGACCATTCGGCCGTAGCCCAGGCGGCAGCTCGCCCGATTAAATGGGACAGCATAAAGGCTACTCTAGCTTGGTCTGAGATAAAGGCTGAGGGGTTATGGGTGAAATGCAGTTCACACTGTACCAGAAAGGGGCGACAGTCCCCAGAGTCCCCGGAAAACTTTTCTGGAGATGCAAGGCGAAGCGACGTTCCAGAAGAGGGAATGTGGTCTGCAGCAGCACCAGCGGATGCAACGGATGGGCTTGGCATAGTAGGAGACCGTGTCGATGATCCAGCTTCGAGCTGGGCAAGAGCTCCGTGCACTTGAACCGCCAGGTGATTAACTTGATTCGTTACAGCCTCCTGGAATTCTGCTTGGCGATCAGTGAGGTTACCAACTCCTCTGTTAATGGAGACCAGCTGTGCAGCATGGTGAGCAAGCTCTGCTCTCTGTCCTTCGACATTCGCTTTAATTCTTTCTGAGTCGGCTGAGTCCATGTTTGGCCAGTTCTTTCTGTTAGAACGGGGTACAAAAATACTGGACTCAAATGCGACGGCTCAGATTTTAATGAAAAAATAAAACAAAGTTTTAACAAAAAAATCACTCATGCGAGGACAAAACAAAACTTCTCGATTTCAAACAAACAAAACTCTCCTCTCAGGTTTTAACGCTGGGTCTCTGGACATGGAAGCACACTGAAACAAGATGAACTGGCACAAGACAAAGGGAGACAAGGACTATTTATACATGAGGGAATAGGGACCAGGTGGAAACAATCAGGGGCGGGACAGACGCTGACGATGACAGAAAATCACCCAAAGTGAGGAATTAACAGGACCTGAAAGGAAAGACCAGAGGTAAGTACAAAATAAAACAGGAAATGGGAAAACGAGACATGACATGAAATAGGCAGACAAGACATGAAGTAACAAGAAAACCTGACTCTACATAGAAACCTGACTAGACTTGGAATTACATACCTGACTAAACATGAAGTGACAGACATAAAACAAACACGACTAACACAATTGACGAGACACCACAGGATGCTGCCCTGCTGACAGTAGCTGTGTTAGCGTCATGTGCTCCAGCTGGGTCACATGACGTCGGTTCATGAAACTTTCATGGGCGGTCCGGTGCAATGGAGTTCCTGAATGTCTGAGCTCAACTGCCCCGGGGTCAGACATACTTTATCAACAGCAGACACCTCAAACCCCTCCCAGAGCCCAAATGCAAAAAGGTGCCATATAGATTTCTTCTTGCCAATTTTTTTAAAGCACTGTCTCTGATCCAATAACTCTGCTCAGCCTATATGTAATGCTACTACCTTCCTCATTCTAAAAGCATCCTGCGTCCTGTTGGAAGCAGGACACCCCCCCCCCCCCGCTCCCCAGATGCTCAGCTAACCTTACCCAAGCGGAGAAATGTGCACATCTCTAAAAGGACCTGTGCTACATGGGAAGTGTTAGAAAGTACAGATCTTCCTGCAATCCTTGTGGTGTGAGTGCTGTATCAGGAAGCCCCCCCCCCCCCCATGCAAATGGGGGGGGGGGAGACCAATGGTGGTTTCAATTTTGATACTGAAGTAAAATTATGAATGTAATGTATTTCGAGTGTATGATTTATTAACAGAATTGCCTTTGCGTTAATATACATTATTACAAAAGTCTCATTAACATGGTTTTAATGTTTTTAACTTGTATGTTAAACAGATTGTGGGGGCAACACAATGTTAGTCCTAGCCTGGGGGAGGAGTGTGCCTCTAGGGTTATAAATGTCTAGTTTTGCTATAAAAAAAAGTGTTATAGTTCACATTTAACATTTTGAAATGCTGATTTAATACTGCGCTGTGAAATAAAGTTTTTATAGCTGTTGTAAAAGCACATACGTCTGCTGGTAATTGTAAAGTCTGTTTTAGTTCTAGATCCCTTTTGAAATGCATACCTGTGAGCCTCCTGTCCAGTAATCTGTAATCTGAAGAATTACCATTAGTTTGTTTATTGAATTTATGTTACAGAACTGTTTCATATGTAGGTTAATACACTTTGAGAGATGGAAGGTACGTTTATGACATTCACAGTTTCCCCATAAACAGTGTAAAATAATCATGACAAACATTTAACACGATTTCTGTTTATATCCTATCACATAGTACAACATATACAGTTGGAAAATGTGTATTTCTACAACTGTATTCACCCTGAAGACACGTAGTACCTGAGAAGAGCTGACGTCAACATACCCTTAGAATAGTGAAGAGACTCTAAAGTAAACCCCATGAATAAACCTAGACACTGGTCCAAGAGTGACTTGGTAAAAAGTTAAATGTGAATACAAATGAACTGAAAACAATAGGAGTGATGTCAGCATTGGCCAATCTGGCATATTTGCTTCCATCGAGTGTCAATAGGTCAAGTATTTATTTATTTTTTCTTTACAAAATGTCTGAGGGGCAGTATAATGTATTGAGCAAAAATGAATAAAGGGGCAAAGATCATGTGGCAAGCAGAATTTGAACTATTTTGTATTAATGACATGATAACAATAGTCATCAGAAGATATATGAAGGCCAGGGGCAGCTGTTAAATGTAAGAATACAGTGATCAAGGTGAAGAATATACAAGACGTACTTAAAGTTACAGTACAGTTACTTTTTCTTATTCTAGATTGTTTTGTTGTGAGTTTCTGGGTCTTATTAAAGATGGCAGCCATAGAGATGTCTACCTCCCCTCCAATACAAGGGACTGTGGTACCAACCAAAAGCAATACATGTTATGACCGGGTTATATAACCACAGACCTTTTTTTGTCTTTATTAGGATCCCCATTAGCACTAGCATGAGCATTGGCTATTCTTCCTGGGGTCCTCACACACTCAAAACATACATAAACATACATACAACAAAATTAAAACAAAACAAAACAGCTCATAATTTCATGCAATTTACAGTGAAATGAAGTGAAAACTAAAATGGTCATCCAATTATCGCCATCCTAAGGCCAAACAAAAGTAAATACAAATAAGTGTACATAATAATATATGCATACATAGCCACAGGCACAGTTCAAATTGACTTTGTAATACTTAAATAATTTTTTAGCAACCTTTTGAAATGTAATTTTCCTGAATGATGTAAACCGGTAAAGAGTTCCAGCTGATCACGGCTCTGTACTGTTTTCTGTCCCATATTTGATTTAGATTTGGGTAATACAAACCTTCCTTCTATTGTATGTCGTGTTTGATAGTTATGTTGTGCATATTGCGCTATAACCTTTGTGATAATATATCTGGTGAGTGAGTCACTGTAATATTTCTGACAACATTTAATAAATATAAGTTGACCTCTGTCTGACAGTTAACCATTTCAGTGTCTCCAGCATTTCAGTGACTCTGGTTCTGTAGGAGCACTGCAGTGCACATCGTGCTGCCTTATTTTGTGCTACTTGTAGTTTGTTTAAATCTTTTTCAGCAGCACTAGACCATATAACCAAACAATAATCAAGCTGCGACAGAACCAAAGCATCCAAAACCTATCTACTGATATCCATAGGCAAATATTTTACAATTCTTTTTACAAGTGACACACCCCTTCCCATTTTACATACAACATTATCAATTTGTTTAGACCAAGATAATTTATGATCCAGAGTTATACCTAGCAATTTTGTCTCCTTGACCTGTTCAATTTCAATATGGTTTAAATGTAGTTGCAATTTTGGTTCACCTTTTAACTGATGATTTGATCCTATTAATAACGATTTTGTTTTTCTTTTCCCGCATTAAGTACCAACTTATTATTTATGACCCACTCTGATATCAGTAGTAGATCTTTATTGATAACATTGTCAACTCTCTTGTAGTTGATGCTGCATAATATATTGTTGAGTCATCTGCATACATTACAATTTTAGCTTTTTCTAACACTAATGGTAGGTCATTTGAAAAAAATAGAAAATACAAGTGGTCCCAAACAACTACCCTGAGGTACTCCACAAGTGACTGTTTTCATCTTTGAGAGACTTCCATTAAAAAAAACAGTTTGACTTTGATTTGTCAGGTAACTTTCTAACCACTTCAGCGTTTCAAAATGAAAACCATATTGTTCCAGCTTGTGTAACAACAAAGAATGGTCAATGACATCAAAAGCAGAACTAAAATCGAGTAGTACTGCACCCACTAACTTCCTATTATCTAGTTCGCCCCTTCCAGTCATCTGTCATTTGTGTTAAAGCGGTGCATGTGGAATGGCCAGGTCTGTAAGCATGTTGATACACAGTATTAAGTTTGTTACCTTCAAAGTATTTTTGTATTTGATTGAAAATTATTCTCTCCATTATCTTTGCTAATGCTGGTAATAAACTTATTGGACGGCTATTTGTACCAGAAAATGGTCCAGCTGGATTTTTTGCAAGTGGAATAATTGTTGCTATTTTCCATGCCTGTGGGCAAATACATTTATCAATACTCAAATGTATAATATGACAGATAGGCTCTGCAACAAAATTAGCAACATATCTAAGAAATGTACCAACTAAATGATCCACTCCTGGTGGTTTATCATTACATTTACCTTTATTCAACATCTGTAATTGTCACTTTTTCTATTTTAAATGTACACTTCTTATTTTTCATAATTAAATCCTTTATTAGAAATGTGGAGTTACTATTTATAGTTTGATTCATATTTCTCCTCAAATGTTTTACTTTATCAAGAAAATAATCATTCAGATGATTAGCAATTTGTACTGGTTTGTGGTACCTTGTTGTGAGTAGTTTCAGGGAGGAACTATTTTCTTTGAAAGACAAGCCTTCAGGTCAGCCACAACATCAACACAGACTGTAGTCTCATTGTGTGACCTTATAAACACTATAATGCATATCACAGTGCGTGGTACAGGCAGAGAGAAAACAGCATTTTGAAGCTGCTAATGGAGAATGTAGATAGAATCTTTCCCTTTAGGTGAAACAATCTGCAAAAGGTTATCAAATGTATTCATCATCCAAGCAGATCCAATGTGTGTGGCTCCCTGTTCCAAACATGCAAACACCATTAGTCTCTCTCAGAGTGGTGCACACAGGCAAAGGTTAAGAGGACGGTATGCTAATGAGAGCTCTGCTAACACACTTAACACATCCAGAGAATCAACCAAACATGTTTTTTGTTATGATTCAACTCTTTGGTTGATCTTCATGAACTGTGTGCTGTTTGCACATTTGTACCGCAGAATGTTTACTTTATAATAACTTCACGTCTTTGACATTCTGAAGCAGGTCAAACAGAAGATGTCATATTTGAGCGTTATGTTTTGGGTGAGGGAGTGGGCGGTATGAAGGTCTCTGCTGGCGTCTCTCCCAACTCTGAAATATTTGACAGGGGATTAATCTGTGTTGTCACTGTGTGCTGGGAATTGGAATATATCTGAGTTCCGCTCTCTGAAAAGCTAATGCCCACCTTCAACTTTTAAAATGGTTATCGACAGCAAGGTTACCAGGAGAGGAACTGCCCTAGGGGCCCCAGGGGCCAGACAAGTCCAAGGACCGCTTCATGTCGATTGTTTTTTAGTGACACGATCGATTGTAAATTTGGTATTGGGGATAAAGCACAAAATCTCCCGAGGTGGCTGTTATCTGCGTCAACACACATATCTTTCTGACTATGCCTTCATGATGCACAATGTCTTCGGGCTGTCTTACTGTCCAACACCTTGAGGATATGTCTTTGGACTGTGGAATGAACTGAACTGAGTTTGGTGGACAAAGGATCTCACAAAACAGGTTTTTGATCATAACTCAAGAGTTCATATGGTAATGACAGTTTCACATGAATGGATAATATGAAAAATGTATGACGTTATTTGAAAAACAAGGTTGGAAAATGGAGCTTGACTGTTGGTGAAGGCACACAACTGCGAGTCGGAATTCTAGTTTAAAGGGGCCCCACAACTAAAGTTAACATAAGATCTAAATGTACTACAAATTAACATTAGTACAAATGTGCAGTACTATTATTCAGGCACATGTATGCTTCAAGACCTAATGTCAGAGCAAAATAAAACATCCGAACAAGTATTTATGTTAGAGAGAAGCTGTGCTAAATACATGATTCGCCTGCTTCTCATATCGACAGCGCTGCCGTAGGCCGACTTGGACCGACTTACTTCTCCAAGTAGATGAATCACCCTTGTCTACAAACGGAGCACACAGATCGATTTGTTTCCTTCTTATAATACAAGTGGGATCGTTTTTGAACACTACTCCGCTTGTGTTTAACGTGATCTACTGTACAGATGAAAGGAGTGTGAGCGCAGAAGTGTCCTCACTGAGGGATTCTGTTCCTCTCTGCTGTAGTTCAGGGACTTTATATTGGTACCAAAGATATAGCTGTACAGTAGACGTCGGGACGTCACCTATTGATTTTTGGAGTACCACTTTGAATCCTCAAGTTAAGTTAATACACTTTAACTTCATACAGTCATGAAGGAGCAACATTATAATTTCAATGTACTCTTGTTTCTGGCCACCTCATGAATGCACTTCCAGTATTCAGCTGAATGGATTTTGAAGTAGCATCATTTATAGCTCACTTGTGTGGATGGTATAGAAATGTTTGGCTTATAAAAAACACTAAATTGTCCTCGTAAGGAAATGTGTTTTGGACTCTATCCTCACTTCTGTGGTTAGAAGCCAATGGCAGTATCATAAAACAATGTGTGTTTGTTAGTTTGGCTTATTGAAAAGCTAATATACCTGCAGGATTCTTGTTTTTTTTGAAAGCACTAATTGTGAGTGGCTTTGAACTAAATTGTCACCTAAATACAACCACATAATAATTGTTTCTAATATATACATGTTTTCTTTTATCAGCACTACTGTCCAGTATGGCAACAGTGAGAGCTCGTGTGGGTTATTACACCTTGCAATAACACGCTCATTGATTCACCGCAGCATTCCGATGCAGGTATACATTATTGATCCTTGTCTGGCAGAGACATTAAATATATGAGACTTCATATCATTGTGTGTGAGTGTTTACAGTGCGGCATCATAAAGTTGAGCCTGTGACCGCAGAGAACGCTGCTCTGATGATCCTGCTCTCAGTGCTACAGCTCGGGTTCACAGGTGTCATCCCGCTGCTAAGTGCTCCAAAGGGCCATACAATATCATCTTTGGACGCACGTTTCTAGCAGCCCAGCGAGCTGAGCTGAATCTCTTGTATTGACCGTTTAAGATCCTTGATTAAGGCCGAGTGTGGCCACTCCTGTACAACAGCACAACAGCTCCAGCTAAAGCCAGAGGTGGTGGAAGTATTCAGATCTTGTACTTGAGTAAAAGTAGAAGTACCAGAGTGTAGGAATACTCTGTTACCATGAAAAGTCCTGCATTCAAAATGTTACTCAAGTAAACGAAAGTATTAGCATCTAAATATAGTGAAAGTAGCGACAGTAAAAGTAGAAGTACTCAAATCTTGTACTTGAGTAAAAGTAGAAGTACTCAGATCTTGTACTTGAGTAAAAGTAGAAGTACTCAGATATTGTACTTGAGTAAAAGTAGAAGTCTCAGATCTTGTACTTGAGTAAAAGTAGAAGTACTCAGATATTGTACTTGAGTAAAAGTAGAAGTACTCAGATATTGTACTTGAGTAAAAGTAGAAGTACTCAGATCTGATACTTGAGTAAAAGTAGAAGTACTCAGATATTGTACTTGAGTAAAAGTAGAAGTACTCAGATATTGTACTTTAGTAAAAGTAGAAGTACTCAGATATTGTACTTGAGTAAAAGTAAAAGTACTCAGATCTTGTATTTGAGTAAAAGTAGAAGTACTCAGATCTTGTATTTGAGTAAAAATAGAAGTACTCAGATCTTGTACTTGAGTAAAAGTAGAATATCCCAGAGTGTAGGAATACTCTGTTATAGTAAAAAGTTCCTGCATTCAAAATGTTTCCTCAAGTAAAAGTAGAAAAGTATTCTCATCAAAATATAGTGAAAGTAGCGACAGTAAAAGTATTCATTGTGCAGATTGGTCCATTTCAAATCATATATATGATATGTTTTATAATGATTGATCATGAAAGTGTTCTCAGCTGGTAAAGGTGCAGCTAGTTTGAATGACTTTGTATACTGCAGGTAGCTGGTGGATTTACTCCAGGTGGAACTTATATGATTGATTATATTTAACATCGTTAATTCAAATCTGCAAAGTGACTAAATATTTTAAATAAATGTAGTGGAGTAAAAGTATACTTTATTACCTCTGTATTGTACTGTTGTAGTGTAAACTATACCTCAACATTGTACAGAAGTACAGTACTTGAGTAAATGTACTTAGTTACTTTACAACCACTGTCTGAAACAGGCCGGTGTTAAGGGCTCTGCTGTGTGTGCTGTCAGCACCACGGACAGCTTCCTCGGCTCCACGGACAGCTCCTCCCGCTGCAGCTCCGAGCTGCGCGTGAAGGGGGGATTCAGCATGCATTAACAAAACAGTCACACCCCTTGTGCACACACATGATCCACAGAGGAACTGTCCATACTGCAACTCATCGTGTGTGTATTTATAGACTGATTATTATTATTTTGTAATCCTGAAACTGGATGACTAACGAGAGGGCTATTGTCTTTATAAGCGATGCTTTCTGCCCTCCTAATTTTGGTTTGATTGTCGGTTTCATTAATTGTCAGTATTCATATTGAACTCGGGGATTTAAACAAATAATAATACACGTTACATGGTATTTAGCTGAGGCTTATATCCACTTTCCTACACTTTACCGTAGACATGCAATTGGAGGTTTAGTATCTTGCCCAAGGACACTTCGACACTGCAGGGGCTGGGATCGAACCACCAAGCCTCTGATTGGTTGATCAGCCAATTTATCCATCTTAGCCACAGACAGTCAGTATTGTGAATGTCTTTCCAGTAAATGTAACCCCCACCCTCTCGGGAATCACAAGACCACTTGTACATCCCCCCCCCCCCTCCTCCTCCCCCTCCTCCTCCTCCTCCTCATCTCCTTTCAGGGCTATATCCTCCGTCCTCCCAAACAGCAGCATCACTGAGAGCAGACAGGGGATCGAGAGAGTTATACCGAGCCCACCCCTTCTCACTGGTGTCGGAGGGAAAGATGTGAGAACACTTCGGCTCTCGGTTCGGTAACGAGCGTGTCCGGAACTCTCCTCCCTCCCGGCCGGGCTGATGTGAACACACAGCCTGGGTTGGCTCCTCGTCAGAGAGCTCGCACATCTCCGCGCGTGACGGCTCCGTCCCCCCTCACTCTTCTCTTTAAGATTCCGCAGTTTGACAAGACGCCGCATCCTCCCCTCTCCTGACTTTCACGGGAATCCGGTGTCTCTTCTGTTCGGATTCAACCAAGTTAAATAAACCGGGAGTTTACCATGACAGCCACCAAGGAGCAGCCGAACCAGAGGCAGAACCAGCCGCAGCAGGATGAGGTGGGCACCGGCTTTCTTTGCTCTCCATTTCTCTCCCACTTTACCCGCGCGCATTAAACTCTCTGCAAGGTCAGACCATTAATCAACGTGTGGCTTCATCTGTATGGCTTTAACCGGCAGCATGCAGGCGGCTCTGCCCGCAGACATGAAGTGTCCATCAGCCTCAATGTTAGTGAGAGGTGGATTTAACCTGGGCTTCCTCTGTAGAAACAATCAAGACGCTCTCAGCCGCGCGTGGAGCTCATTCAGCTGTCAGGGGAATGTTGAATGCCGTAGGCACATGCACAGTGTGTCTGTAGGGGCGGGGGGGGGGGGGGGGGGGGCATTGCCATTCAGACCGCTGCCTCCTGTCAGCTGCCCGCGACACCTTGCAAGAGAACAGTGGTGGAGATTGAGTCTGTAAGAGGGGAGAACACACACTGTGTCCCAGATACACACACTCCATATCCGGCCCCAGGCTGCCGTTACACTGCAGGGGTTAAATGTTCCTGAGCACCTTTACACAGGAGGTGTCACGCACTGCATCGTTATGTGATTTTTGAGTTTTCTTTCAAGATGTATTTATTTCATTGATACATTTGCATAAAAAAACTGAGACCTTGACTTTAACTAAATGTTTTATCTCCACAGATATATAAAATGTAATAATACTTAAAACTGTAGTTTTAAATGTGAAATGTGTTGATATAATACATTTAATTAAAGTCAATTTCCCAGTGTTTTCAGTGTGGGCTAGCTTAGCCTTTATTAGAGTGACTGATTTTCAGAGGTTGATAGAGGGGCATAAAGGGACCCAGTCCGGGTCTGAGTCCCAGTGCATGCCTATCAAGTGTTCTTCGCTGCGGCCTCCATGCTTTTTCAAGCCTTTACTGGAAACCAGAGTCTTTGCCATCTGGCGTGTGCAACTTGACAATCACGCGTCTTTGTACCATGGCCAAACAGCCGAGTCTCTATCACCATCAGTTATCGATTTCTCTCTCCAAATGTCCACAGTGCTCCTGCAGGCTCATGTAACCCCCGCTCAGTCAATGCACTTTTCTATTACACCTATAACTAATTATATGTTGCACTGTGGAGCTCCCTCAAGAGATTACTAAATATATTTGCTCTTAATTGAATTTAGCCCTGTAGCCTATTATTCTAAGAAATCAAAACCGCGGCCTCATAATTGGGTTTATGTGCCTGGGATATTAGAAGGCCTCATGGGATGTGGTAGAAATGTGATATCTCACAGCTTCCCATCCACTCTGCTGCTCAGTGGCCTTCAGGCCGTTTACAAGTCATGTTGTGGATTGTTTCGTGTGAGCATTGACTTAATTAGTGAAGCTGCTGTAGCTCACAGCTGAGAGGCGATGCCAATGGAGCCTGCTGTGGCTGCACACATCATAGCTGTTTCATACTTTTACCAATGCTCATTATTGGATTCAATAATCTCATGTGTCTGCAAAACAGCTGCAGGACAATCATTAAGACTTCGATTTGTTAAGAGTTTAGTGCATTCCTGTTAGAGTCGATTAGAAAAATGAAAATCGAAATACTTAAAGCCAGATGATTGAGGTATTGTTGTTTGCTGTAAATGGCTAAAGCCAACTGTTCACGGCTCTAAAAGCTGGCAGTAAATGTTTGATCATCCTATGTCTGGGCAGTCACTCCGAAGTTATTGCATAAGATGTATGCAGCAGGCCGGGCGTTACGTTGCAAGCGCCGGGCGTGAGAGTGCCTTCAGAGCCAGAAGCTATTACTGTCAGCCCACAGCCCTCACACGGCCTCTCAACAGGGTTACTCTTCATTAAAGTTGCATGACGATGCTGAGGGAATGACAAAAGGGGGAAACATAGAGGGATCTTTAAATAATAGGTGGAGCCCTGGCTGTTTAAATATCTGCACGGTGGAGGAACACTAATTGTACCGTGGATGATTAGTAAGGTCCATTGTTTTAGGAAGCCTTATTGTTTGTGGTTTAGTCAGTGAAGCTAGAAGTGACTATCCTGGCATACTAATGTGTTAATGTGAACCAATCCATAACCCCGAGGTTTCAGTTGTTTGTATTGTTGGCTCAATATATAACTATGATGGCAACTTTGTTGGAGAAACCAGCACTTTGAAAATGGTTAACCTTTACATAACTTTCAACATGCATGTAACATGTGGAGTGATCCACCGAGAAAGAATACTCAGCAAACCTGTGCTTGAAATACAAATGTGTTTAACCACATGAGAGCAAGACACAGATTAAAATGTACAACCCTATAACTGGACTCATTGAAACATATTGGATGTTGCATTCAATATTTAAAATAATAATCCTAGATACATACATTTTTGGTAAACCTATACATTATCTGGGATAATTATCTAGGTGCTACATACTTTCTGAGGAAGACAGGTTTTGGTTGTTGAGGTGTAAGATATCGAGAAGGATGAGGTAGGCTCGGAATAAAATATCTCTGGGTCTGCTGCATTGAATTTGAATTGTTATCTTAAACTCTTGGTCGTGACTGTTGATGTAACAGGAAGGTGAATCAGAGAGGTACTCGTTCATATGCTGTCGAGAATCAACGGCTAGACTGGTTCCTCTTCAGTGAGCTCCTCTCAGCCTCCAGAGGATACATGAGTCTGATCAGCACATGTTGATTTGATTGTCCTAACAACATGTAGCAATGGATCGCAACACAGAGTCAGAATGAAGATCCAGTTTATCACCAAGCTTAACAAATGGCATTTGCTTTGTATTTAAGTTGCACAAAAACGGAATAAACATAGAAACATTCAAAAAGTTCAGTCAGACAACTCACGTGTTTCTTCATATGTCTATTAGAAGCACATATAGTTTGAGTTTGGCGTCTAGGTTCCGGCCTACAGGTGGATGCTGGGATGGAGCGTGGGTGGTGGGGGGGCAGGCAAGCAGCAGCAACATGAAACACAGCAGCAGCGTGAACACAGCAGAAGGGCACGGACACAGCAGCAGCATTAGCGAGGCAGAGGCAGCAGATATGGTATCTTAACCCTCCTGTTGTCTTCGGGTCAAATCTGACCGATTTACTTCTTTCATCAATCATAACTTTTTAGTTTTACATTCGATTGCTTTAAGGCTTCATGATATCCTTCACAGGAGACATTTGAACACAAGTGCTGATCAACACATTGCATTTTGGAGGATTAGTCAACTTTGAAAACACATGGGTGTTCTCGGTCTCACAACACACACACACAACACAGCACACAAGCACACACACACACACACACCCACACACACACACACACACACACCACACACACACACGACCACACACACACACACACACACACACACACACACACACACACCACACACACACACACACGATGTGTTCCCCCGCTCTTATGTGCCCATCCCCCCACATGGATCACACCAATACATGTTCAGTGTCTGTTCTTTGTATATGTACTGCAGTTGTTCATGTGTACCAGTAGTCTGATAACATACTTACAGTTTGAAAGGGTGTTAAATGAAATGTGGTGATGATTAATGGTTTTTGTGTGAATGTAATAGCAGTTAAAACAGGACCCGTCACATTTGACCGTGAACACCAAAGTAAGGGGGGGGGGACGGAGACAATAGGAGGGTTAAACAGAGCGGTAGGTTTAGGAGATTGTGTTTGGTTGGTTGTAAGAGGGACGAGGTGCGTCACGTGTAAATGTATCATTGGTGCTCCAGTTGACTGCCTGAACCAGCTCGCAGGATCGCCCCATTTATGTTAAAAACTATAATACAGAAAAAAGCAAGTGCAACAAACAAGAGCTGTGCCGTTATTAAAGAAGTAGCATTGAACAGACATTTGCTAAATGTACAGAGGAATGGTGTGATGAGGAAGGCTCACATTATTTTCATTGGAGGGACGAACAGTCCGGGGGGTCCCACGCTTAGTCGATGAGGCCATGAGCTATTGACATGTTTAACATATATATGAAGAACACACACACCAATAGGTAAATGAAGGAATCTAATGTATGCCAGTGATTTGGATGAATGGCTTCCCGCTGGTAAACCTGTCTGCTCACAGCTCCCAGGTTCTTGGTGCTGCGTCTTCTTTCACAGCTCACACTGGTTTGTAGAGAACAGCTGTCAGTTCTTCATGTGTGTCCAGTTGCAGGAGTACTTGTTATATTTATATTGTGACGCTATTACTTACTGTTGGCCATTTATACAGTAATGTCTAATTTAGTGGGAATGCTAATATCTGTTATGCTACGCACACAATTCTTTATTATTCCGCTGGGTTATTTTGCGCCTCTACTCTTCCCACATTCCACATCGCAGAAACTCCGTTCAAACATCAAACGTCAGCTCGGTCGGGGAATCGATGGCTATTACTTTCTCATTCATAACTTTCATAATTCCAGAGATACATCCCATAATAAGATAAGATAGAGCTTTATTGTCTCCCTTAGGAGAAATGTGTCTTGGGCATCGAGATAATACACATAAAACATTCAGATCAGTCATAGATACAGAACAGAGATCACATGGCAAAGAAACAAGAAACACACAGGTACAGAACTTTCCCTATTGCACATACATAATCAATATTGCACTTTTCCCTATTGCACCTATGCATAGTGTCCGTCAGATTGCACATATCCCTATTGTGTCCATACCTATTTACACATATTGCACTTCCCCTATTTAACCTTCTCAATTGCACAAACTACACTGTAAACATTGCACCTCCCAGCAACTCCTAACAGCATAATCACAATTGTTCCTGACTGTTCAGCAGCTTGAGTGACAGCGGAACAAAGGAAGACTTATACCTGTTCTACAGTTTGGTAATCTATACCTTCTGCAGCTCAAACTCTCTATACAGGATGTGTTTGGGGTCGCATGGGATTTTACGGCCTTGCTTTCTCACCATATCCTCAAATATCTCCTAAAGAGAGGATGGTGGAAGCACGCCAATTATTTGTCCAGCCCTTTTATCAAGCTCTGGAGTTGTGATTTAGATTGAACTGACAAGTTACCAAACATGTTGTGATGCCATAACGAATAATAGACTCCATTGCTGCCGCTGTAGAACATTAACATGATGCATGTATCCACTCCATGAACCCTGAGCCTACGCAGAAAATGCAGGCGCTGGCTTATCTTTGAGCATACCTGATCCACCTGATGGCCCAGCCTAACTGAGCATCAAAATAAATCCCCCAAATATTTAAAACGTGAAACCTGCTCAACTACCTACTGACCTACTGACTTGGGGTCAAAAGATCATTTCCTTTGTTTTTTTTAACATGTAACACCAGGTTGTGCGCCTCACACCACTTCACGACCTCTTCAATCTCAAGTTTATAAATAGAAATGTCTGAGTCTCTAGTCAGTAGACTAAGTATGGCTGTGTCATCAGAACACTTTATAATATGGTTGTGTGTGTGCTGACTCCTACACTCATTTGTGTAGAGTGTGAAGAGAAGAGGAGAGCTAATGCAGCCTTGTGGTGCCCCTGTGCTTATGACCTGTGTGTCAGAGAAGGGTCGAGTTTACTTTCACCCTGCTGCTGTCTTGCAGTTAGGGAAGGAGTGATACCATCTGATTAAGTAAGGGTTCACATCCATCTGTTTGAGCTTTTTAACATCATTTGGGGAAGAATAGTATTAAAAGCTGAGCTAAAGTCCATGAACATTAAGCTAGCATAAGCTAAAAAGATTTTCCAGGTGTTTTAGAATAAAGTGAGTTGTAGAGCATCATCTGTACCTCTACCATCGATCGCTGTACGCAAACTAGATAATTCATCAAATGTTTAACATTGAAGTCAATGGAGAAACTCTTCTGACTTGAAAAATCTTCATGCGAATTCAACTGCAAACTGTTCATTCATACTTTCACTCAGAAACCTCATTCCAACTTAAAAATATTCCACATCTTTCTGACATTATTCATGTTAAACAACTTTTAAATCTGATTCATACTTTTATAAATATTAAACATTGTTCAGACCTTGGTAAAGAGGTCTTATTCAGATTTTAACATTAGTGTGTATTGAGCAGCTCGTTAAGGTGTGTGATCTCAAAGCTAGAGTGGAGGACAGCTTGAAATTCGCCTTCATATTTCTTTTTAAAACTGCCATAATTCCCAAACCCTACATTCCTGAGAGATCATTTTTCATGACAAACGTAGGAAAACATCTCGTAGCTTGAAAAATGAAAAACTAATTAAACAAAATGCCTCTTGAGGGCATGAAGTGACACAAACTTTCAACATTCCTCCATTGAAGCCCATTGTAATTTCAGGCAGATATTTCCTCACAGCAGCAGCCGCACACCTTTAGTTAAACTGCCAAAAAGGCCACATTATTAACCCGAAAGTACACAAAAAGCACACTTCAGATACTCAACTTCCTTGACATGCTTCACGTTTTGAAATCTGTTATCGTTCTTCCACAGAACGTTCACATGTAAGAGGTTTATCTCTCATTCAGAACAATGGAAACCTGTGATCTCTGGACACCTCGTTAGATCAAATATAAACACCTGTGTAATGGAACACGATCATGTCATCGCTCCAGCTGACACGCTCAGAGCAGCAGACTTCAGATAAAGGTTAATGGTCCAGCCTTCAACATGTCTATGTGCCATTAGTGAGTTTTCCTCAAAATATGTTACCATGGCAACGCATCCCTCGCCGTAAGACATGATATTTCTATAACTCCTATGAAAATGGTCAAAAAGTGCGCAAACTTCACATGTGTGCTAACAGTCCAGCTGTGAAGACATCTACGGGACAGTTTTGAGATTTCTTCAAATGCCGTTGCCTTGGCAACACAATGCTCACTATGAAACACGGTTTTCTCACAACTTCAGTTCAAATGCTCGAAACGGCCCAAGACTTCACAGGTTTGGTAACGATGCAGCCATCAATGCATCTAAGCGTATTATGGGATGTCATCAAATGCCGTTGGTATGGCAACAGATCATTCAACATCAAGTTAGTTCAAAAGTTTGCAGTTCAAATATTCTGCTGCTTTTCCAAGCCTTTTTACTTTCTTTTCTTCTCTCATCACACATTCAAGCCCCCTGTGTTCATGTATCATTTCAATCTAAATGATTCACTTTCAGCATAGCAGTTTAGCGTCACATTTTCAGCATAAAGCATTCCCACTAGCAATTTCTTCAGGAATTGCATTCTCTAGTTGTACCAACTGTTCATGTAACAGTTTACTATCAAGTTGGTTTCTAGTGGCAGACTCTCTGAGCTGTATGAAGAGACGGTTAATCAAGTTTTAAATGAGATGCTTTTGTTCACATGAACCAGCAAACAGCCTTTATAGCTCATTCATGTAGTCATTTAGCTACCATAGGGGATGGCACCCCCCCCCCCCCTTTAAATGCCTGTTATACACTGTTAATTTCATGTTATTGGGGAGAGTAGTGAGTCCCGCTTGTGAGGTTTAGGTTAGTTAATGTGGATGTTTTGTTCCCCTTTCCTTTAGAAACACTGTTCCAGGCCACACAATGTTACATTGGGAATAGTGCCTGTGCATATGCATCTAAAGTGAAGTTCATAATTAACCTTTAGAAAGGATATCCTTCTGTGTTCAGACTAATCACCACGTAGTGTTCATATCCTAAACACTGAAAGTCTTATCTACTGTACATGTGTCAGCCCTGTGACAGACTGGCATCTATACAGATACACATGTTAAAGGGACTATGGACAATCCATGGCATTTTTAGATAATCATTAAAAACCCTAATAAAGTCACCCAACACTCACGTTTTTCTTTTTTAGCACCACCTAACATTTTTTGACATCTTCCTGGTGCCATATTGTTTTATATACATTTATACTATAATATTTGTCATATGTCGTACTGTATGTACACACCAAAAAGCCCCCTGTGTATTTTGTGATATTGGGCTGAATACATAATGTTTAATTGGATTGATTGATAAATACAATTATAAAAAAAAGCTAGAAGCAGACAGAAAGATAAAGTTGATGTTACTCGTCCATGCCGGCTTCCTATGAATTTTGACTGTTTCTCTTGATATACTCAAAGAGAGTACGTACATAACTTCACTTTGGAGAATCTAGATGTGAGCTGGAATACTCCTGGCAGTGAAACCTTACAGTGGACCAGCCCGTCTTTATTTTCACTGTCAGAAAAAGCTGAGACTGTTTGGAGTTTGACCTCTCTGCAGTCATCGGGGGGGAATAGACCACCTGGTTAGACAGGCAGTCTCAGTCTCTTTGTTAATTGAGCTGTTGTTGTCTCTGCTTGGGACAAAAGGCAAGTGGTAGGAGAAATGGATGCCTGCCTTACTGTGAGTTAGAGGAGAGCTTTCACTGCTCTGATCCTCTGCCCCAGGATGCTGTAATTCACACTAATGGAGAAAATGTCCTGGATACTGCTGCTGCTTCACAGTGGCTTCAGAGAGGGGGGGAGGAGGAAAGGAGAGCAGATAAAGACGGGCTTTAATATGATGGAAAATGTAAGGGTATAGAAAGAAAGTAGGAAAGGTAAAGAGAGGAAAGTATACGGTTGTGTAAATGACCAATTGATTGAGAGGATCAGGATGAAGAGGATGATGGGAGGGCAAAATGAAGTGGGCTGCAGCAGTGTGAGGTGAAGATGGGTTGAGTCACACAGAGAGGAGAGGGTGAGGCATGGAAACACATAAAGCACAGGTTTCAGTAGCTATATCTACAAAAAGTCAATATTGTGCCAAACAAAATGTGAGCTTTCCTGATGCTGTGCTTACGGGCAAGGTCGAGAATGTTTACCTTCGGTTTATTCCCATGTTATGTGAGTAAAGGGGCAAATACAACGTTTGCTCACAGTGGTAAAACACATTTCCATCTTTGAATATTGCAGAGTTCAACTTAGGTGAATTTTGACCTGCAGACATTTCAGCCTCGACCAACAGCAAAAGATTTGAAGTTGACCCCACTTTGCACGGACCACATTCAGCAATCTTTGGCAAGCAATGCATTAGATGGAGCTGATCAAACATCGATCATGATTCTGGTACTGCATTGCTAATTCTAGCTTCAAATGTTTTCAGAAATGCATTATATTGTTCTATTTAGCTGTAACATGTGGACGTGTGACCCAGCCGCCATGTTTGCCTGCAATAACTGATTTCATTTGGCAACTTTGGGACAGCCAAAAGTTGTGATTTATATTGCGACATACATCTGCAGTTATTTTCATATGTGGATTGGACGGTTTAAAAAATGTATTTAGCTGAGTGCAGTCTGGAGACAGCGCTGTTCTTTACTTTACATGAGATACTGTAGGTTGTCACAGAATAAATAAAAAACGACATTGTTGTTTTGCTGGTGGAGACAGTTTTGTATTCTTTGGAGGAGAATCTGTTAAACGCTGATAATGGTGTGATTTTTTTCCATTCCTTGTGTTAAGTTCAGTGCCACTCTGTCTGCAGTCCATTCATTCAGGGACCAGACAGCAGGAAGGTTTGTGTCCATACTGTAGCAGCTGATTGGAATACAGGATGTGTGTTTGTGTGATTCTGCTATAAGGTCATCCTAATGAATGTTCAGCACACATCTGCTCTCACCTCTCTCTGAATACATTTTGAAAATATCACAAATGTGCTTACTCATGATTCAGGGGAGCTGGAATATTTTATTTTTACTCACTGAACATAGCAAAGGATTTTTCTTTCCCAGTCAGTCTGGATTTAGATATGGTTGCCTTTGCGTTCTTTTTTAAACTGTTTTTAATCACAGATTTAATCCAGGGTTTAGAATTTCTCCTGGCTTCAGATCATGCGTTGCTCAAAGACACTTGGCAGGCATGATGCAGGGTACAGAGTGCATCTCCTTCACATTGACTTTTCTGTCCAAAATGTCCCAGCTAGGTGGTGATTCACACTGCGACCTTAGTGTTATAAGCTTTCTGTATCCTGAGGCGAGCGGGGCCCAGAATAAACCAACGCTGACACATGTTCCATCCTCGGAGGATTAAAAGGCAATTACCAGGCTGGAGTCATCAGTGTTGACACAGACAGGGGACAGACTGCAGTCTCACCTGAGAGACCAGGAATTAGGAAGAAGGAACAGTCAGTGTGTGTGTGTGTGCGTGTGTGTGCGTGCGTGCGTGTGTGTGTGTATGTGTGTTTTACCTGACAGCACAACGGGATCATCAGTGGTTCGAAACATATATTTTGTGGAGGTGTTCAGATTAACACGTAAATATCAACACTAAACCGTAACTATCAGGGGTAGACATTAAGGGTAAAATGCCACTGGCCCTCCGGGCCGGTGGAATTGTATTGTCACTGGCCCCACCATTGTAACCACTGGCCCGGAGCATTCGTCCAAAAAAAATTGATTCATAATGAAGAAAATTAACACATTTGTTGCAATAGTAATGTATGCACAAACTACATTACAACTTGTAGGCCTACTACAACAATTGAATCATCAGTTCTTCCTCATTTTCCTCAATTGTTCATATTTGGTTTATTAAAATAATGATATTGTGGTCATTGTTAAAAAATATCTGCTATTATTATGAGTATTATTATTTGTATAATGCGCTTTCTGCCTTCCTGTCATTAGGAGTTAGACATGTAATGGCTATGTAATTGATTAGATTAGAACCTTCATTATCCTAAACTGCTGGGACATTTCCCTATAGCCAATACCTTTATATTGTCTACTCTTCACTTACTTGTCAGCATAGGTCGGCATTGATGTACAGAGCCGACAGAAGACCTTGTTTATATTGGCATCATATTGAGAGGTGCAGCCAGTGACGCGTCCTAAAACCAGGAAGTAAGCTGCTGGTTCCCTCGACAGAAAGCAACGGGATTTCTCCACAGGGTTTTGGAAAATAGCTGGAAATAAGGTCTGTGGAAAACAAACCTGTTTGATAAATGCACGTTTTGTTCAGCCGGATAATATCCACATGTCCAGTGGCGTTTCTAGGTGTACAAAACTGGGGGGGCAGAAAGAGGTCGGGAGAGAGAGAGAGAGGGGGGGGACAGAGAGAGGGAGGAGAGAGAGAGGGGGGACAGAGAGAGGGGGGGAGGAGAGAGAGAGGGGGAGGAGAGAGAGAGGGGGAGTGTCAAATTACATACTGAAAACCACAGGAGCAACACTGAGCGCATACATTTACGTACACAGCGTGGGGATATCATAGTAATGCACCTTCATACATGGAGTAAAGGTCACCATCACAAAGTAATTCTTAACAATAACAACAACCGTAATGCTTTAGCATTAAAACACCATAGACTGTAAATATAAGGAAAACACAGACACTCATCATCGAGGTCACAATATCAATCGATCCAGCAGAGGCAAAACACAGAAGATCAACAAAATATTTGACAAATGAACTTACCAAAGCTGAAGGCTCACTTGAAAAGAAAAGCGGCACGGCGGTCCTTCCTCTGACAGAATGTGTCTATCACTTTGGGGATGAAGTCCTGTAGTTGCTGGATCAACTGGCTTTCAATTGAAAGCATGGCCAATGCGTTAAGTCGCGGCTGTCCCATGGTGTTGCGAGTGAAAGTCTTTATCCTTTTTAGGGTGGAAAAGTTCCTCTCTGACTCGGATGTCGTCATCGGAGTTGTCACTATTATTTTGACCAAAATAACAGTCTCAGCAAACGTTTCCTCCAAGTTGTTCTCGTGAATGGATTTCAACAGAGACAGGGCAGTGTTTCCAGTGTGAAGCTCACTGTGGCGGTAGAGCATGGTCAGCTCAGACTTCAACTTCTCCTTGTTTCCCAACGCAGGCCACAGTTTCACGGCGCAGTCAAGCTCAGGTGTAGGAAATGACAGGACATGCTGTGGGAAGAATGAGCTGTCAACAAGCTTTGCAGCGATCAAATGGTCACTCTGTGAGAACCTCTGTTCCACCTGTGAGATGACTGTGTCACAAGCCTCCTTCATCACCGGCGCTGTGCTGCTGACTCGTCGGCCTGGCTCGTCTGTTCCATCATGAGCAGTGGCGGCCAATGCATCAGTTTTCTGCCTCATTTTCTGAACATTTTCCTTGAAACGGCTGTTGATCCCAGGTGCATCGATGCTTCGTTTTTGCAGAGTGTTGTATAGAACATCCACTTCTGGCATAAGCAACGAAAAAAACTCCAGGAGCTGCATAAATGCTCGGTCCTGCAGTTTCTTTGACAGGCCGTATGCCTCACTTATGGTGACCGCATCCCATCCTGGTTGTGCGCGTATATGCTTCATACACTGAAGTAGTGCATCTCGGGTCTCCCAAACCGCGTTCACAGTTCTGCTTTTAAAGTTCCATCTCACAGCCGGTGGCCGTGGGATGCGTCTCTGTGTTGCCTCTGCAAGAGCTGCAACACGTTTTGGAGCACCGGAGAAAAAAGTGGAAAAAGCAGTTAGATCTGCAAAAAACACCTTCAGGATGCTCATCCTTGCTGAACACAGTTGCTGCAGGGTCAGGTTCAGTTGGTGGGCGTAGCAGTGAACAAACTGAGCGTTTGGGTACGTCTCCTTCATCACCGTCTGTACCCCGCGCACGTTACCGCTCATGACGGCCGCCCCGTCATAGGTCTGAGCGATTAGCTTTTCTTTCAGCTTCAGGGGTTCCAGAACAGCCTTGATGCTGTTAGAGAGACCTACAACAGTTTTGTCCTTTACTTCCACAAACTCCAAAAAACGCTCTGTAACTGTGAGGTCAGGCATAATGTATCGCAGCACAATCACCATTTGCGATTTACAGGAGACATCGGTTGTCTCGTCGGCCTGAACGGCAACAAATGATGTGTTGTCCACTTGCTTGGCTATTTCCTCCCTGTACACATCATACATGCAGTCCAAGAGTTCATTCTGTATGGTGCTTGATGTCCCTTTGAAAACAAGCTGAGCTTCGTAGTGCCGTTGAAGCCTGGAATCGCCCTCACACATTGTCTCGAAAATTGACCTGAATATCCCTGGATTCAGAGAGTCCGCCGACTCGTTGTGGCCCCGCAGTGCTGTCTCACATTTCCCACACAGTTTAATACAGGTGATGATCCGACCAAGCACGTACCTGTTTTCTTCCACCTTCCTATTATGAGAATCAATGCCGCGTCTGTAGGCGCTGTCAATCTGAGCTGCAACATTCACCCTTCCAAGTAATCCCAATTTTACGGCATTTTCCAAATGACTGTTGCTGCTCTCATGCTTCATTGTCCTCTCCGAAAGATGCTTTAAGTCCTTGTAACCTGTCCTCGACCAAGTACCTTGATCTTCACCAAAAAGCAGGCAAGGAAAGCAAAAGAGGGAATTCTTCTGGATGCTCGCCGTTAGCCATTTATTTTTAGCAAACCACTCAGCGTTAAACCCACGTTTAACTTTGCCCGCAGTCTGGACCATTTGGAAATCCGGTGGATGGTGGGCACCGAGGCGCTTTACCTCCAGTTTCTCTCCGAGACTAAGTGTCTCAAATGTGTGCTCCAGTAAATGGTCAACTTCATTCATTTTCTTTCAGTTTTTTTACTTCTTTTAATCGCTGGTGATGTTAGCTATATGCTGCTCTCTCGTCTCCTCTTCAAACTACAAGTGACGTTTCGCAGCACTGCACACGTGAGTACTTACAGCCAATCAATTCTGAATTATGTGAGATGACGTATGGTGGGGATGGGAGCACTATGCTCCTACGGTCATTATTTTTTTGCCACACACATTAAATAGAAAAATACTCTGAGCATGCGCAGTGTAGTTTTTACAATCACCGTTCACTTAGACTGTGAGAGGGAGGGGCAGGATCGGGTTTTGTCCCACATGGCTCTAAACAGCTCAAAACGGCACTCTAGACACTAATTAGAAGAACACAGACTAAAACAGAAATGTACAGACGAATCAGATTATTAAACATGACCTTAAAATATATTTTATATGTTTTTTTATTTATTTTTTAGTATTTTTTTGTAATCATTATTTGTAATACTTTCTTCTGACACTAGGTGGGGCTGTGCCCCACCTGCCCCTAATGACCCGCCGCCACTGCACATGTCTACCCTACTTTTATAATTTTCTAATCATAAATCTAATCGATAGATTATAAAAGGGTTTTAGGATGCGTCACTGCACCACTAGAAGCCAACTCCATCGATCAAGCTGGCTGAAACGTTCTCTCCCTCTTCTTCTCATGCTCCCCGTCACTCTCCTTTAACTCCTCCGGTGACTTTCTTTTATTTGAAGATAGTTTTTTGCCCGGCGCTTGGCCGGTTACCGCTGGTATTAAAAACATTTTGGCGAATGGTTAGGTGGCGTGATAAGAGGCTTCTCAATACTCAAATGTCCCCTCCTCGACTCCCCTCCTATGAGCACTCTCATAATAACGTAACACAATCAGAGACTGGATATATCCCCCCTCTCTCTGGTCGCTGAAATGGGGAATTGAAATTACGGGCCAAAAGTTGTATTTACAAGTATTAACTTGTAATAATAATAAGCCACTTACAATTTTCCGTGAGATCAGGGAGCAGATATAAGATGGAAGTTTCCCTAACATACAAAGCCATGTTAGGAAAACTTCCATCTTATATCTGCTCCCTGATCTCACGGAGAATTGTAAGTGGCTACTGCCTGAGATCGAATGCTGTGGTTTTATTAAATGTGCCAACTGCTAGGACTGTCTTAGGGAAGACAGCTTTTAGATGCGCAGCTCCTCTGTCTTGGAATAGTCTGCAAATTAAATGGAAACTGAACAATCTGGTGCCACTAAATGTTTTTAAAGCTCGGTTGGATGCTAGTCAATCGGAAGCTATAGGTACCTGTTTATGTGGATAATTATGTAAATGATGCTGTATGATGTCCTTTTGTTGTTCTATTTATGTTTTTATGTTTCATGTGGAACTACTTGAGCAGGTCTGCCTTGAAAAAGAGATCAATGATCTCAATGGGATTTATCTGTATAAATAAAGGTTTGAAATTAAATTAAATTAAAAGTAAGCAGAGGACACCAAACCAACTGAGACCCGTCTGTCCGCCGCATCTACGCACTGTACAACACACACCTACATACTGTACCACACACACACATATACACTGCCTACAACACACACTTACAGCTCCTAAAGCATAATCAGGCTACAGCCGTTGTGTATTTTATTATGTGACGCACTAAATGGTCTTAGAAACATATCGACTCTTTGTACTACAGCAAATAAAGAGAGTAATGTAGGCCTGTTATACTGAGTGATATTGTACACTGCTCTGCTTTCTGCACGGACCTCACAGCTGTTCTCACTGTAAACATCGCAACGTGATGAAAGCAGTTTCTAAAATAATATCCAGGGGATGCATGCAGAACTGTCATTGGCTGAGATAAGTCCGGCCGTGCGTCACGCCTCCACCGTTCCTGGAAATGCATCCACGGAGGAGCCGTGGAGGAACCATCAGTGTATCCTCGGTTAGAGCTCCTCCAGAGAGCCTCCTCGACGCTCGATCCTCCTCGACGCTCGATCCTCGGTCCTCGGTGTGCATTTAGAGAAATGAGACGTCCTTCAAAATGGCGCGCTGAAATTCATTTCCGGGTCACTACCGGAGGACCGAGGACCGAGGAGTCGAGGAGGGGAAATTTGAGTATTGAGAAGCCTCTTATATATTTTTGATTGATGTAACAAATGTCCAGAGAGAAGTGCGCTCTCTGACGCAACTCCTTCCTTTCTGGAGTATTCTTTGATACAAAGCATACACAGCTTGGTAAACAAGAGCTTTCTTTGTGCAGTTTACTGTCGGCCTTGTTGAGCCTTTCAAACAGTTCCCTCATGAGTTAGTGAAGAGCCACCGATGCAGAACGTCTCTCGGTGCAGACAGAGATTTGTACAGATGCACATTAACTCGCCTGTTTAATTCCATTTACCATTGGCACAGATTTCCCATTGATCCATAGAGGTTATTTTGAGTTTATTCCATGAACATTGCACTCATTAATATTGACATGGTTGCCCGTTCCAGGCCTTTACTCAGTTCATCAGCTCAGCCTCATGAAGTGCACCAGTGTTTCTGGCAAACACAGTTTTCTGCACTTCAGGACTTATAGTAAGCACTGAGAGCAGCCAGGGATTGATTTCACTCCCCGGGTAGATAATCAAAGGCTCATCTCAAAGGGCAGTGGTATTGATAGCACTCTACGATAGATAGACCCCCACATTCATCTATTGACCCCTCCATACTGTACTGATCGTGGATATTGAGAGCAAGTTATCGTACAGTAAGAGCTGTGGGGAGCATTCCAGCTCTAATAATTTTGTGAGAGTAGCATATTATTCATGGGACATTTTGATTATTTGTTTCCTTCCAGATCTTAGTTTTGACATGTTTTAAACAGAGACTTTAGTTAATAAAAGTTAGTCAAACATATATGATTATGGTAACGGGATATAATATTACAGACACCCACTGTCGTACAATAAACGTTAATTACTAATATTGACATTTATATTTAAAAGCTGTGGAAAACATGGGCCGAGGAGGAAGCCAAAATATGTTTTCGAGTAGATAAAAATGTCTTTTTTTATTTACTTTGCTATTTAAGGCAGGGCCTTGGCAAATGTAAGGGTTTTAGTTATTATGTGTTGTTATCAGATAAATATCTTTCACATTGTTCAAACAACACACATGTGAGAAATGACGCCCATTCTACCCGAGCTGTTTACCGGTGCGGGGCTGTGATGGTTGATAAAAGAAACGTCTGGATAATGAGTGAATAAAGAATGAGCCATGTTACTAAGAGTGTTTGACTGTGACATTATTGGGATTTTAAATGACACATCAGAAAGATTTATGTGCACTATATTTACATCATCAATATCACACACTTTCCATCATCTGAGTTTATAGTCCTGTAACTTCAGTAAAAACGATCTGCACAGACATGTTATTAGCGTCAAAATGTGTGTTTCCATTTCTCTACACAATGATATTCTGATTCTGATTCTGATAGTCCCTTCTGTGTGTGAGGCAGTGGCGAACCGTCTCTATCATAACTGGACCTTCTGTAGACACACACCCCCGCCACAGCTTTTTTCTAACACAAAACCACTGAAATGCGTAGTGCACGGGCCGAGAAAGACAAACAAATCAACGTAACACTGTATATTACAGATCAACAACACAGATACGATTCTCATTTATTCATTTTGAATGGCAGGCGTTCACGCAGCATCCGGACAAAAACCACCAGATTCAGAGACAGTTCCATCCCACAGGCAATAAGACTGCTGAAACAACATTCATCTGCTACTTAGTAATTATTTATCTATTTATCTATTATATCATTCCAATAGCTTGCATATAGACTCTTATTTCACTTTTTCACTTTTTTTAAACTATTTTTCTTTTTGTGTTTACTTTTTAATATTTACTTGCACTATATTGTTCTGTTTATCTGTGTTATTGTGTTGCACTGTTGGAGAAGCCTGTGACCTAAAATGTTCATCGACATAACTACACTGTAGCTATGTTCGTATGACAAATAAAGAACCTTGAACCCTTGAACCCTTGAACCCTTGAACCCTTGAACCCTTGAACCCTTGAACCCTTGAACCCTTGAACCCTTGAACCCTTGAACCCTGAATGTCATTTTCGAGCCTGAGACCTGGAAAACAGGCTCGGGGCTTAACAGGTTAAGATATATTTCCTTCTCTGAGCGCTTTAGAAGTAGGTTCAGCCGGGACAGAACTCCCAATTGTAAACTGAGGTAAAACATGAATTATTCTTTCTACATTTTGGAAGGCACTGATAAATAATGATGATAACTGAGAAAATGCCCAGGTGGCCGTTTTTGAAGGTGATGAAGAGAGATTTATGTTGTTGGTTAGTTTATAGAATCCATTTTCAATATTCCACCCAGGTCAGGTCCACTCAGAGTTAACCAGCCCCTCCCGACCCCCCCCCCCCCCCCCCCCCACCTCTCCTTCCCCACTAATGCCCTCTCAACTAGCAATTGTATAGCTGAGCAACCGCTGATTCCTCCAATGTCACTCTCTAGGTATAAAGACACAGCAGCACTTTAACCTCACACAGAGAGACAATTTCCTGTCAGCACGGACACATTCAGCTGCTGATGTCAGGTTCAGCTTTAAATTTGTATTTCTACCGATAAATGAGATCTGTTTTGGAATTGAGAGGAAATGGCTACAATCCTATCCACAGCCTGGAGTACAATTTGCCCAGGAAAGTAGTCAACTGTGTCTAATTGCCTTCAAATTAGAGATTTGACTGTGGGGTGAAGACAATGGCTCTCACACCCGCCATGTAAATGATGTTATATTGCATTTATGTGCATTGGAAAATCAAAGTAAGGCTGATTATTGGAATGATCTTTATCGGCCTCACATACGCGTGATTTGCGCTTAAATGGATCCTCACTTGTACGTTGGGCTCTATTCTGTCCTACTTTATGTCCCATTAAATCCAGTCCCAGCCTGTGTTAGTGTAATGAAAATCAGGCGTTGCTCCCTTTCTATGCATCAGTGACTTCAATGAGGCTAGCAATAGAATTAGCAAACATTAATACAACAGAGAATATTAAAATGTCTTTCGCCCAAAATCAAACAGTGTAAAAATTGATTCAAATCTCAAACAGATGACTGTGCCCAATTATTGCTTAATGAATTAAAAAGTTCCAAAACACTATATACATATCCTTACATATTATTGCATGCAATGTTACTGTTAGTGATGAATACAAGTGAAGGCATTTTAGTTGAGAACATTTTTTTAAAACCATTGTTCCTAAATCTTTTTCTCTACAGCTGGGGATGGCAGATATTGTAGAAGTCACTTGCCATTATGTAAAAAAATGTATTGATTCAGTCTACAGATGCCTAAACAGCCTGTGTATAGATGCAACATCACAAGAGATATTGTATCTATGTATAGAACATGTAAAGTCCTGTCAGCCACGCTTCATGTGATACAGCAAGGTGTGTAGGGTGTGATGTGAGGCACAGCAGCTATCACAGTTATTTATTATTAATCAGGTTAAAGTGAAATGTAATTTGTTTATTGGTATAGACATGTTCTATATAGCATATACACAGTGGCCTACCTTAGTGCTCAATGATGAATTATTTGTTAATGCTGGAGAGACGGTAATTTATAACTACAATGTCACAACAAATTGAAGCAAGCGAAGCAGCTACTGTTACTTACATTGGCTGTGAAGGAACTTTTATTTAATATATCTACAATTAACCAAACTTAATTCCTGAGTAAGCTAAAAAAACATTATACATTTTAGTTGTTTTTCGTTTCATAATATACGGATATAAATACAAAAGGCTCGATGGCCATGTACACTTCATTTCAGATGGGAAGCTACTGTAGCAGATACCTAGCTATCTGCAAGGGTTGGAAGGGTTACCTTTAAAATGATTGCATTTATCCCAGTTTAAGAGTCATTCCTTTCCACAATCCAGCACTTCACCATAATGTTGTCTGTACAGATTCCCCACTCGCCGCCCCGGTTATAACTCCAGCAAAGGAGACAACTGGTATGCGCACGCATGTGATAAACCGCAGGAAGTGCTATCAAAGCGCTATGCAGGTACAGGGGCATTATGATCGGCGTGATGTTGTTTGAAGACACATTGCATCTAGCGTAAAAACTCAGATGAATGCCTTTTTTTCTCTGAGTGAAAACTGCATTATGGTGGTGCGTCCATGGACCTCAGTGGTAAATCAGCCCTTTCTGTGTCAGCCCCCCATGGGTCAAACTTCCTTTTACGGAGGGTTTGACGGCGGAGCGGGCCACCAGGGGGTACCACAGCTCCACATTGTATGCAAAAAATTCTATATGTTAACTATAAAACAGTTACTGGGACTGGTGCAGCCAGGCGATTGGTTCACAACCATCAACCTGAGGGACGCTTACTTTCATGTCGAAATTGCACCAAAGCACAGAAAGTATTTGCGTTTTGCCTTCCAGGGGATAGCCTACGAGTACAACAGACTGCTGTTCGGCTACTCACTATCCCCACGCACGTTCAGCAAATGTGTGACCACAGCGCTGCAGCCACTGCGCGACCATGGCATGAGGGTGTTCTTTTATCTAGACGACCTCATAGTCATGGCCAGGTCCAGGGAATGGGCAATGTTTCACACAGCCCAATTGATCCTACACCTAACCAAGTTGGGTTTTGCGGTCAATTGGAAGAAGAGCTCCCCCATACCTCACCAGCAGGTAGAATATCTGGGGGTGATGCTCGATGCAGGCAGACTACGTGCCACCCTGACAGAAAGCAGACCTGCTTCGGGCAGTTTGCAGACTGCCTCAGGGGGCGACGGTGACAGCTTTGACCATCATGCAGACTTTGGGTCTCATGACGGCTGCTCACTTCGTGGTGCCACTCGGACTGTTGCATACACGTCGCCTGCAGAGGTGGTTTATCTGCCTTTGTTTAGATCCCAAGAGGCACAAACGATGTCTGGTGACCATCCCCCCCACAGTAGAGAGCAACCTCTGATTCTGGGGGTCCCCAGAGCATCTGCGGAGGGGAGCTCCACTGGGGCAAGTGACCTCCTATATCACAGTCTTCACAGATGCTTCAGTGACAGGATGGGGGGGACGTGCCTAGAGAGAGCTGTAGGTGGTTGCTGGCCTCTGACAGAGGCTCGGCACAGCAACCTCCTGGAGCTGCAAGCAGTGATGCTGGTCCTACAGCACTTCAAACCCTTAATACAGGGCACACATGTGCTAGTGAGGAGCGACAACCGCACCACAGTGGCATACATCAACAGGCAGGGCGGAGTCCGCTCCGTAGCCTTGTTGACCGCGGCGGAGAACCTGTGGTTGTGGGCTTCACAGAATGTGTTGTCTCTAAGGGCCCTGCACATCCCAGGACGGGAGAACCGGGGGGCCGACCTCATCAAGAGGCGGACCCCTGCCAGACGAGTGGAGGCTTCACCCGGAGGTGGTGAAGCAGGTCTGGACTCAGTTCGGGAGGACAGAGGTTGACCTGTTCGGACAGTCCGCCCTTGGGGGTGGACGCATTTGCACTTGAGCCATGGCCAAGAAAGCTGCTTTACGCCTTTCCACCGCTGCAACTTATCCCCCCCCCCCCCCCTCCTGGAGAGGGTGAGGCGGGAATGTCTGTCACTCATCCTAGTGGCTCCAGGTTGCCGCTTGGTGCCGTGGTACGCGGAGGTGACACAGATGATGGTGGGCCAGCCCTGGGCGATTCCTCAGGTCTGGGGGCTGCTGTCTCAGGAAGCAGGGGCAATAGGGGCGTTACCCACTCTGGGCCAACCTCTCCAGGCTTGTCTCGTGAGAGGGACAGGCTGAGACAGGTGGGGCTGTCTGACAACGTTATTCAGACTTTCCAGGCAGCAGGAGCAGGATCCACCACAGCTTGTTACAGGCCAAAGTGGGCGGGATTCCAGCGATGGTGTGAGGAACGGAGAATAGAGCCCCTATCTTGTACGTTGGGCTCTATTCTTTCCTACTTACAGATACTGGTGGACAGGGGGCTGGCTCATTCCACAATTAAGGTGTATGCAGCAGCCATTTCATCCTGCCATGAGGGATTTGGAGGCAGGTCAGCCTTCAGTCAGCCGCTCTTGTCGCGGTTTTTGCAGGGGGTCAGGAGGCAGCGCCCAGTAGTGCACGCCTCCACCCCGCAGTGGGACCTGCCGTTGGTGCTCGAGGCTCTTGTCACAGAACCATTTGAGCCCCTGGAGCTCTCCTCCCTGAAAGCACTGTCATGGAAGACAGTATTGCTACTTGCCTTGACTTCGGCCAAAAGAGTGTCCGAGCTGACCGCTCTGTCGGTGCACCCAAGTTGTATTTTGATCCGGGGTGACCGTAGCGGGGCGACACTCAGACCGAACCCCTCCTTTGCTCCCAAGAACCTAAGGAGTGCGTTCCGGTCAAGGGCTATTCAGTTAGGTGGCTTTAATCTTCCACCCCATATTGAGGCCAGGGAGGCTAAATTGCACCTCCTCTGCCCAGTGCGTGCGCTAGCATGTTATGTTGAGCGCACGGCTGCCATTAGGCGCACTGAACAGCTGTTTGTGTGCTTTGGGGATGGTGTGGCTGGAAAAGCTCTCTTCAAGAGGCGCCTAACAGGATGGCTATGCGGGTGCATTACACATGCCTATGGACGGGCGGGGAGAGCCCTCCCCGCTGGGGTCCGTGCACACTACACGGGCTGTGGCTGTGTCGACAGCCTTATTCAGCAGCGTGAGTGTAGAAGATATATGCACGGCGGTGTCTTGGTCTACGCCAGGCCCCTTCATAAAGTGTTATCTCTCTGCCATGTCTGGCTCCTTCTCGTCGTCTGTGCTTCCCGGGGCAACACATGACTTGTGAGAGGGGGGAGGGCTGTGGGTCAGTAGGTATCTGACCCCCCTCTGGACATAATGTGCTTATGTTCCCATGCTCCTTAGGGACCCGGGAAACATGGTGCGCAGTAAGCCCCATACAGGGCTGGAGGACTCTCCCCACTAACGTCCAGGCACACTCTACACGAGATAAGCGTGTGTGAGTGTGCCTTATCCAAGCTGCGGCCCCGACTTCTCCATGGTTACAACCGAATGGGAGGAAGTGGGGCTGCGGTGGATATTAGCCAAAAGCCGGTCAGGGGTAGTGTGATGGGTCAATGTTGTTGGACGACAGGGCGTTTATACGAGCCTGTGTGAGATATAACTAGGGTTACGTATTGTAACCCTATTTATATAAGCACAGGCGGAGCCCTCTACCTGGGGGCCCTGTCTTTCCTATGCCGCTCGCTGAAGAGGGTGTAGGGTGACGGTCGGAAGGCGTAGCCACCTTATATACTGTGGTCCTGCGCGCGCATTCAGGTAGTTTACGTTTACGTAACTCAGTAGGTGAATGCACGCACAACATGATAGAGAGTAGTACCCATAGAGTCCAGTAGAGGGCTCCACCTGTGCTTATATAACTAGGGTTACAATACATAATCCCCCGTTTTTTACTTTAGTGTATTATAAAAGACAATAGAACAATGTGACCTTAGAAAAGAAGAAACCTGTCGTAAGGGAATACAGTTACCTTTTTTAATAATTAGGAAATCCTATTGCATATAATCCATTACTCCCAAACCTGGCTAAGAGTGAACATGAGGATAAAGAGTGAGAGTTCCTCACCCTGCGGTGGGAGCATGCTTCAGATCCTGTTTACTGCCGTCAGGGATGGCTGCCTCACACTGAAGGCTGGATGTGAGCCTCTTTAGTGAGCATACCTTTCCCGTCTGACTATTGACGAGAATCAAAGACTTTCTCCAGCTCGGTAAGAAAATCAATGGTGAGTTTGACTTCCTGTGCTGAATATACGGGCCTCACTCAACACTTTGACAATCTCACCCCTGTCTTTGTGGCTCAGGGTTTGTTTGAAGGTCGGTTCTACTTCCCCTGCTTTTTTCTCTTCACTCGTTTGTTGTTTATTATTTCATTCAGTTTGTGCTATTTAAGGCATTGGCTGAACACGGCTGAGGGCTGAGTCAGCTCTGGGGCACGCTGACTCATGGCTGGGGAGCATTTGTTTAATATGCAAAGTTACCTCTTCACATAACTTTTAAATAAGCATGGGACTGCTACATATCCCAGAGGAAAGCAGCCGTTTATAAAACAAAGATTCAAACGTACATTTTAACCTTCATTTTCTTTCTTTTTGCTTGAACAGAGAAGCAGAGGTGTTTTAGGGTGCTGCATTTCCAATGACAGGAGGGGAAGGACACTAGCAGACCTTTTAAACAATAACAACAGTTGTCTTTAAGCTTCAGCCCATATGTCTTACATTACCAATGTACTACTTTCATCAATCATAAATATTGTGTTGTACATTTGATTGCTTCAAGGCCTTGTGATATGCTCCACATTTGAACAAATACAAATACTGATCACCACTTTCATTGCATTTTAAGTGCTTTATTCAACTCGGTTACACCTATGGTGTTCCTAGTCAAACATGACCTAAGGTAGGAAAGGAATGGGTAACCCTAGATTATGTTCATCTATCAGAGAGTACACACACATAAAACGACAACCATGTTCATTCATTTCATTTCAGAGTATATTCTTTACAATTATTCATGTAAACCAGCAGTCTGAGACATTGTTTACAACTGAACAGGGAGAGAAATCAAATGTAATGATGGTTAATGTTTTTTGTGTTAATGTAAGAGTAGTTTAAACAGATCCTGAGGTGACAGGAGGGGTTACATTTGTCTCTGTTTCTTCTATTAATGCCACTTTTCCATCAGTAATATATTAAATATAAGGAGCAAATGCATGTTTGAGCACTGTCACTGGTTCTCCAGTGACTCATGCTGTGATTTGTAATGCTTTTGTGTTGCTAAACCCAGCAGTCATAATAATATACAGTCACACCATTGCAGTGCACTGTGAGTCAACAACCTTGCATATCTGAAACCAATACGCTATAGGACTAATTGAGCATTATCTCACACGGACCAAAGGCCAATGGAAGCATCCTTCAGGGCAAAGCTGCTAATGCTAAATACAATAGGATGACAACACATAGCTAAGCTCGCCGTTTCCTATTAGCCACTGGATCAATTTTAGATGTTAAGCCTCAAGACCCCAGCATGGCTCTGGCTGTGGCTGTCAATGATTCACGATGCACTGAGAAATGGTATTTCATGGGTAAACAAAAATAAGCCACTACAGATGGCATTATTTTTCTCCCACTCCGACCTGCTGTCATTGTTAAAACGGCCCGGCTTCTGCTGAAATGCTGCTTGTCATTTGTCACACTCTCTCCAAGGTCAGGGTCCAGGCTGGGTAGCTCAGCTCTATAAATAGCCCGACTGCTCAGACAGGAAGCTTGGTGCCGGTGCTGGAAGGTTCCTGCATGGAGACTTTGTACAGTGATCCGGTGAGGAACAGGCTTATTAGCAGGGGTTCGATGGAGATGGCAGGGGTCTTAATCAAACATCCAAAGGCAGCATTAGTATCCTAATTGTACATAGAGTCTTATCATGCTCCCTCTCTCCCTCTGTGGGAATTAGATGCCAGCAACGAGTACAATGAGTTAATGGATGTGATAATGCAAGACAAAGGGAAATAGAACCATGGTGTAAAGTGCATTTACTCAAGTACATTGCTTAAGTACAATAAGAGTATTTATATTTGTTGGTACTTTGTTATTCTACTCCACTGCAATTCAGAAAAACATTACGTACATTTATTTCACTACATTCATTTAATACCTTTAGTTACTTTACAGATCTGGATGAATGATGTGAAATCTAACCAAGTGTTGAATCAGACTTTAGTTCCACCTGGAGTAAATTCACCAGCTACCCTGCAGTATACAAAGTCATTCAGACTAGCTGCACCTTTACCAGCTTTAAGAACACTTTCATGATCAATCATTATAAAACATATCATATATATTATTCTGAAATGGACCAATCTGCACAATGACTACTTTACTTTTGGTACTTTAAGTATATTTTGATGAATACTTTTCTACTTTTACTTGAGGAACATTTTGAATGCAGGACTTTGACTGTAACAGAGTATTCCTGCACTCCCCCCCACATGCCTTATTGATGGTTTCCAGCTATTATTAGTGTCTCGTGTGGCCTTCAAGCGCAGGGAAGCAGCAACAAAGATTACACTAACACCAGCTACTCGACAGAAGGGGTGTCCACATGCAAAATGTAAAGTCAAATCTGATTGGTCTTTATCAACATCAGCAGTTTTGGGTGGTTTCTGTTGCTCAGTGATTCCCCACTGTTTATTCTTCATGTATATGTATAGAAAAATAACGCTGTGTGTTGTGCATGTTTGTGAAGCTGTGGCTTTATCTTTACAAAACACCTTTTCTTTTTCTTCTCTACGGAGAGAAAGACACAAGTCCCATTCTGATTTGAAAGAGAATAAATATGTATATATATTTAGTGCTCTTTAGTGCTACGTTCCCAAGTGAGTACTCTCATTAGTTTTCCTGATTTTAAAACAGACACCTTCTGTTGTTGCGGTTCAGCCTTTCTAAGCTGTGCTGATGAATATTGCAAATGTGTTTACATGGTGAATTATTCATTATACCAAATGATGTTCTATATAATGATTTTTCGGGAGAAATCAAGCAATTCTATGTATAATAGGACATTCAGTACCCCCACGTAGAAGGACTGTAATTATCATTTAATTACCACACGAACCTGACAATTGGCTCCTTAGACCCCTAAAGCCTCTTAAAGCCTAACCTGCAAGACAGTTTTAAAAACAAAGCAAAAATAAATATTATTATATTGTGTAAATGGACAAACTATCATTATAGTGCACAATATCACAGACATTCTAAAGAAACAGAGTCTTAATAACAGCAACACAGTGCAATGCCAAATGCAGACTGATTTAAACAATCCCGCCAACGCATTATAAGTAAATATTCAGCATACTATAAGTTCCATTTTCATTTGGACCAGCAAGAGTCCTCTGCTGCACTTTCTCTCCGCTCTCGTTAAAGGCTGCCTATAAAGATGGGAGTCGTGGCTCTTTTTTTACCTCCAGTTGTTTTCCTTCCGTTTTGAAGGCTATTCTTGCTATTTCAAAGACAGATGATGTGATTATAGAGAATGGCCTCCGATAGCACACAGCTCAGCCATATGATAGCCAGCTTTGCAGCAATCAGAGGACTTTTTTCTTCATCTTGTGCTTTGAACAACAAATGATTTCCAGACATCGATTGTAGAAACTGTTGCGGAATAATCTCACCACAACTGACAATCTGTCAACTGAAATTGTAGGCAAATAACATGATTTTAATCGTGCAATTAATTCTAACCTCCTAAGAGCCACTTCACTGATTTTACACAGAAAAGCCATTTTACTCAACCACTGAGTGTGTGAGTGTCCTCTGAGTAACCCTGATGCTGCTATCATCCCTCAGATACACGCCTCAATACTTCCCTTACAACAAATGCATCCCTATTATTTTCTGTGGTCTACTTGACCTGTTGAATAATTGATTGTATTGACTGAGTGTGATGGCATTTGTTCCACAGAGAGTCAGGTAGAATTACACTCAGTCGGTTTAATTAAAGCTTCTAATCGTTGTCTGGGCTGAATAAATAAATGATAACTAATGGAAGTTCAATCAGGAAAGACCTCATTTTTTGGTTTAAAGAACCTTTATTGACATGTACGCCATATGATAGTAATGTTAATAGTCTTTGGCGATTAGGCCCAGATCCTGATATCGTATATCTTAAAGGTTCCATGTCATGGCCATTTCCACTGATCATAATTCCATCGTTGAGGTCTACTAGAATAGATTTACATTGTTCAATGTTCCAAACTCACATTGTTTTCTCAAACAGCATCTCTGTATCTCTGTAGAGTAAGTGTATTCACTCTCTGTCCTACACGGCTTGTTGGAGCTCCTGCCCCCCCCCCCCCCTCCCTGTGAGCACACTGTGCTCTGATTGGTCAGCTCGCCCACTCTGTTCTGATGAGTCCACCACTGTTACAGCAAAACATCAGTGTTTATGTTTTAAATGGCGTTTGTTAGCAACCAGAAAATGACACCAGTAATGACAAACAGATGAGAATGCTGCGTGGGGTCTGGGTGCCGTGTTGGGGGGACGTTGTGCGGCTCGCTGTGGCGAGGAGTGGACAGTGTGAGCTGGGTTCATTTCCTTTTGCTGCGTGGGGTCTGCGAGACATCGTGAATGGTGAGGGGGCTGCAGCACCCCCATCTGCGAGGCTCCACTGGCACCCCAGTGCGTCACAGTGTGTGTGTGTGTGTGTGTGTGTGTGTGTGTGTGTGTGTGTGTGTGTGTGTGTGTGTGTGAGGAGCTCCATGGAGTGGTCCAATGGGTCCATTTGGGTATGGGCACGTCACGCTACCCAGGAAAACAATGGAAAAAGATAAATCTCCAACGAGGCGTTCTGGGGCAGCACAGACAGGTCTTTTCTGTGTTAGAGTTTTACTCCCTACAGGGTGTACTTTGAGGGTTTGAGACTCTGCAGACCGTTTACATGCAGAAAAACCTTCATAACACAAGGGGACGGGTAAGAACCGGAAAAGCATGACATGGGACCTTTAAAGGTCTCCTATCAACGCACTTTTTGATGTATTTTTTACATAAATATGTGTACCCGGTCTGTCCCTTTGTGAACTCACAAAGGGACAGAAAGTAAAACCCTCTCTCTTTTTCTCCGTACCCAAATCTCTAAAGACGAGGGTACAACGGAGCTGATCCAGATTTCCGTCCGATATGATGTAATATCTGAAATGTGGGCTGGCTTTACACCCACGGCCCTATCAGAAACGCCGCTATCAGAAACAATGAGCAACGTGTTTTGGAAGTAATATGGTCTTTGTTTACATACATTAGCAAGCCTCGCTAACACTCAGAGCTAACCTGTACTGGAGAGAGTATGTGCAAAAAAGCAGGAAATAAAAAATGGAACTCACCTTTTGGTATACCCGCAAGAGAAAAAACATTTGAGCTCCATACTGTTTCAGAAATAATGCTTGAAGTTGAACATATTATGCCGTTTAATCATGGCAGAATTCAGCTGAGAATCTGCCGGTAGAATTATCCCGCATGAGCAGGCATAAGCTCCCTCTCCCTTTTTTTTCATTTTCAAATTTGTTTTTTGTTTAAGCTTTAGACCCATAATCAGCACTTCTCTAACAGGGCTGAAATAGAGGGGTATGAGGCATGGCTACAATGGGTGATCTGTTTGGTATTTTGAGCAAAACACTTCATTGACATGTTTTTTATATATCTGAGACCTACAGTATATGCCTAACAATAGTAGACCTACAGTAGGAGACCTTTAAGGAGGAAGTGCAGCAGTAATAATAGGAAACCCCACGGGGTCTAGACACTGGTGGTGATGCTGAAGATCTGGATTTGATCAGGAGATGGGATGAAGAGGATCCTGAAGATCTGGATTTCATGAGGTGTGGTCTAATGATGAGCTCTCCTGGCACTGGATATGAAGACAGGAGGTGGATGGGAGGGAGGCGGGTCGCAGCATGAACACCTGAAATCACAGCTGATTGCAGGAGAGAGGAGAGCAATTTGAAAGTTTGACTGCAGCGCGATGATGGGATGCTGGAGATTGAAGGGAAATGTAATTGGTTAAAAGATGAGGCCCATGATGAGCTGATTGCAGCTGCGGAGTCTTCCTGTCTTCCTGAAAGAAATTACGCTGAGCTTCATCGAAATAGCAGGCAGGGATTTTAAGAGATGTAGTAGTTCTTGTTATTCTGTCAGGTCACTCAGAAGTACTTTCATTATGTTTAACTTTTTCGAGAACCGCTCATCTGGAAAATGTCACACTCGACACTGCACTTCCTGGGGTCCTCAGGAAACGCCCGACAAGAGTGAGTTTGATCGGATAAACGGTGGTTGAGACACTTGAAGGACAGACAGACATCCATACAAACATAGACCCTTTCCTTTAGTTAGATTGTGGCAACCCTCTGTCTGGAGTTGAAAGCAATATGAAAAAATTGAGGGAAAGCAACATAAGGTTGATTAATTTATATGTTTATTTTATTTCCATAGACATGCCTGTTTATTGTAAAGACCGAGTGTGAAACCAGAAAGCTGATAGTGGAATTGAACAAGATGGATAAAATAGAATCTAAACATATAGATTGTTGTAGTGTGATTTAAATGGCTGCCTGCCGGGTGAAAGAAAAACATATTTTTTCATCAATCCCAGAGGGAGAATTCAATGTTTTCTTCACTCTGTATATATTTACATTACACATAGGTCAAAAATACACACTTGAACAAATTCACAAGCGGAGAAGTGTCAGAGGCTGCCGAAAATAGTTCTTTTGAAAACCAGTTTGAGCAAATGTTGAAAAGTATATCAATCATCACAAATCACCTCAATCCTGACAACCAAGCCTATTGCTCAAAATGTACATGTATTAACTTGAACCTATTTACATTTTATATTATTGCTCCCAACTAACATAATACAGTTATGTGAGATTTGTTGACATAATATATTTAATTGAAATCAAAGTGTTAGTAACTTTCCATCTCTGGTTTTGAGGATATGACTTTAGTGCTGACTGTTAAGTCAGTAAGTGTGTTCACTCTGCTTCACAGTTGGGTGTACTGTAAGCACCAGCAGTCTCTTTAACACTTACTCTTTCATTTTCCTCTGACATTTAGACACAAATGTCAGATATTACAATTACAAAGCAATCACTTTGTACAGCATGTGACATGGCATCCTGAGGAGTACTTGTCTTGCAGCTTATATTACACGGACAGTGATATGCTGACAGCTGCTACATTTATAGAGTGTGAGACTCCTGGTGTGAGACTGAGTGTGGATAGAGCTGTACAGGAGAGTGTGTGTGCAGCTGTCCTTTACTTTGACTTTCAGACAGAAGAAAGAAGGGGTAGGCCAGTGGTGGAATGTAATTGTGAAACTGACCGTTGAGCGGCCCGACCAAGCAAGGAGGCAGAGAATTCAAATATAACCCGGTGTGGGCATTTATTCATCGCTGTGGTACAGGATACACAGCCTCAATATTGCTGCCCAGGTGAACACAGTCACCAGCCACAAGGATCTCACCCACACTACCAGCCTCCACCAAACAGGAAACACAGAGCCTAAATACACACCCACTAATCAGCAATTAGACACAGGTGAGGGGGGAGGAGACAACACAGGGCACCAGGTGAACATAATCAGGAGTAACAGAAAGAACGGGAGGGGGAACACTTTTCAAAATAAAAGACATGTGCAATATACAAAGCCCGAAGCCGTCAGTCCACAGTGACGAAGCCATCTTCGTCACAGTAATAAAGGACATTCACTCAAGTACCGTGCTTGAGATACTTGTACTTCAGTTGAGTATTTATATTTTATCCACAACTATTATGGAAGCCAGTTTGTACTTTTTACTCCACTATCTGACAGTTTAAGTTACTTTATAGATTCTGATTATAAGCTAATACAAAATATAGTTCAACATTCTTAAAAATAAACTATGATATACTAGGTTAACATATCCATTAGCAGTTAATACTTTTATAATAATTACAATCCAGTTATTAAATAAATATGATTCTGAAAAGGGCTTATGAAATGAAATATATAAATCAAGTGAGTAGTCGTGACATTTGTTCATAGACTTCTATACAATCGGCCCCTTTTTAGATGACGTGTGGAATCGCCCCCTGCTGGATGTTATACATAATGCAGGTTTGAGGGACTTCTTCACTGGCCTAACTTTTCAAAATCACTGTTAAAATTGCCACTGGGATTACACCTATATATTATTTATCGAGCAATCATGATGTGTGTCTTTAAATCCTGTTAAGCATGATTTTGAAAAAATGCCTGCAAGGGTCATGAAGTCCCCCAACCTGTACCTTATCTTCAAAGAGACCACTGTGGTGACACGTTATTGGACATAATTCACCTTGCTTATTGTGTTGCCACACGGACCCTTTAGTGGGGAACACCTGTAGCTAGTGATGGCTGTCACTGTCACTACCCGATCTGCAGCTCTGCCCGATCTGCTGTGCGCATGTGCGAGATGGTCCGCCATATTGGACAACGCCGGACGGCAACCCAAGTAGGACACAATTGACATCTAGACCGTCTGAACCATTCGCAAGTTTTTACATGTGACAAAATATGCATTGCGCATTCGCGAGTTTTTACATGTGACAAACGGTGATTTGCATTGCATCTGACAGAATGAAGACTTTTGTGTTTTATTACAGAATGAAGACTTTTGCAATATGGCGGATCATCTCGCACATGCACACAGCAGATCGGGCAGAGCTGCAGATCGGGTAGTGACAATGGCTAAATGAAGCTTTGAATGAAGCGTCGAACCACTTGGACAATTGTGTCGGAAATAGGTTAATTTCTCGAAGCTTCAGTTACAGCGACCTCTCCTGGCGAAGTGCAAGGCTGCAGTGGGTTTAACGTATCTTTGCCTTGAAAAATATTCGATGCACACACACACACTAAGACTGAATATCATGTTCTATTTGCAATGAAAGATTGATAATTGTGTGTATTGGGTTATTGAGAAGAGACTAGAGAGTGCTTGACATGTTTTTGGGCGGAGAGGGCCTTTTATCAGTTATTAAAGTTGAAAAGCAATGATTAAAATACGTCCATTCCGGGATTTGAACCAGCTGCGCGGAGGACATCGCCGCATTCGGGCCGCCGGCTCTACCCACTGGGCTATCTATTGCTTGAAATATTTAACTGTTTTTATATTACTAATAATTGTCTTTTTGTTCACAACTTCTCCACATTTCGAAGTGTTTCCCGAGCCAGAACGACCTATCTTTCTTCCTGGCTTGCTCTATAATGATATCAAATGCAATACCAACAACAACTCAACAGCAACAACGCAAACTACGACAACAACCCACACATTGTGCATTGTTTAGAGCGGTCATAAAGTGTTGAAGCACTCAAGTTTGAAACTGTTTCAACCTGTCACCTGTTAGAATCGAGACGAGGCAGTGCATTGAATCGCGTGAATGGACCGTGAACCAGTCAAGTGATTCATTCAGGAAATGAAGCAGTTGCTGCTTCGGACGTCACATGTCACGTGATTTGAAGCAGTTGCTGCTTCGGACGTCACATGTTACGTGATTTGAAGCAGTTGCTGCTTCGGACGTCATATGTCACGTGATTTGAAGCAAGCTTCGAAGCACTGCTTCTATGGAATAGGAAGTCCAGGGTTGAAGCTCCGTTCGAAGCTTCAGTGTCAAACTGCCATCACTACCTGTAGCTTTAGCTGCCATTCCTGCTAGCTCATCAGGCAGAGCAGTGCATGTGTTAACCTCTCTGAAAGTAATGGATAATAAAGATTGGAACTCCATTCTTAATGCACCGCCTCCGACTCTCTTTTCACGGCACTACACCACATAGATTTTCTCCATTGATTGCCCAATGATCGTGATACATGTTCCTGTCTCATCTCCTCTTTAGTCAGGGCTATTCTTAAATAATATAAGCGGTTAAAAATGATCTTAGTGGTTCCTTCATTGTTCATAATTGAGTTAATAAACTGGGGACAATGATTCAAATGTGGCTAAATAGGAAATTGGGGGATACATGAGATAGAGAGAAAGTAAAAAAGAGTGGGAGAAAGAATATCATGCATGGAGGAACAGGGGTAGTTAGAGTCGCCGTCGCTTTTCAAGGACACGTCAGCCCTCTGTGGTATTAATGAAATGAGCAGCGGTCCTGATAATAGAGCAGTCTTATGAGTCTGGGGGGGACTCTGAGTAATGTCACACTGCATCTATGAACTACGTGTCTGAGGTCATGGTAACAATAAAGTTCCATTTAAGCTTGACTCCTATCAAACTGTTCCTCAGTAAGAAAGGCAGCAGGAGATGGGAAATGAGGAGCTGCAACTCAGATTTGATTTGTAATCTCGGCTCCTTTATGACATGTTAGAGAAAACACTTCATGTCAGCTGATCAGTCTGCATGTTTGACTTTTTGAGTTGTAAACAGTTTGTAAAGTAACTCAAGTACTCTTCTTAATTACAATTAGGTGCTTGTACTTTACAGTAAATGAGTATCTCCACGTGATGCTACTGTGTACTTATTCTATCCCACTACAGTTCAGAGGTAAATGGTGTACTTTTACTCCACTACATGTATTTCATAGGGAGGCTGTGGCTCAGTGGTAGTGTGCTGGACTGCTGTCCCACTGCAGTCAGCGTGTCGTTGTGTCCCTGAGACACTTCACCCCAAAGTGCTCCTGTGGGGATTGTCCACAGTAGGCCTACTGAATGGATGTAAGTCGCTTTGGATAAAAGCGTTTAACAAATGACATGTAATGTAATGTAATACCTTTAGTTACTTCACAGATGTGGATGAATGATGGGAAATGTTATCAACAGTGCCACAGTAACGCGTTACTGTGACGCCGTTATTCTAGGTGGTAACTACTCCAACGCATTACTGTTTAAATGCAGGAACTCAGTTACCGTTACTACATGGTGCGTTACTCCGTTACTTACTTACTACTTGTTGTTTTTTGTCAACAGCCAGGCGAACAGAGATGAGAACTGTACTTAAGTACAGTAGCCTACTTGAGTAAATGTACTTAGATACTTCCTGTGTCACATGCGGAGACCTGCTGTGGGCGTGTTTGTGTTGTTTACTAACAAGACTATCATGGCGGCGGCGGAGCTCAAGTCTAGTTTCTCCACCTGGAGATATTCTCACTATTTCACTTTTGTCGAGCACAAAGAAAAGAACGTTTTAGTTAAATGTAAGTTGTGTCTTGGCGGGTCAAAGATCCTATCTACTGCCCAAACCAGTCATTAAAATCTCTTAAAACATCTGCAAAAACAACATGCTGGGACGAAGCTAGTAGCTAAGACCAGAGCCATATAATATAGAGATGGGCGAGTCATGATTCATCCGGATCATTAACCCGGATCCTAGTAATGAGCCGGTCGTGACGAGTCTCCCTCTCGATTAACCCGAGTCCTTTGAGTCCTACACCTGATGTGACGTAACAATTAAAACTATAAATTGCGTCACTCTTTACTCTCTTTATAACGTGTACAATCACATTACAACGTTGTTGTATCCAGAGATCCAGCAGACTCGTCGCCATGCACGAATCAACAGCAAATTCAGCCCCTCCTCCGGCTCCCGCGAGAGTCCCGTGAGCCGTGAGTGAGCCGTGAGTCGTTGGACTCGCGGGAGCCGTGAGTGAGCCGTGAGCCGTGAGTGAGCCGTGAGTCCGCAAATCTCTGAGTCTGCTGCGACTCGTCGCGGGAGCCGTGGGACTCGCGGGAGCCGTGGGACTCGGAGGAGGGGCTGAGTCATTCGTGCATGGGGACGAGTCTGCTGGATCTCTGGATCTGCTGCCTGCTATATGTTACGGCTCTGAGTCCTCGTAGGCTACTGGTCTCTCTCGATCATTGACCTGGATTCACGGATCCCGCGATTTTTCCGGCTCTAAATTAAGTTTCAGTGTAGACTTCTAACAAAATGGTCATGTTGTGCAACAGTCTCCTGTAATAATATCTGCATTTCCAATAAGGATCTTACTTGGAAACTCGTTTATTTTGAACATGGCACACAAAAAGAAACAAATGATAGAAAATTGCAAAACAGTTAGAATATATAAAATGTAATTATACAATTATTATTATTATTATTATTATTATTATTAAATGAAAACACAATTGTGCAAAATTAGCTTAAGTACAGGAACATATTAAAATAACTATATACATATAATGCAAAACACTTATTTTTTAAAATGCACACACACACACATGTTTTATTAAAGCAAAATACACTGTGTAGCGGAGGTTAATGTAACGTTAGTTTAATATGCTGGTTAAATGCAACAACTTTTCGGTTTCACCGGTAGGATTTCTACGGTCTTGGTCATGCTGACTCATATGACTCAAATGACTCAAATGACTCGTATGATCCGGATCTCTTCAATGATTGACTCAGAAGACTCCGAGTCCATAAAATGATCCGGATTTGCCATCTCTAATATAATAGAAGAGTTACGACAACGGAAGTCCAAAAACGGTTATCGTCACGTGGTTCATGTAGAAGAGGATCGTTCCCCGGAAGTTCATGGCGGGCAATGTGAATGCATTGATAACAGGAGATAGAACTACGATTTTTGGTAATTATTAGTGAATAAAGGTTTTGATTTGCAATATTTATACAACAAATCGATATGTGTATGTATTTACATCAATATGTTTTAAAAAATAAAATAGAATTAGCTAATATTAAGTGATAATATTAGGATTAGTGTGAACAACTAGTTTACATGTTATGCTAGCAGTGCCTTGGTTAAAGAGCCTGTTGCTGTTTATTTATAGCTTTGAATTCTTTAAAACCAATATTATCTTCTTAAACTTGTATGGTAGTCAAGAGCATCACTTTCTAATGTGTATTGATATATTTAGAGGGAGGGGATCTAAAGTAATGCTTTAAAATTCAGATTAAATTAATGTCTACCATTTTCTTAAATTCATGGTAGTTTCAGTAATCCCATGGTAATTGAGGACACAAGTTATCTAAATGACTAATGTCATCTTTATGGCTTTCAGAAAGGACAGGAGACCGACAGGTGACTATCAAAGGACTAGCAGCATGATGATGATGATGTTAAATGTGTTGTTTTAGGAACATCCATTGCAAATACATGGAATTCAATAAACATTGAATAGCATATCATGCAGTTTGTCTGTGCCTTTTCCTCCGTGTTGTCCTGGTTTGCTGTGCTGCCTCCTAGTCGCCACCATGGTTTGCTGTGCTGCCTGGGGATGCTCCAATCGCTCAGAGAAAGGAGTACGAATGTACAGCTTCCCCACTGACACAGAGCGGAGGAAGCAGGAGCAATTTCACGACCAACAGCAACAAAATATGTGATTTATATACAAACACTGCATTTGCACTTTTTCACAAAACGAAAACCACACCATTGGGAAAGCTTAATGTTTTGTTTAATACAAAAAACGGAAAGGCTTGAAAAACACAGAGTTGAGACCAGGGGCGTTGCCTGGACCTGGAAACATTCGGGACTTAGCCCACAGTGGCGGCGCTACAGTCAAATTTTCTACTGCAAGACTCTCCACACACAGATACACAATTGCGCCATCTGGTGTCACAAACGTGTGCCTGCATTAGCGTTGTTACGGCAATGCATTGTGGGAGATTCTCATAGCACGTGAGGATTTCTTGAGGGTAAGGTGCCTGTATTATCTCGGTGGACAAAATGTATGTTTTTATTTTATAAGGACAATAACGTACTGTTGTGTTTGTTTAGTTTAATGTTAATTGTTTAATGCTCACAGTCACAGCAACATGTTTTTTGTGTGATTGGTTTTATATGATTTATCAACGTGATCATCAATAGCTAATCTGAGCACCAGAACCCAGCTCACGTGTCCTTTTATGCTGTCCATTGAAATGCAGGAAAGTAATCACCAGCTCTGAGTGATCTGTTGCAGAGGGGACACTACACCGGAGTTACATAAGCAGAGATAAAGTGCTATTTTGAGGGAACTCACCTCCTCTGGGGTCCCCCAGGAAGAATTTGTTTTAATGTTGAAGTTAAAAGCATCAATCTTGTGCACTTTGAGAGCAACATTAAGAGATATGGATACATCTCTCAACACCCATATGTCAACAAAAATCAAAGAATCAGAAACGGGTTTATTATTTAAAAACACTTCATTTTCCAATTAAATCATAAACTATGTCAAATGATTAGAAGTTGTTAGTAATCAGATTAAACAGAAAAAAGGGATGGAAGGAGGAAATAATAATCCCTCATCACTTGCTGTTTGCGGTTGAAATGATCTCTTTTGCTGGCCAAACATGCTGGATGGAAAGCAGTGATGTCTCACTTGCCTTGGCCCTGTATCTGCAGTCCCTAAATCAGTCATGTTACTCATTGACTCTTGTCTGTTCTGGTGTTCCTGTTCATTGTTGTCTCCATTGTCGTTCTTGTCTGTTGTTTCTCCTTCTTGTGTGTCCCTTTCTCCTGTTCTCCTTTCTTCATCCTCTACTCTGTTTGGCTCATCTGTGATGACTGTGTAGGTAACACAAACAAGTATGTAAGTCAATCAGTTTCCAGCTCTGTCAAATAAATGAATTTCAAGATACACAAATGTGTCTTCATTAAAATGAGTGTCACCACACTCTTACAAAATGTAATACTAACCAATTGAAAATAGTTAAATGTACATCTCTTGTAGATATCACTGTTAGAGTAGTTATCTGCCAATAGGACATAATCATTCCTATACAAATGCAGTTTGAGTAATTCACTTAATATATTCACTTAACACTTTAATATAGTCATTTTCACTTGATACTCTAATATAGTCCTCTTTCTGCATTCAAAACTAAGGAAAGCTGTACAATTTGACATGATAATGAGGAAAAAAGGCCTCCGACAATGCAGATCATTTTGTGATCATATCAATTTTAAGATGGGGGTCAAGGCTTAATATTTGGGAGCATAGTGTCCCTTGCCCCCTTTCAGGAGCCCCACTGGATTAGCTTTGATCTGAAAGCTTGTTAGCTGGCTGTCCATCTCATAATGTACACATAGAAACTAGCTGTCAATAGGAATATCAATCAGAAGAATTATAATTTCATGCAAAAATCTGTCACAAAAAGAGGTTGCACATTTAAATTCAGGTGTTGTTATGGCAACGTCAGTGGCCAAACAGCCACATTTACTGCTGCAAATACGTTCAAACATGCTGTTGACACGTAAAGCAGTGGCAACTATGCCACCATTTCTACATGTATCTTCATGTCGAACACTGACAGTAAGTCAACATTTCCCAGAGAGCTTTCTTTGAAATCACCAGGTAACGCTAAAAAACACAACATTTAGATTTTATGACAAAGTGTTTATTTAATATATCTGGCTAGCTATAACTACTTGCTAACGGTTTAGCTTACCCCCGCGATTCAAAGTAACGTCAACGTAGCTATAATTTATGCTTTGCTTACATGTTGACATAACTTGTAAGTTTACTGACATTTACATACCTTGTTCATCTGGCTCAGGTGGGGGCTCTGGGGTTGTTGTGTAAAGCCACCACTTGAGAATTGCCGTATTTTTTATTTTAAAAATGTCTAATGTCCATCTTCAGAAACTCCGCGTCCGCGGCTGAAAGTTTAAAGTTTAAACACTGTCACAGAGGAGAGGTCAGCCAATAAAACACGTTTATTTCCATGCAACTCTCGGATTGGTCTGGTGGTTGCCTCTGTTGCATTCACTGAACACGGGAAATTACAATTCTGCCATCCTCTAGGTAAAGTACGGTTAATGTATTATATTATTGAGGGAGAATTTGTCCGGGGCTAAAGAAAAAACATCTGGGGCTAAAGCCCCGGATGCCTACCCCAGGCGACGCCCATGGTTGAGACTCAGGGTGCAGGGTGAGGGTCTCAGTGCAGGTATTCAGGCTCCATTGAATCCCCCTCTGGTTCTTGTGCTGAAAGAGGGATAAACAGACAGGAGAAAGGGTTATACACACCTATATAGCACACCTATTGGATGGGAAATTGCCTTGGGGAGATAAGGTGTGGTCTTTGTTCCCAACTGAAGTTATGGAACTTTATTATTTGTGAGTTTAACAAAGTATGACAAATGGCATCAGTAACATATGTGATATGAATTTCTATAAAGTTGTCTCACATTCTTGGTCATATTGTATATACAGTATGTAATGAGTATAACATGTCCAGTAAGTATAAAGTGTTTCCTAATACTGTGTATTCAACCACTATGGAATATGTATGTGGGCAGACAAAACTGAGTTGTTCTGTGTGTGAAGTAACCTCAAGTCACTCCGCAGGCACATTTTGATGCAGACCAGTTTGTCAAGACAAAAAAGGGCAAGACTAGGCTGAGAGCAGAGGCTATACCCACCATCTTCGTGCATCGCCCTGTGGTCAAAAAGAGAAGGGCCCCTGCACCACGATTCACCCCGGGACCTGTATCTACAAAGCCCATAGCTCATGATCACAGCGATAGTGTGAAAGGTGACACAGGTATAATAAGTATGAACTCTTAGTAACAAAAGTAATATTTCTTATTTTTAAGTGGTATAATATTTTAAATGTTCAAACATTTACAGTGCCATGTCTTCTACTTACATTAGTCTCAAAGATTGAGGGAAGAAGGGAAGGGATCACTGCCCTCCACCTGCCAGAGGAGCGCAAACAACAAAAACAAGCAAGGTGTCCCGTCATGTACCTGGAAGTTTGGGTTGGCAAAATGGAGTAAGAGAGGGACTTGAAAAACCTTGGTGGCTGTCTACTCATGTTGTTACAGTTGTCTTGGTTACAGCTCTCAAGTTTTTTTTTGTGCCATTTCCACATCTTTAGAAAATGTGAAAAAATTGAAGTGAAATCAACCTCATCTCTGGAGAACAAACTTCGATTTCTCTGTCTTGTGAGTTTGCAGTTTTGCTCCTCCACCTGTAACATCACTGCCCCTCCACCTGCCATACAGTAGGTTACTAACAATATTACTTATATAATACAGTGATATAATACATGTTTAGTATGCTTACTTATATAAAACAGTAGTATTAAACTTACCTTATGTGTTCACTCTCACTTAAGTTCCTCTCCCTTTGCCATCAATCCAAAATCAGCTGAGCTGCAACATTATACACACAGGTAATAATCAACATAATCACAAGGACACAATATGGCTCTGCTAAAAACACTCACTCTTACACGCACCAAAGTTATATTTATCTAATATTTAACTCCCTCCACCCCCGCATACAATCCCGTTTAGAAGCCCCTCTTCTCTAATTCAACAACGTTGGACCAAATAGACATTAAGAGAACGGAATTTACAATTAAAAGGCTGTTCAATGTGTGTTGCTAACTTGCTTCGGTATCCTAGCTTGATCTGTTATCTGTAAACGTTCCCTAAATCTACTGATTTAGGGATAATCCACTGACATCCTTTAATACACATGTTCAATTGAATCAGATGTACTGATAATATCCGCAATATAAATCTTTAAACTTCTTCTTACCTTTAAAAGTCCGTCACGAACGGTCTATTATGCTGCAACTCCACAGCTCTGCTAGCCTTGGCGCTAACTTCCGGGGAACGATTGAGAGGCTCCACGATCCGCCATTGCTGTAAAAAAGTGGTCCATTGGAGTGAACGGAGATGTCATAACTCTTCTATGATATGGCTCTGGCTAAGACCACAGAGACTCAGCCGACGCCACTCCACCTAAGCAACAGCGGCTGGATTTTAACCAAGGGACTGCTAGCCAGGGAAAAGTCGATAAAGCCATTGCACGGTATGTTGTAGAACACATGCAGGCTATTGCTACAGTGGAGTCACCCGCTTTCAGAGAGCTAGTTAGCATGATAGCATGTCCGGGCGGCACACGGCATATGGGACGGAACACTTTTTCCAACTACCTGGAGAAAAAAAATGGAAAGCCAGCTAATATCGATGCAATCCAGATTGCATATAATGCATGTCAAGTTGATCAACAGATTGTATTATTCTCCAATGCAATAACAGTACTCAGTGCTTGAATTGGAATGAAAAAGGTGCCAGTACTCTAAAATCAGCAACTTTTTCAAGTCAATTTTATATATACAGCCCACAAACAAGAATTTGGCTACTATAATGCTGGTGGGTTTGTCTCTTTACTACTGTATATTTTAGAAAGGTTCACTGTACTTAACATTTTTTATGATAGGCAGCGGATATGGCTAAAGCTCAGTAAGGTCAATATTAACTGAAAATATAGCAATCAAAGTCTAGATCTTCTGCTGAAGACACATGAAGCAGAGACCTTTCAGGTGAGAGCCCCTCTGGTGGTGTTCAACATTAATGACAAGGAAACAAAGCTCTGGTCAGAAGCATTTTTTATAAAAAGCTTTAACAAAATTAAGTATTTCTGTACATTTTGAATGCAATCTAACTTTCCAACTCAGAAAACGAAAAACGAAAAAGTGCCAAAAGTCTTCTCACATGGCTGAGCTGCTTTGCAATATACTTCACCACTGAAGAATACAAATATGTATAAAGTAAACTATGATGCAATCTAACTTTCCAACTCAGAAAAATGATAAAGAGCATGAACAAAGAACATGTAAAAACAAATGCAAAATTTGCACAATCTAAAATGAGAAACTGTAACTGCAGGTAACAAAGTCTGAGCCATGGTAAAGAGTTACATTGAACACCAAGCTGATCAGATAACTCCCTGGTTGGTCTGAAGTCCTTCTATCTCCAGGATCTGTACAAATCGGCACATTATGCCAAAAGTCTTCTCACTGGGTGAGCTGCTTTGCAATATACTTCACATTGTTAGAAAAGGCTCCAGAAGGCCTTGGGGACATCAGTATCAGGGGCTGGAGCTGGACAGGCTCTTTCATCAGCACTTCTCCTTCCCTTTGCCAGCCAGGACCTCACATACTGTTCCGGATTGAACTGTCCTAGTGATGGTCCATTACATTTAATGAAAACCAGGCTGGACAGTCGGCTGACAGAGAGAGCATTCCTTTTTGCAGTAAGGATATCGTTCATGCAGCTGAATGCCCGCTCACACTCACTAGTGGAGACAGCGATGGTTCGGACTGCTTTCAGTAGAGGCTCCATGGCAGCAGGTGTACGGGATGCCCTGGTTTCCTTGTATTCGCGAAAGCCCTGAACAGTCTCTCTTCTGTCCACTTTCAGCACTTCGCACAAACGTAGCACCTCTACGTCCCCATACTGTACGTCTAACTCCTCTTCAGGCCAACTTCCAGGATGGATAACTTTCATGTCCTGGATTAGCTGATTGTCCCGGGTCTCCCGGCCATGTAATGGGATTTCTCTTGTGCTGACATGAGAGGAGGTTGTGGAAGTCATTCTGTGTCTCAGATTCTCTACCATACTGCGGAAAAACTGACCTGCATGAATCTGTACAAGCCTGCCATTCTCACGCAGGGCAACACCCTTGAAGGACTTCTCAGCTAGAGCTGTATGAACTGTAGTCATGTGTGGGCCAGGCATGGTGACCATGGATTCAAAAACTCGTATTTCTCGAGTTAAGAGCCTATCTGCTGTAGGCAGTGTCATCTCTCTTTTTTGGAGTTGCCGAGAGAGGTCGCTGAGCTCTGTGAGCGCATCGTACATCAGTCCCAGATTGCTGACAAACGTTGCAGATGTGAGCACATCATCCAGGCCCTTGTACTTTGCTCTGTCTCTGGAATCCCTGCTCGTGTCGTTTGCAGCATTTGTGAAGTGATCATGAAGCACTCGGTAGTTTTCCCAGACTGCTCTGACGCTCCTTTCACTTGAAGCCACCCAGCGGATGGACAAAACACGCCCTATCACCAGGAGACGCTGTCCGACTGCTTGCGCACACTGCGCTAACTGCCTCTGATTTTTGGGGGAGGCATGGAACAAGGAATAGAGTTTGTCAAAAAAGATCTGGAAATGATTGAGCCCTGAGACCTCCTTGACCACATCCCCAACTGCCAGCTCTAGACGATGATTGGAGCAGTGCCACACAAACAGGCTTGGGAATTTACTACACAACTGGGTAGCAACGCCTGTTCTCTTCCCTAGCATGACTGAAGCCCCATCACATGCAAAAGAAATGAAACACTGACCTAAAAAGTCCTCGTTAAAATCTCTTCCAAGACACTCCATTAACGCCTTTGTGATGTCATCAGCCGTTGTTCCATCCAACTCGATCAGCTCCCAAAAAAACGTTTCGGGCTCAGCATCAGCTAATGCTGAGCGTAGACACACAACAAGCACCGTTTTACCACTAATAGTGGTAGATTCATCGACCAAAACACAGAGTTTTCTTTGGTTTTCTGTAATGTCTTTTGCCATTTTTTTCTTCAGCTCATGAGCTATGTGGTCGATGATTTCGCCACAGGTTTTATTGGAGTGCAAAACCCTGCCCACGTTCAGCCCATTCAGTTTCTGTACATTCAAATCAATTGGCATGTCTGTGAATGGCCGGCTATGTTTGCCAATTTTATATGCCGTTCGAAAAACTCTGATAGTGGTGTCTAATTCAGATTTATGCATAGACTGCACTTGATGTTGAATAGTTTCACGTGAAGCAGATGTAAGGATGTCAGCAGCTTTTACATGGGCTTGTGATTCTTTATGTTCTTTGATTTTTTTTCTCAGGCTAGCTTGTTGTTTGCCCTTGTCAACACCGAAATGAGACACTGCACACTCACCCCATTCAGTTGACAGTTTCAGTCCTTGTCCAGTGTGTATTCCCAAAGATTTGACATCTCTGCATATCCGACATCCTAGCTTCTTATCTTTAAGAAGGAGCCATGCATTGGTCTTGCAAAAATATTGCACCTGGTCCGTTGTCCAGCAGTCAGGTGCATCGCTTTGCCCGGTGTTGGTGGTGGCAGTTGCGCCAGCAGCAGCTAACGTTAGAGGCTCTGGAGGAGGCGGCGGAGCTAGTGCTAATGCTAATGCACTAGAACTTGGAGCAGGAGGATCAACCAAAGAAAGCTCCCCATCAGACACAATTTCCAACACAGGCACAGCATTCTCTGTATTTGAAGTTTCTTCCGGCGACAACCGCTCTCTTTTTGCACTTTTATTAATCCACGCTAACATTTTAGAAATGCTAATTTTTGACGTGACTTGCTTTCCTTCTCTCGGGGGCGTGCCTGCTCTGTTCTATCACTCTACATAGCCACCCACTGGGTGGGAGTTGAACTGCATAAACACAACACACGTGCATCTAGGTATGTAAATTGTAAAGCATTAAAACATGGTTTTACTAACAGTTTTCAGTATGTTGTTACTTCGGCATTATTATTATTATTATTTTGAAACGTGTATTACTATTAAATCACGGTCAAATAGGTTAATTTTGACATAGTCGTTTCCACCACAGTATTTACATGGAGAAGATAAGCCCCGCCCCCTCTCCAGCACGTTCTGTTTGAATGACAGGAGTAAACAGCTGACAGCCGCTGTGAAACTCCAGCGGTTAGAGCGATAAGAATGTCCGTTCGGCACCTCATGACGCATCTACTGAGTACCGGGCGGCTGTATATATATATATGGATGTATAATAAGAACGGCGGGAGAGTGTTTAGTACTGGCACGGTGCATGAGTACCGGAGTACCGCCAGCATGCCGGTACTGAGCAAGAAGTGCCGGTACTCCATGGGTCAGAACCAGAAGTGCCGGTACTGCGTACCGGTGAGTACCGGCCCAATTCCAGCACTGACAGTACTGAAATGAAGGCTATAAGGGCATTAATGGGAGCCCTTTTTCTAAGTAACGAAACGTTACTTTTCACAGTAACGCATTACTTTTTCTTGTAAGTAATCAGTAAAGTAACTGAGTTACTTTGTAAATGAAGTAACTAGTAATGGTAACTAGTTACTGGTTTTCAGTAACTAGCACAACACTGGTTATCAAGTGTTAAATCAGACTTTAGTTCCACCTGGAGTAAATCCACCAGCTACCCTGCAGTATACAAAGTCATTCAAACTAGCTGCACCTTTACCAGCTTTGAGAACACTTTCATGATCAATCATTATAAAACATATCATATATATGATTCTGAAATGGACCAATCAAACAACGACTACTTTTACTGTTGCTACTTTCACTATAATTTGATGAGAATACTTTTCTACTTTCACTTGAGGAACATTTTGAATTCAGGAATTGTACTTGTAACAGAGTATTCCTACACTCTGCTACTTCTACTTTTACTTAAGTACAAGGTCTGAGTACTTCTTCAACATCTGGTTATAGGTATTACAGGGACACAGTAACTCTAAACCATCATGTCAAGTACCAAGAAAATGGATTTCAGAAAAAGTCTGAGATGGAAGCTTCTTTGTAAAATCTGAAACGAGCTCTAATTGGCAATCATTTTGTTTCACCTTCCCTCCAGCCAATCATGATGCAGTCGTGGGCTGGTGGTCAGTGATCACTGTATTTCACCTGCAGGGTTTTGTGGGTAATTGAGGCCAGGAGTAGCTGCGGTGAGAAGACATAATATATAGGGTGTGAGGCTTAATTCCTCTTATCAGGGGCAGCAGATGTGGTGAGCCGCTTTAAGGCCGTCTGATTCCAGGACTCAGAGAGGGAGTGGTACGCCACAGCTTCAAAACTCTCCTGGATATCTTCTCCACTGAAGATTACATCTCACTCTCTGAACTCTACGGCCACTCAAATTGCTGCAGCCAAATCTCTCTGCAGCCAGTCTGAGAGACAGAGCCGGGAATGCAAATGTTTGCTTATCTGCCCAAACAAATAACTGGAAGTGTTTGTCTCCATAGGTCAGAGGGTGTGCTTCAATGGAAAGGTTGACCGTGATTGAACTCTGCACATTCTGTTGAATTTCAAGTGTTCTGGCCTACAGTGTGGCTCATGCAGAGCGCTCCATTCCTTCACCATGAAGGGGGTAGGATTGGAAAGATTCAATGTGACCCGTGTTATTATGTACAGTGAGCAGCACCACTGTGTGCGTTTTGTACAACATGCAGTCAGTTATTTATTTATTTTGGGCAATTCTATGCAAAATATATTTTTTATAGGATCTCAAACCATAATATGTTCACATAATTATTGAAATGCTGCTTCTCATTTTTAGCCTTGGATGAGTAGTAATTTGTCTTTATTTGTATTGTTGTATTACTAATGTGTGCTTTTTCTCTATATTTAACATGTTAGCTACTTTTTTATTGCTCACCTTTTAACTGCTTTGTCACTTTAGCTGTAACAGTGTAAATATCCCCACTGAAATACTGATCAGCTGGAAGGTCTTTGTTTTCATCATGAAAACACGTCAATATGTATTTCCTGTTCCCCCCTAACTCCATCTCTCTCTCGCTCTCCAGGACCTGGGGGGGGGTATTCCTCCACAGAGGAACTGGAAAGGCATTGCCATCGCCCTGCTGGTCATCCTGGTGGTCTGCTCTCTCATCACCATGTCCGTCATCCTCCTCACCCCGGGTAACTCAGCTCTGATTGGCTCTGTGGTCTGATTGTCCTGTGATTCGCTCTAGTTAAAACATTCCTGTTGACATCAGGGTTTACATGTTTCTGTAGCTTCACCTTAGTCGTCCACAACTGTAAAAGGTTCTGTCATTCTTTTATTCAAGAATGTGTATGACATTAAGGCACGGAAGCTGTGTGTGGCTATATTTCCTACATTATACATTAACAATAGATGACTGCCCCACAGATCATTAACGACCACTTCTGCAGGTCTCACCTCCACCTTACTCTTTTGTTTTTTGGGGAAACAAATTATGTTTTTGCAAATTGCTGAGCTTGTTCTACTGCTATCAAGTGACCCAGATTTTTTTTAAAAGCAGAATCAAATGCTGTGCAATACACTTCAACAGGATGTTATATTGCTGTGAGAGATACATTTAAAATGTATGGAACAACAGATTTGTGTACAACAATGTGTAAGTGAACGACGGGAGCCGGCTCTCGTCCGCGAACGAGCCATTTTTGCGGAGGGATCTAGATCGGCATGAAGGCACATTATGCAATGTGCAATGTGCACATTATCCCGCTTATTACACGGCCACATTCTCAACAAAGTAACGACATGACTCCCAATATTAATGGAAATGCTTTTATGGATTTAGAAAATGATTTTATTGATTTAAAAAATAGTTTTATGTATTGATTTAAATTGACATGCATCCGCTAAGAAAAGTAGTCCGTTGTTACTGTTTGAACTGACGTAGCAACGGCAGGAACTGCTTCGATAGCGTTTTTGAGGAGCTTTTTGATACACTGGCTCTACTTAAATAAATTGAGGTAACAATTTGCGTTGATCTTTTTAAGTATTTCCAACTTAATCGATTATTAAATTCATCCGAGTACCCATTTATAATCTGATTAACTCAATTAGTTCAGTACTACAAACATAATTGCTTTCACCTTTAAAAAAAAAAAATTAAGTTGAACCAACTTATTTTTAATCGTAAAGATGGAGTGATATTAAATTGCATTTTGTTTAATTTAAGCTATTGGCATTGATTTATTGAAGTCCATATTACTCAAAAATGTCCATGCAAATTGTTACCTTAATTTGTTTGAGTATTAGAAATGTTCTCAAACATGAAATAAAAGTAAATACAAAAAATGTAGGGGGGGGCAGGAGCTCCAACAAGCCGTGTAGGACAGAGAATGAATACACATACTATACAGAGATGCTATGTGAGAAACCAATGTGATTTTGGAATATTGAACAATGTGAATCTATTCTAGTCGACCTCAACGATGGAATTATGATCAGTGGAAATGGCCATGACATGGGACCTTTAAATAAAGGCAGGAACCTGCTTCCAACGTTTGTAACATCTCTTTTGGGTAGCTTCGGTTGAGTGAGTATATTAGCCCCATCAGCATCGCACAGGCTCATGTCGCATCCGAGATTTGAAGGACTTCTGTTCCTTCAATACGTTTCTTGTATCCGCACCCCTGGTCAAGACAATCTTCAGCACCTCACTGCTAACTTCCACTTCACCATCCTGGAAAATACATTTCTGTGTTTTTGGTCCAATCAGATTTGAAAACATTGCATTGTGTTTCAGGTTAACACAAGTTACAGTTTGATTTAAGTATCTTCTTTACTTACTTAAGTTCTCCCTGAAGAGATCCTCCTTTTCACGAAGACACACCACCAAGCAACGGATAAGATAAGATAAGATGGTACTTTATTGATCCCAATTTGGTCAATTGTTTTTGTTGGAGCAGCATAAAAGACCAGGCATTTTACAATAAAACAAAGCTACAAATAAACAAGAATAGAAAGAAAAGAAAAGAAAATAGAAAATATACGTGTTGAAATAGAAAATATACATGTAGAATTTGACAAGATATTAAATATACAAATATATAAATATATGACATGGAATATTAATATTAAATATTGAATATTGAACAGATTATATAAATGTAAAATGTAAAACGTGGTTTTATTATTCCAAGAGAAACTATGGAGCAGAGAGTTCTCTTCCAGCAGAGGTGATTTATTGTACAGAGTTATTGCAGTGGGCAGGAATGTGTTCCTGTATCGGTCCTTGTGACCGCGGAGCTGCAGCAGTCTGTTGGAGAAGGAGCTCCAGCAACCTCTTTTATTCTATCCACCAAATCATCCTTAAAAGGAGAACATTTTAATGTTGAGAAACAATAACAAAGGTTTGGTTTGCAAGATCTGAACATGCCGGTCATTGTCAGTTGCTGTTCATATTTATTTTAAATCAGTTTATATCAAATGTAACGTTAATTCTAACAAGAAAAAAAATACATAGGCTATATATAAATATATACATACTGTACTACAAATAATTAACTTTGACTGCAACTGTGAAACAAAGGATATAGGAGGATACAAACAGCTAGCTATCAGTATGCTATGTATGCTACAGTAGCTTAAAACAAGTAGCTAATGACTATGATGGCTTGTGTCACACTGTATATGCAGTAAGCAGCTTTTGTAAATTAAGCTGAACACAAATGGCTACTTGCCAGGTAACTTCATAGATTATTAGGTTAAAATCCTGTTGTTCCACTGCTACCAAGTGTTCATCTCAGGATGAATGCAGATTGCTCCAACTCCACATGTGGTCTAGCAGAGTCCAAGCGTGTGTTCAGTTTTGAAACTATACTGTTGAAACTCAATAGATATGAGTTACTCTAACTTAGTATATCCCTAAAGTTGAGGTAAAAAACAAAAATGTTATGTTGAAAAAGTATTTATTTTTAAGTGGAATCTACTAACCCCATGAATCGTTTTTTAGAGTGTTGAAACATTTCTACATAACCCCTACACTGATGATATCTCCGGTTTTAATGGAACAAGTCATTCGTTATACTCTGCTTGCATTATGTAATGACAATAACGTAATCTAATGTAATCTAAACAATGGATCAAATGACTATGTGTGAGTAAAATAATCTAAGTAATTTTAATAAAAAAAGGATTATACGGTGGCCCTGAAGTGCAAGACACCACAGCATTTCACAAAACACAACAGCATTTCACAAAACACCACAGCATTTCACAAAACACCACAGCATTTCACAAAACACCACAGCATTTCACAAAACACCACAGCATTTCACAAAACACCACAGCATTTCACAAAACACCACAGCATTTCACAAAACACCACAGCATTTCACAAAACACAACAGCATTTCACAAAACACCACAGCATTTCACAAAACACCACAGCATTTCACAAAACACCACAGCATTTCACAAAACACCACAGCATTTCACATTGGACGGAAAGGGTATTCCTTAGGGAGAACACTTCTTGTTTGTGATTGGACAGAGCCAGCCATAGAAGCACTGCTGTGATTGGTTGTTTTTGCTGCCAGTCAAGAAATGACGCTTCGTGATTGGCCCAACACATCAGCCGTTAGCTGTTAGCACACACTCAGAGCTCACAGCTCCTCATATCTGTTCAGAAACTGGACAAAAGTTAAACATATACAAAACACAGACTGTCTATGTCATGGTGAATGCAGTCGCTGCTTTATTTATGTCTGTATGACGTTGTTGTGAGTGTGGACGGAGCAGCTACAGGTTAGTTTAGCCTGATGGATCCGATTCCGATAGGATTTACATGGAGATACGGCCCGCCCCCTCTCCAGCGTCTTGTTTGAATGACAGGAGTAAACACAGAATTAATGCTTTATTAATTCATGGTTTTTAAGGGGCTTATCTCCATGTAAATACTATGGTAGACTACTCAATATTCGCATCGCTCTAATCAATCGAGTTTCACCGCGGCTGTCAGCTGTGTTTGCTCCTGTCATTCAAACAAGACGCGCTGGAGAGGGGGCGGGGCGTATCTCCATGTAAATGCTATGGGAGATACCGGCGCTGGGAGATACCAACTACAACAAAATGAACATATTTGACCGTGATTTAATTGTAATACATGTTTCAAAGTGATGCCGAAGCAACTACATACTGATAACGGTTAGTAAAAACCATGAATTAACGCTTTGACAAGTCTGCAAACAAGACGGCAGGCGAAAAGCTTTTAAAATGCGTGTTTTCTTAATGGAATCGGATCCATCAGGCTAAACTAACCTGTAGCTGCTCCGTCCACACTCACAACAACGTCATACAGACATAAATAAAGCAGCGACTGTATTCGCCATGACACAGACAGTCTGTGGGTTTAACTTTTGTCCAGTTTCTGAACAGATATGAGGAGCTGTGAGCTCTGAGTGTGTGCTAACGGCTGATGTGTTGGGACGGGTTGGGGACTAGTGATGTGTCGGTCGCGAACGAGCCGGCTCAAAGAGCCGGCTCTTTTAAGTGAACGACGGGAGCCGGTGTTATGCCGTAGGTTGAAGCCCTGCCGTGGATTGAAGCCCTGTTCGCGGGGACGCGCAAAGGTGACGTCATCGCCTGTATTGAGTTTTTGCCGTTTTTTCACCCTTTTCAAAGCTTTTTTCTCTCTTTTGAACGATATATCAGATTAAACAGCAAACGGCTGAATAAATAATGTGCATACAATTGCGAGGAGGCTCGTTTTAAGGACACGTTTCTCAGATCTGTCACAATCTTCGTATTGGAATAAACTTCCGTTTTTGAGTGTATAGTCCCACTCTGTTATATTCCTCCTTCCTACAGAACAGACAATGACGGGATAATATGTCATTTGTCAGTATAGTCCTATTTCTTAAAACCTTCTCTGTTGTTTAAGTGTCTGATAACCACGAATAGTAAGCAATGATATAACAGTAATGATATCACATTATCATGACTGTGTTATTTTCAATCAAGCCTAAAAGATAATGTGTTCAAACTGGCTTCACTCACTTGAATTGCTCTTTTGAATATCATTTTTATATATTCCTACTCAACACATGTTTGCATTGTAATGCCACTCCTATTTTTTTTAATTGTATTTTAAAGTGACATTGAATGCTTCCATATCCGGCAGTGCAGTTGCTAGAGCTGCCGGATTTTGAAGCGCCCCCTGTCATTTTGGCCAGGACAGTCACAATGTCACCAAAATCACACTGGTGCTTGCATGTTCCCCTCTAGTTTGTGCTCACAAAAGCATTTCACTCTGGGCCCAGCAGGTACAAAAATAAAGAGGGGCTTCAAAATCCGGCAGAGCAGGTGTTGGTGCTGCCGGATTTGGAACCCCCCCCATATCTTTCTCCAGGATAGTCACAACTTCACCAAAATCATACTGGTGCTTGCTGTTCCCCTCTAGTTTGTGCTCACAAAAGCATTTTACTCTGGGCCCTGCAGGTGAAAAACTAAAGAGGGGCTTCAAAATCCGGCAGATCAGGTGTTGGTGCTGCCGGATTTGGAACCCCCCCCATATCTTTCTGCAATATGGCTCCTATGTTAATCACAAGCCTTCGTCCTTTCCATTGAAAATGAGCCACTGGTTTCAAATAAAATCTTATTTTCATTGTGGCTAGCTCCTCACCATCACAGAGGATATCTCCCCTCTCTTCCACTGCCTGTAGAAGAGGCATGCACAGTCTTTTTACAGTGCTTTCATCCTGATTGATGAGTCAACAATAAAGCAGTTCAGTGTTTATGGTCATTTGGCATGTGTATTTGATTATTGATTTTTAATGGCAGTGTTTTGAAAATGGCAAACAAGTGACTATGTCAGTTGTTTGCCTGAACTGTAGAATTGCGTGCAGTGTTGCAAAAGTGCCCTGTTGAATTTAAAATTGAGTGCAAAGCTGAAAATGTGTTTAGATTTTTGGAGACTTGAGCTGAGGTTTTGCTTTTTGAGTGTCACTTTAAATAATGTTGCTTTATGTGTAATTTTAGTGTGTTTGCAAACGAAAAATACTGTATTGGTCTAATTATTTATAATTTACAAACCTATTGCAATAAAATGAAGAAATGGAGAAGATACCACAAATGTGAACAAATATGTTTGGGTGAGGTTAAAAGAATGTCCCTTTTTATTTTGTGTCCATGTGGTAATAAAGAACGTGTGCGCTGTTGAAAGAATTCAAAACACTTGAACTTGTAAAAACAGGGATTTATCATTGCCAGGAAAAAGGATAACTTTATTATTATGATATTACACAGAAACGCAGCAATGACTTGGACTGCAAGCAAATAGAAAATCTTCCTCAGGATAGAAAGTCTGCTCTGCCGGATTTGGAAGCCCCTCTTTAGTTTTTCACCTGCAGGGCCCAGAGTAAAATGCTTTTGTGAGCCTAAACTAGAGGGGAACAGCAAGCACCAGTGTGATTTTGGTGAGTCTGTGACTATCCTGGAGAAAGATATGGGGGGGGGTTCCAAATCCGGCAGCACCAACACCTGATCTGCCGGATTTTGAAGCCCCTCTTTATTTTTGCACCTGCTGGGCCCAGAGTGAAATGCTTTGGTGAGCACAAACTAGAGGGGAACAGCAAGCACCAGTGTGATTTTGGTGAGTCTGTGACTACCCTGGAGAAAGATATAGGGGGGGTTCCAAATCCGGCAGGAGAAATACCTGCTCTGAACATGTTATGTAGAGGACAGTGCAGATCTTCCCTATTGACACCAGGATTAACCTAGTCTAGAATAAGGAACATTAATAGTGTGATAGAAAATGAAATGTAATGTAATAGAGGCACAGATATAAGATCAATAATACACTTTATAGGGCACCTTTCAAAGCATTCAATGTCACTTTAAAATACAATTAAAAAAAAAAAATATGAGTGGCATTACAATACAAACATGTGTTGAGTAGGAATATATACAAATGATATTCAAAGGAGCAATTCAAGTGAGTGAAGCCAGTTTGAACACATTATCTTTTAGGCTTGATTGAAAATAACACAGTGTCTGACATGATCATGTGATATCATTACTGTTATATCATTGCTTACTATTCGTGGTTATCAGACACTTAAACAACAGAGAAGGTTTTAAGAAATAGGACTATACTGACAAATCACATATTAACCTGTCATTGTCTGTTCTGTAGGAAGGAGGAATATAACAGAGTGGGACTATACACTCAAAAACGTAAGTTTATTCCAATACGAAGATTGTGACAAATCTGAGAAACGTGTCCTTAAAACGAGCCTCCTCGCAATTGTATGCACATTATTTATTCAGCCGTTTGCTGTTTAATCTGATATATCGTTCAAAAGAGAGAAAAAAGCTTAGAAAGGGTGAAAAAAGCTTAGAAAACGGCGAACGCTCAATACAGGCGATGACGTCACCTTTGCGCGTCCCCGCGAACAGGGCTTCAATCCACGGCAAGGCTTCAACCTACGGCATAACACCGGTGTCAGTACCAGATATGTTCGGGATACCAGATATGTTCGGGTGTATTTCCGTCGCATCCGTCATCCGTCATATTCGTCATATTTTACGGCAACTCAAGAGGGCCATCACGGTCAAATTCCGAACATTTAAACATAGCCGACACTTCATTCTTTACTTTGTCCGTTATTATATGTAGAAGATTATACTTTTTCTCCGTCATGTTGTTTCCTTAGCAACAACTTCAAACAGGCATAGCCTACACTTCATTCTTTACTTTGTCCGTTATTATATGTAGAAGATATTCATTTGTTCTCCGTCATGTTGTTTCCATAGCAACAACTTCAAACAATAACAACTAACCGCTAGCCGCAAAGCTAGCATCACAGCCACTGCTCCGTTTTCGGAGACTTTGCACACGTTTTTCACAAACATTTTCACACGCTAGGAGTACTTCCAATAGCTTCGTCTTGATCTGTAGATGTGATTTGATGTGTCGTGTGTCCCCCAACTCCTCTCCAAGGTTCAGATATTTAATAAAATACTCAGGGGAGTTTCTTGAATTTTCATGCCCAAAGCCAAGCACTAGGCCCTGGGTAAATTAAGAGGCTGATCTCGGGCACTTTTGTCCACTTTCCCTGGTGGTCGAAACTCAAGCCAGACATCCATGGAATCGTCTCAGAGAGTAGATGATCAGTGGGGCCTTGTTTTTACTGAATGATTTGTTTTATTATGGGGAATTCAAATATGAGCTTATTTTTAGGATTTTCGGAGACTTTGCACACGTTGTCACAAACATTTTCACGCTAGGAGTATGGGAGTACATCCATTCGCTTCGCCTTGATCTGTAGATGTGATTTGATGTGTCGTGTGTCTCCCAACTCCTTTCCAAAGTTCAGATACTATATACAAATACTAAAAGGTAAATAAAACATTAAACATAATGACAAAATAACAACCTGAAATATATGTATTCTATCTACACATTTCGTAATTATCTAATCTAGTGGCCTTATAAAAGTGTTGGCTAAAGTATCGCAGAATATATATATTTTTTAATTGTAAATAATTAGAAACATTATTTATGTGCACAAGTACATGGGACCCCACCATAGCACCCCACACATAACAAGCTGTCCCGAGTTCCTCCGGCTGCAGTTCCGCAGACGGCCGGTGTGTGGCAGCAGAGCGCTGGGAGCAGAGGGAGGTGAGTATATGGCGGATGACGGATGCGACGGAAATACACCCGAACATATCTGGTAGCCCGAACATATCTGGTACTGACACCGGCTCTCGCCCGCGAACGAGCCATTTTTGCGGAGGGATCTAGATCGGCATGAAGGCACATTATGCAATGT